>NW_022436977.1:18736776-18929285 GCF_009761245.1 Sapajus apella
CTGGGATTACAGGCACGCGCCACCATGCCCAGCTAATTTTTTTTTTTTTTTTTTGTATTTTTAGTAGAGACGGGGTTTCACCATGTTGACCAGGATGGTCTCAATCTCTTGACCTCGTGATCCACCCGCCTCGGCCTCCCAAAGTGCTGGGATTACAGGCTTGAGCCACCGCGCCCGGCCTGCATTTATTATCTTTTCAAGTGTTCAAGTCATAATTTGTCTGTCTATGACCTGAACATTAGAAAAGGAAATTTAACAGATGTTGCTGGAGCCTATTGTCATAACTAACACTAGAGCAAGGTGGAGGTAGTTAATTTTGCCAAAATTTCTATAACGTCAATCAGGCGATTATCCCCCAGTTGATGATTTATAAACTATTTAAGTTGATATTTTTGATTATTGGCTTTATATAGGAAATCTAGTATTCCACAAATTCACTTTAAGCTAAATGATATTATGTACATTTTATTGAATATATATGTATTGCAATAATTTGGGGGGAAGAGGTAATTTTTGGTTACATGAATAAGTTCTTTAGGCGGTGATTTCTGATATTGCGGTTTACCCAACACCCGAGCAGTGTTAACTGTACCCAGTATGTAGTTTTTTATTTCTCATCCCACTCTCACTCTTCCCTCCAAGCCCCCAAAGTTCATTATGTAATTGTTATGCCTTTGCATCCCCATAGCTTAACTCCCTCTTATAAGTAAAAGAGAACGTACAATATTTGGTTTTTCAATCCTGAGTTACTTCACTTAGAATAATGGCCTCCAGCTACATCCAAGTTGTCACAAGGACCATAATTTTGTTCTGTTTTTTTGATGGAGTAGTATTCTGTGGTGTATATATACCACATTTTCTTTATCCACTGGTTGGTTGATGGACATTTAGCTTGATTCTGTATTTTTGCAGTTGGGAATTGTGCTGCTATGAACACACATGTGCATATGTCTTTTTCATGTATCTTCTTTTTCTTTGGGTAGATACCCAGTAGAGGGATTCCTGGATCAAATGGTAGTTCTCCTTTTAGTTATTTAAGAAATCTTTATACTGCTTTCTACAATAGTCTTACTAGGTTACATTCCCACTAGCAGTGTAAAAGAGTTCCCTTTTTACCACATTCACGTCACCATCTATTATTTTTTGATCTTTAAATTATTGTCATGCTGTCAAGAGCAAGGTGGCATCTCATTGTGGTTTTAATTTGCATTTTTCTGATAATTAGTGATGTTGAGCCTTTTTTCATATGTTTGTTGGCCATTTTTATATCTTCTTTTGATAATTGTCTATTCATGTCCTTTGCCCACTTCTTGGTGGGATTATTTGTTTCTTTCATGCTAATTTGTTAGAGTTCCTTGTAGATTCTGGATATTAGTCTTTTGTCAGATACATAGTTTGTGAATATTTTCTTCCACTCTGTGGGTTGTCTGTTTACTCTTCTGATTATTTCTTTTGCTGTGAAGAAGTTTTTTTAGTTTAGTTAGGTCCCATCTATTTATTTTTGTTTCTTTTGCTTTTGAGTTTTTAGTCATGAATTCTTTGCCTAGGTCAATGTCTAGAAGAGTTTTTCTGATGTTATCTTCTAGAATTTTTATGGTTTCAGGTCTTAAAGTCTTTGATATATGTTGAGTTGATTTTTGTATAAGGTGAGAGATGAACATCCAGTTTCATTCTGCATGTGGCTTACCAGTTACACCAGCACCATTTATCGAATAGGGTGTCCTTTCCTCACTTTATGTTTTTGTATGCTTTATCAAATATCAGTTGGCTGCATTTGGCTTTATTTCTTGGTTCTCTGTTCTGTTCCATTGGTCCATATTCCTTTTTTACATCAGTACCATATTGTTTTGTTAACTATAGCCTTGTAGTATAATTAGAAGTCCGGTAATGTGATGCCTCCAGATTTATTTTTGCTTAGTATTGCTTTGTCTATGTGGGCCCTTTCTTGGTTCCAAATGGTTTTTAGGATTGTTTATCTAGTTGTATAAAGAATGATGATGGCACTTTGATGTGAACTGCAATGAATCTATTGCTTGCTTTTAACAGTATGGTCATTTTCACAATATTTATTCTCCCCATCCATGAGCATGGGATATGTTTCCATTTGTTTGTATTCCTTAAGATTTCTTTCAGCAGTGTTTTGTGTTGCTTAATATTTCTTTCAGCAGTGTTTTGTCCTTGCAGAGATCTTTGACCTCCTTGATTAAGTATATTTCTAAGTATCTCTTTATATTTTTTTGTGACTGTTGTGAAAGAGACTGAGTTATTGATTGATTGTCAACTTGGCGATTGTTGGTGTATAGCAGTGTTACTAATTTGTATACATTGACTTTGTATTCTGAAAGTTTACTAAATTCATTGATAAGATCTAGAAGCTTTTTGGATGAGTCTTTAGGGTTTTCTAGGTATACAATTATATCATTGGCAAATAGAAACACACTGATTTTTCCAATCTGGATGCCCTTCATTTCTTTCTCTTGTCTAATTGCTTTAGCTAGGACTTCCAGTAATACATTGAATAGAAGTAGTGAAAGTGGCATCCTTTTCTTGTTCCAGTTCTCAGGGGCGATACTTTCAAATTTTCCTCATTCAGTATGATGTTCATTGTGGATTTGCCATACATGGCTTTTATTACTTTGAGGTATGTCCTTTCTATGACAATTTTGTTACGGGTTTTGTTTTTTAAAATGCTGGATTTCATCAAATTCTTTTTATGTGTCAATTGAGATGATCATATGATTCTTGTTTTTAATTCTGTTTATGGGATAGATCACATTTGTTGGCTTCTGTATATTAAACCTTCCTTGCATCCCTGATATTAAATCCACTGGATCATTGTGTATTGTCTTTTTGATATGCTGCTGGATTCAGTTAGCTTGTATTTTGTTGAGGATTTTTGCATCTATGTTCATCGAGGATATTGGTCTGTAGTTTCCTTTTTTGTTGTTGTTATGTTCTTTCTTGGTTTTGGTATTAGGGTGATACTGTCTTCATAGAATGATTTAAGAAGAATTCCCTCTTTCTCTATCTTTTGAAGTAGTTTCATTAGGATTGATACCCTTTTTTTTTTTTTTTTTTTTTAATTGCTGGTAGGAATTTGCTGTGAATCTGTCTGGTCCAGGACATTTTTTGTTGGCTTTTTTTTTAAATTACTGATTCAATCTTGCTGCTTGTTAGTCTGTTCATAGTTTGCATTTCTTCCTAATTTAATCTAGGAGGGTTGTATATTTCCAGGAATTTATTCATCTCCTCTAGATTTTCTAGTTTGTGCACATAAAGGTGTTCATAGTAGCCTTGAACGATCTTTTGTATTTCTGTGGTATTGGTTATATCTCCTGTTTCATTTCTAATTGAGCTTATTTGAAACATCTCTCCTCTTGTCTTAGTTAATCTCACTAGTGATTTGTCAATTTTGCTTATCTTTTCAAAGAATGAGATTTTTGTTTCATTTGTGTATTGTATTTTTTGTTTCAACTTCAGTAAGTCCTCCTCTGATCTTTGTTATTATTTTTCTCCTGCTGGTTTGATTTTAATTAGTTATTGTTTCACTAGTCCCTTGAGGCATTACATTACACTGTTTATTTGTGCTCTTTCAGACTTTTTGATGTAGGCATTTAATGTCACGAACTTTCTTTTCAGCATCACTTTTGCCATCTCCCCAAGGTTTTGATATGTGGTCACTATTAGCAATTAATTCAATTAATTTTTAAGCTTCCATCATGGTTTTATTAATGCAAAGATTATTCAAGAGCATATTTTTAAATTTATGTGTATTTGCATAGATTTAAGGATTACTTTTGGAGTTAATTTCCAGTTTCATTCCACTGTGATATGTAAAGATTCTTAATTTAAATCTCCTAAATTTATTGAGGTTTGTTTTGTGGCCCATGATATGGTCTATCTTGGAGAATGTTCGATATGCTGATGAGAAGAATGTATATTCTGCAGTTGTTGGGTAGAATGTTCTGCAAATATCTGTGAAGTCCATTTGTTCCAGTGTAAAGTCCATTATTTCTTTTTTGACTTTTTGTCTTGATGATCTGTCTAGTGCTTTCAGTGGAATATTGAAATCCTTCACTATTTATGCGTTGCTGTTTCATTTTTTGTATCTAATAATGATTGTTTTATAAATTTGGGAGCTCCAATGTTAGGTGCATATATATTTCAGATTTTAATATGTTCCTGTTGGACTAATCCTTTTATTGTTATATAATATCTTTTTTGTCTTTTTTTGTTGTTACTGTTTTTGCTTTAAAGTCTGTTTTGTCTGATATAAGAAAGCTACTACTGCTCACTTTTGGTTTCCATTTGTGTGGAATAACTTTTCCACCCCTTTACTTTAAATTCATATTACTCCTTATCTGTTAGGTGAGTATCTTGAAGATAGCATATACTTGGTTGGTGGATTTTTATCCATTCTGCCTTTCTGTACCCTTTTTTTTTTTTTTTTTTTTTTTTTGAGACAGAGTATCACACTTCCACCCAGGCTGGAGTGCAGTGGTGTGATCTCCACTCACTGCAACCTCCACCTCCTGGGTTAAAGCAACTCTGCTGCCTCAGCCTCTCAAGTATCTGGGACTACAGGTGTGTACCACCATACCCAGCTAATTTTTGTATTTTTAGTAGATAACGGTGTTTGACCACGTTGGCCAGGCTGGTCTTGAACTCCTGACGTCGTAATACGCCTGCCTCAGCCTCCCATAGTTCTGGCATTATAGGCATGAGCCACTGCACCCAGCCTTCTGTATCTTTTAAATGGAGCATTTAGGTCTTTTATATTCAGTGTAATTATTGATATGTGAGCTTTGAGCTTCTTGTATTTAAATATCTAGACTCTAGCAAAGCCAATAAAGTTTCCCTCAATTATTCCCTGAAATATGTTTTCCAAACTTTTAGATTTCTCTTCTTCCTCAGGAATACCAAGTATTCTTATGTTTTTAACATAATGCCATATTTCTTGAAGACTTTGTTGACTTTTAATACACCATGATAGAATGAGATAAGCTTCAAGAGATTCCTGCCATTCCAACTTCATGGGAGACAAGAACATAACTACTACAACCATCATTGGGGGATACCAGTGCACAGAGACTTTCTGTAACTAAGGAACTCAAATAGAGACTTCACCCCTACAAGCAGGAAGAATCAAAGTAGGCTAAAATAAACATTAAATATTCTTAAGAGGGAAAAATTTTTTTTAAAAAATCACCATCCAATCAAACAAATTCAAGAACAATTTGAAGAAATGGACTATTCAAATGAGAAGGAACTAGAAAAGTAATTCTGGTAGTATTACAAAATGGGGTTCTGTAATATCTTTAAAAGATCATACTAGCTTCCCAGTGCTTATGTTATAAATTTAAGATGACAACAGTTGAGGTGAACTCACTTTCTCTAATATATTCCCTTCCTTAGCATGAATCTTATACCAGCTCCACATTAACAGAGAACATTTTTTAGCTTCCTAAGTAATAGAGGCTGGCCCAATCCAAATTTCTAGACAGTAATATTGTGAGAATTTGAGGTCCAAAGAACACTATTGCTGAATCCACATAGAAAAAACGGAAGTATTAAATAAAAAGGGGCTGCAAATGTAAAACCTTGGTTTCCTGCAAGTGAGTCAAAGGTTAAAAATAGTCACGTTTGCCTTTGTTCTTTGAATTTGTTCTTTCTTTTTAATAGGAGTGAAACAAGACGCCAGAGGATGGCTTTTTGAGCCTCTGATTGACTGAAGTGTATATATTTTGGTTTATCAGGGAGCCAAAAATGAATGAGACACAACCCATCTGTATACTGATTATGAATGAAAATGATTAAAAATCTGTTACAGAAATCATAAACATTTTCGTCCATTTCATGAATATAATACGAGATCAGAGTGTTAGGAAGGGATTTTGTGAAGGAAAGAGATTTGTGAATACAGTTCTTTAACGGACCTGTTGCCTTGGTGAAATCTCAAATGGCCCCCTTCGGTGTAGGAGAAGCAAGGAGCCACTTTCGAGCTTAGAAAGGGGGCCTCAAGGGCATCAAAATATAATTTGCAGAAAATTAACTCTCACACAAATGTGTAGTGTGTGTCAATAATTTACTTAACTCACTAATGAGAAAACCTGCCTAATGACAAACCTGGTTCAAAGAAAAATACGTATATATCTATATACATATAAAATACACACACATATATTTTTTCAGTAGATAAACAAATGCCAGATAATATTTTAAAGTTAGATAGAATATTATATAGTGTCCTATAGGGCAAAAGGGTCATAATCATAGAAATCATAAATCATCTTCTCTACTAAAAATCTCATCTGTATTGCTACTGATTAAAAATAATTTGCAACTGAACAATATTCTGTAAGTTAATATCTGACTTTTTAGAGCCTGAGTCCTACTTATCAGCAAATGGTGAGTCAAAAATATTATCTTTATCTAGAGTGACAGATGACCTTTGGACAGACTTGTCAGACAATATTCTGATATAAATTTCAAAGGGCATGTGGTAATCTTTTTACTTTATTTATAAGTTTTGGATAACATTCCTTGATAAGATGATCGCTCAGAGTGCTTTGTGATATATTCTCTACAGTCAAAAGACAGAGAGCAGTATCTGATTCCTGCCTGAAGAAGGTAAAGTGAATTAAGGATGGGGTTTGATCCCATCCCTGGAAATCCAGAAGGCAATCCTCAGTCAGACTAATATAACTGATGGCAGAACCAGGTCAGTGCTACTGCACTAAGAGGCTCCTGAACCCCCAAGTGCAACAGATGTGTTTTCCACCATCTAGGGTTAGCCTCATGGTGGAATGAGTAAGTTCAGCGTCCTCTTGGTTCTGACCATGTGATCTTCTGGATGTGCAAGGGGCATTGAGAGAAAGGCTGAGGTTGTGCTGCTGAATGCTCAGGAACTGAATTAGAGGTTACAAGAGACCATCTGAGAGATAGATACATCTGGGTGATCATGGCAACAACAGCAAGGAGGACCAAGCAGGATACCATGGAAGTGCCACAAACACATCCACAAGATAAAGATTATTACTGGCTGGGCACACCCAGGGTCACCAACTTTAGGCATTTGCCAAGATAAATATTATATAAAGATTTAATGAATATTCATGACAGACCACTAGCCTACTGACTCACCTCCCTCAACCACCTCCCCGGAAGGAAAATAGAGAATGTGAACATGAAGAAAGCAGAGAACAGAAGTTGTTTACACTCCTGCCCTTGGAGACTTTCAACCTGAAGTGGGATAAATCAAATCTTTAACACTAAGTCAATTTCAAATTTTAACTTTTATGTAAGCCTGGATACCAATTTTATTTAATTTCTGAATTTTGACTTTTGTGACTAAAAATGACTAAATTTTTTGTTCGTTTATTTGTTTGTTCATTCTTACTATAAATGGGAAGAATAAAGTCATAGGCCTGCCCAAATTTTTATCTAGAGGAAGGGCTAGATTATATATCTCTAAATAAAATTTTAAAGAGATCATTGGAAATAGAAATAGAAGTGCATTTTGATTACCATCTACATGTTACACTTTTTTAATTAAATGTTATACTTAAGAATTGGTGAACAGTTTTTCCTTCTAAGCTTCATATAAAGGCTTCCCATTTCCCATATACCTCTGCACCTGGGATCACTAGTGGGTCATTTGTCTTCCTCAGAGCTCTGCCTGGCTGCAGCAAGTCACCCTGAGGTTCTAAAGCCAAGCTTTACTCCTTATCTTCAAATCCTAATTCAAAGGATAGAGTTAGTTTTGAAAATCTCTAGGTAATTTAAGTCCTGGAATTGAAATACTAATTTCAAAAGTCAGCTGGTTTGAATGCCCAATCTCTGAAGGCACAACAGTAACTAGAGAGCTATGTATAAACTTAGATGCTATATTGCTGTGAAATTTTGAGAAAAAACAAAGATCCTTTAGAAAGAGGATTATAAAACAGATGACTGTGGAATACTCTGGTGTCCTTGTCAGCACTCATTGGAAAGAGGTGGGGGATGCCACCAAGGTCCAAAACAACAGAGACATTCCTGGGTCTCCATAGAGTCTACCTGGGAGTGAGGAGTAAGAACTAGCTCTGTCATTGTTTGAAAAAGAATTCTGAGCATGGATCTGGAGACAGAGTCCAATAAAAGGTGAGAATGAGGTGTGGAAGTCAACTGATTAGTTAACAGAGGGCAAAAAGATCCTTGGTGCAGTGCAGGATAAACCATCCTGACACACTCTGTATCTGAGGATGCAGCATTCACTACTATACAGCTAATTTTCTACAGACCCAGTTAATTGAATCTAAGAAGTATTGGGCCATATATATATATATATATATATATATATATATATGTATATAATATTGCATTTTAGGTTTGAGGTACATGTAAAGAATATGCAAGATTGTTGCATAGGTACATACATGACAATGTGGTTTGCTGCCGTCCTCCTCATCACCTATATCTGGCATTTCTCCCCATGTTATCCCTCCCCTAGTTCCTCCCACAGACTCCAGTGTGTGATGCTTCCCTCCCTGTGTCCATGTTTTCTCATTGTTCAACACCTGCCTATGAGTAAGAACATGTGGCATTTGGTTTTCTGTTTTTGTGTCAGCTTGCTGAGAATGATGGTTTCCAGGTTCATCCATGCCCCTACAAAGGACACGAACTCATCGTTTTTTATGGCTGCATAGTATTCCATGGTGTATCTGTGCTACATTTTCCCTGTCAAGTCTATGATCAGTGGGCATTTGAGTTGTTTCCAAGTCTTTGCTATTGTAAACAGTGCTGCAATGAACATTCATGTGCATGTGTCCTTATAATAGAAAAAAATTATAATCTTTTGGATATACACCCAGTAATGGGATTGCTGGGTCAAATGGAATTTCTAGTTCTAGGTCCTTGAGGAATCGCCACACTGTCTTCCACAATGGTTGAACTAATTGACACTCCCACCAACAGTATGAAAGTCTTCCTGGTTCTCAACATCCTCTCCGGCATCTGTTGTCTCCAGATTTTTTTAATGATTGTCATTCTAACTGGCATGAGATGGTATCTCAATGTAGTTTTGATTTGCTTTTCTCTAATCATCAGTGGTGATGAGCATTTTTTCATGTTTGTTTGTGTCATTTATGTCTTCTTTTGAAAAGTGTCTGTTCATATCCTTCACCCACTTTTGAATGGGCTTGTTTGTTTTTGTTCTTTGTAGATTCTGGATATTAGCCCTTTGTCAGATGTGTAGATTGCAAAAATTTTTTCCCATTCTGTTGGTTGCCGATTCACTCTAATGATTGTTTCTTTTGCTGTGTAGAAATTCTAGAGTTTAATTAGATCCCATTTGTCTGTTTTGGCTTTTGTTGCCAATGCTTTTGGTGTTTTAGCCATGAAGTCCTTGCCTATGCCTATGTCCTGAATGGTTTTGCCTAGGTTTTCTTCTAGGGTTTTTATGGTGTTAGGTTTTATGTTTAAGTCTTTAATCCATGTGGAGTTAATTTTAGTGTAAGGTGTCAAGAAGGGGTCCAGTTCCTGCTTTCTGCACATGGTTAGCCAGCTTTCCCAACACCATTTATTAAATAGGGAATTCTTTCCCCATTGCTTGTTTTTGTCAGGTTTGTCAAAGATCCGATGGTTGTAGATACGTTGTGTTGCCTCCAAGGCCTCTGTTCTGTTCCATTGGACTATATCTCTGTTTTGGTACCAGTACCATGCTGTTTTGATTACTGTAGCCTTGTAGTATAGTTTGAAGTATTGGGCCTTTTCAATGTGAATGTGAACACCTTGGTCAAGACAGCTGGGAAAATGGGCTACATTCATAATTTATAGTGTTTAATAGAGCCAATGATGCACACTATATATGAGTGAGTTCAGCAGTTCAGCATTCAAGGACAGACCAAAACATGTATTCATTAGCTTTGAACCCCACTGGATGAAAGTCATCCCCAGAGACATTAACTCCCTGTATTCCAGTTTGTGAATGCCTGTTTGACGGATGAGTATCACAAAGACTGCAGCATGGGACAAGATCAGGAATAAAATAAAATATCCCTAGAGGGAAGACACTGCCATCATGAACTGAGTAGCTGAAATCAGAGGGGAGCTGTCAGGATATTAGTCTGGACATAGGAAGTTTACAATGAAGCCACAGCTAACAGCTTAATGGGAGAGTAGACATTAGATAAACTTAAATAAATTTGAAATCACCAATTGTAATAAAGATTAGAAAGGAAAATAAATAGGTTCTATGAGAAAGAAACTAGAAGAGAAGGAGACCTAATTTTGCGAAGTCAGAAAAAGCTCCTGCTGAGAAACCAGTCTATACCTTGAGATCAAATTACAGTTGTGACAGAGGCCATCTAAAAGCTCTTCCAGTTTGCAGTCTACAGGCTATGAGAGGAAGCAGGATATGCAAGGTTAAAACCTTTTTCCAGCTGTAGGGACAAATATAGGATGCCATTAAATAGTGTTTAGGAGTGCCGAATGGGGCCCCTGATATGGATCAGCCCCAACAATGCCTATCATATATCTAGAATTCTAGCACTGTTTTATTCTCCCTAGTTCTGTATGACACAATAGAAAACTTATTGTAAAAAATCAATTTCAGTGCAGTTTATTAGTATAATATTCATATGTACGGTGGTAGGTTCTATAACCTTCTCTGTTACCATTCCTGGATATAAGAAATAAATTAACAGATTATCCTGGTTTAAGACAAGACAGAACTCCACATCCCCAACCGCTGAATCTTTTACAGTTCTTCCAACAAACCCAGAAAAAGGAATACTTTCTCTCAGTTTTGCCAAGGATCATAACAGATTTTCAATTATTTTCCTTTTGGAAAGATCTAACATAAGGTTTTCCAAATTCATTTCCTCTGTTATTTAAAACATGTTTTTAATTTATTTATACTCAACTCAACATGTTGCTTAATAAAAGCCATTTGATGTCCAAGCCAAATTTTGAAGATTATTGTATTTTTTCCTCAAAAAGCTGTTAAGAGGAAATTTTGTTCTGCCAGAACAAAATAGCACTGGACTGTTGAATAAAGGTAGATTTGGTTCTGTCATCTCTCAAGAACAGGAAAAAGGAAAGGTTAAAGATAACAAAAGAAAAAAAAACTAACTTCCCTTAACTCCTGGCTCTAGGAACTTTCAGGGTCTTTTAAACTCAAACAAATGAAAAAATATATTTTTCTTGAGATATATGTATATTATATATTTATATATATATTTATATATTAATATTAAAAAATACTAGTGAAAAACTATGCTAATTTTAGGAAAGTCAAAAGCTTAGTTTTAGAAAAACATATTAGGTACTGAATTCAGTTTACACATTTAGATTTTTGAAAAACAGCTGAAAGACTTAGTTCCAGCCAGCTGGCTTACTTCTTGTGCCCTGAGGAAAAACAGATGGATGGAACAGTCTAAAGGTGTTCCACTGGCTAAGGAGAAAATAGACCTTGAAATAGATCACTTAGTCAGACCTCTCATTATTTTAACAACTACTCTGCATAGAATGGCACAACACAGATAATAAAGTACAACGTTCCCAAAGGCAGCTTCTTGAAAGGCTAGCTTGGCAGTTGTTCATTTCACCTGGAGACTTCAATTCAACATTACAACAAATGGAGTCTGGCATGGAGCTGTAAGAGGTCGCTAATTTACTAACATCAACAGGCAAGTTTTAAAGGGACAGTTGTCCTTTCTGCTCATAATACTTCAGGAAAGGTCAGAATCATTTACAGCCCCCAAAATGTGCAAGCAAATAACTTGAATTACACAGCAATGTAATTCCTTACATTGATTTGGTAAGCCCAAGAGAATACAAATAACAGAACAGTCACAAAATTGTGAGATATTTTTTCCATTCAGTGTCATTCTGTCTGAAGGTTCCAGTCTATCTTATTATCCATTCATCCCCAAGCATTTTTCTAGTTGTCTCAATAGCGAAGGGCCACTGATGTCAAAAATATATGTCCTGGCCAGGCGCGGTGGCTCAAGCCTGTAATCCCAGCACTTTGGGAGGCCGAGGCGGGTGGATCACGAGGTCAAGAGATCGAAACCATCCTGGTCAGCATGGTGAAACCCCGTCTCTACTAAAACTACAAAACATTAGCTGGGCATGGTGGTGCGTGCCTGTAATCCCAGCTACTCAGGAGGCTGAGGCAGGAGAATTGCCTGAACCCAGGAGGCGGAGGTTGCGGTGAGCCGAGATCGCGCCATTGCACTCCAGCCTGGGTAACAAGAGTGAAACTCCGTCCCAAAAAAATATATATATATGTATATATATATGTCCTAAGATTGTGTTGTCCAGAATTATTTGTTAATAGTGAATATTTATTATTTAAGCTACCTTCAAGCTACCTCAGCAATATTTTTTCCGACATATGAACCTACAGAAAAGGTTTGTTATCTAAGGTTTAGATTTATGGTTTCAACTTCAATGTGAAAAAAATCAGAAATAAACCTCTAGTTAAAGTGAAAGTCTAATAAATGTGAGACATTATCTTATTGTGGATAGATTTATTGTGTTTAGAGTAATTAAACTTTAAAGGCACAGACCTCTGCAGATTGGATCCCATTGAGATTATCCTTGGGGCTTTAAGAAAAACAGCTGAGTCAGGATTAACTCATGGAGAAGAAACAAAATGTTCTGGACTTTGAAAATACTGACAGTATTTTTATGAGGGTTAAGCCAAGGAAATTATAGGCTAGCATCACAATATTACTGGATTTTCAAGGATGCTATGGGGGCTGAAAATTGGCTAAGAGGAAATTCACTAACTCCTCAATTTTCTGCCAATTTCTAGCTCCACTGTTTTTCCCATTTTCCTCTTGTGCATTATTTCAGTAATATCCTTAGCCACACCATGAACACTGTTGTCTGTCTTTTCATCACACTTCATCACACTTTGTGAGGTAAAACTTCATCTCTCATGCAGCCCGCTCTTTGCTTTATCTCTGTCTCTACTGAAGTGATCAAGTGCTCCACAATGTAGTCTATTGATATTATTAAAGTGTTTGGTTCCGTAGCCTCAAAGGAACCATCAAAGCTGTTTGGCAGTCCTACCCTATTCTTTGGTCTCTTGCTGTCTCAATGCTCCACAATCTTCCCTTTGCACACCATAAAAACTTATGCATACCCACACACAGCCACAAGTACAAACACACCTTTTTGTGTCTTGTCAGTAAAATGGAATTAATAGTTTTTACTTCCTAGACTCCTTGGAAGAATAAAGTGAATTGTTACATGAAGCTTTGAGAATATTGCTCAGAAAAAAGAAGGGCTATATTGTGTTACTTGTTCTTATGACCACTACTACGATTACGTACAGTTGCCTAGTCTATATTTCTATTATAAGGTAGATTAAACTCAAGGCAATGTATAAGAGCTGAATTTATGAAATTTCCCAATAACCATTCCACATGTTCCTAGTTCAGTGAATTGCATCAGATATTCGTGATTCTCTCTTGATCCCAGATGTGAAAGAATAAATTTGGACCCTCTACCTCATCTCATATAAAAATGAAGTTAAATGGATCAAAGACCTAACTGTAAAAGGCAATATGTTATAATTATTTGAAGAAAACATAGGTATAAATCTTCCTGATCATGATTAAGCAATGATTTCTTAGTTATGATACCTGCTTTAGTCCATTTGTGCTGCTAGAACAGAATGTCTGGGATGGGGTAATTTATAATGAACAGAAATTTGTTGGCTTACGGTTCTGGAGGCTGGGACGTCAAAATCAGGGCTCTAGTATCTGACAAGGGCCTTCTTGCTGTGTCATCATGTGGTGGAAGGTGGAAGGGGAAGCAGGGACAATCTTTGTGTCCTCACACAGCAGAAGAACAAAAATCAAAAAGATGAAAGAAAACTATTTTTATAATAACATTAGTCTTGCCCATGAGGGAGAACTCCTCATGGCCAATCACCTTCCAAAGTCCCTACCTTCTAACACTGCCACAGTGACAACCAAATTTTGACATGAGTGTTGGAGGGGACAAACATTCAACCCATAGGAATACCTAAAACACAAGCAAACAAGAAAAAAAAATAGATAAATTACACATAAAAATTGAAAGCGTGGTGCTTCAGTTAACATCATCAAGAATGTGAAGACAATCCACAAAACTGAAGAAAATATCTGTAAATAATATATTTGACAAGAGACATATACAGCATATAGAAAGAATTCATACAAATTAGTAAAAAGAGAGTTGCAGTTTAAAAATGAGCAAACGATCTGAATACACTCTCCAAAAACTCTATACAAATATCCAGCAAACACGTGAAAAGAGGCTTAACATCATCAGTTGTTAGCAAAATGTAAATCAAAACTATAATCAGATGCCACTTTATAACCATTAGGATGCTTAAAATTAAAAAATACATGCAAGTGGATGTGTTAGAAAAAAGGGGCAGAAATTGGAACTCTCATGAACTGTTGATGGAAATTGAAAGGGGCACAGGCACTGTGGAAAACACGCAGTTCCAGTTCCTCAAAATGTTAAACATAGAATTTTCTTATGACCCAGCAATTTCACTCCTAAGTATATGCTCAAGGGAATGGTAAGCATATGTTTACATAAAGAGTTATACGCAAAAGTTTGTAGCACCATTATTCATAATAGCCAAAAAGTAGAAACAATTCAAATATCCATCTAGTAGTAAATATATGAGCAAACTGTTGTATATAGACACAATGTATATTTAAATTTTAAAGATATCAATTGAAAAAAGTACAAAAGGGAATGTAATAATGATTCCCCCCCAAAATTGCATAGTTGTTGTTTCAAGTACTCTGTAATGCCTGGATGTCTGGATGTCAAGGATCTCTGCCATTATTATTTCTATTTCAGATAGTAATGAAGGTTCTAGCCAGCCAAACAAGGCAAAAAATTTTTTAAAAAAGAAAATAATCCATATTGAAAACGAATAACTAACACTTCCTTTACATATGACATAATTATCTATGAAAAAACCTCACAGAATCTACAAAAACTATTACTAGAACCAATCAGTAAATTAGAAAATTTATATTGATACAATGTCAATATAAATCTATATAAATCGGTTAGAGGATAGAACAATAGAAAAAATAAAAGTAAACAAAACTGAGTTTGTTTAATGACAAAATCAACAAAACTGGCAAACTCTCAGCTAGACAAACTAAGGAATAAAGAGAGAAAACCCAAATACATAAAATCAGAAATGAAAGAGGCAATACTACAACAGATGCCTCAGGATCATAAGAGACTGTTATGAAAAATATACATAAATAGACATAATTGATTTTACATACACATATAACACATATATACAAGTATAAATGTATATACTGTGTGTATGTATATATATATTTCTACACACACACACACACACACACACACACACACTAAGTGACTTTATTTTTTTTAATCCCTGAATCAGGTTACATGCTGTAAATTGCATGGATGAGATTATGAGAGACATAGAAGCACTCTCTGACGTTGAAATTTTCCGAGGAAACCTAGCCCTCATGAACACTGCTTAATGATACCAGTTCCAATCGAAGGAGCAGTGAGCCGTTATTAAAAAAAGAATCGAGGATGGAGAATTCTGCCTGCTCAACTCAGCAGCAGCATTCTAGCCAAGGAATATGTAGCAGTGCCTTAGTGAAGGAGTTAGCAAATAAAAGGAAGTGCCAAGAAAAAAAATAATAATTTAAACCTCTTAGTACAATTATACCCCCCGTTCCCCAAATCAGAATATTTTTACATCTTTCTCATTACTTTTGTTCTGTGTTGGGGTGCTTACAGCCCTCACCTGTTCATATTTTAGATTAATTTGATTTAATTCCCTGAGCTTAAAGGCAAAATTCTAGGAAGAGTTCAAAAAAGAGAGATGTGTTCCTGGGTCAAATGAAAAGAAGACATAGAACTAAAGATGAGATACAGTAAGAAGTATATAGCTTAGACTTTGGGTAAATAAACTAGAAAATAAAGGAGATTTTGCAAGCTGAATATATGGTTTTCCTTCTATTCAAAGAGGATCATGGCCAAATTTGGATTTTTATTCAAATCGTCTTTTAGCTTTTCTATGCTATCTTCCCTAAACAACTACTGGTTTGTGAAGTGATGTATGTGAGGACACAAAATGATTATCCTTAGAATTACGCAGTTCAGTGTGGAAGTCACATGTATATTCTTCAGGATGATCTCTAATTCTTTGTCCAACGACCATGTCAAAACATAGTCCCACACCAAGGCCATACTCTGGACTTCAGGTGAGTTGTTAAATGTAAACAGTAACTGTCAAAAGAGTGCTCTAAGTTTATCCCTCACCTCATAGGAGAATGAGGACAGCCATCTATCTTTTTAAAAATCTGTATTCAGGAATTTGATTTTAATTTCAACTGCCAAGAGCACTGGCAAAATTGCAATCTTGCAGTGCAACCATTCTCGGCTACATTAACTGGCAAGAACAAAAGTGCACTCAGTGTGCATAGATACTCCTGGTTCCGTGACAAGCTCTGCATACTAACAAGGTTGTTCCTGCCTCTGCAGACATAAGACGACCCATGACAAATGATGTGCACCAAGAAACTGACAGCTCATCTTCTCCCACGCTTACCAGCTGCACTACACTGAGTGGAGAGCTGGCTAGCGAGCTGGTAACACACACCATGCCTCCTCTCCTCATAATGTGTTCCCCGTCATTCCTCTGATTCCCACTTTTGTAGTAATTGACCTTGTCCAATATTCAAAGCTCTTTTAAAGTTAATGATCTTAGACTGTGGAAATAGTCTTCAAACATATGAAAGATTATTACAAAGAGAATGATGGCCAGCTGCTTCCCATCTCACTCGAGGGTAGAGTTTGGGTTACTGCCATTCACTGCAGAGGGACTGAGTAAATGTTTCTTTATCATGAAGATGATGAGGGTTGTGATGATAAAACCACAACAGGCATAAAGAAGACCTTGACTGCAACTGGAGGAACCTCATTTTGATGAAATAAATGCCCTGACATCGAAAATAGTGAATCTAGTTTCTGATTCAAATTTACTCTGCATTCATTCAACAAGACTTTGCTAAGCATCCACTATGAGACCCAAGGAGCCCTGTGATAGAACACAGGGAGCTCCTAAAATTATGTATCAAAAAATCTGTCTTTGACAAATTGATTTACAACTTGTTTTAAGAAAAGGACTTTTAAATGTGAAATTAAGCCATGTTTAAAAATAACATGCAATTACTGCACAAACTGTATATGAGTTGAGGCAGCTTGAATGATTAACAGAGACTTCATTAAGGAGGTGACACTTCAGCTAGACTTTGTACGCAGTATTACGTAGTAACTTAAAAATATATATCAATTTGATAAATACTTATTGTATATTTATGATGTTTGGGCACTAAGAAGCAACGATATAGTCAAGAGGTATGTTTGAGATAATAAAATGCTCTTTCATTACACGATTACCCTTATCCTCTCTGGGTAGGCCATCATAGCAAATTGTGATAGAACCGGAAACAGAATCACTTTCTACAAGAGCTCAGTATTTCTATATGAAAACCTTATCATTTGCCTTGCCTTTGTTTTTCTTCCACCAGAACCATCAACCTGAAGACAAAACAAAACAGGAAATATTTTCATTGTTGAGAAATTAATTCCTATTCACCAGACTTTTAAAAACTTGTTTTCTTGAAAAAAGAATACTATAATGTGCATTTCATATATATAGTTAAGAACTTTTTATTTTATGATTTTTTTAATGTATTGTCTTGGCAAAATGCGTACAACTCATCTTTACTTTAGTGTGCTTGCCTGGTTTATTTATTAGTTACAATTGTTAAATTTGAAGTTATTTTATACTAACTTTACAGACATCAGGAATTCTTGGATTATACTTTTTAATAAGTTGAATTTTTTTCTTTCTGCTCAATAGTGAAAGCAAAGAAAAGAAGCAAGCTAAGTGTGAGGCATTTTATTGAGAGGCAGCATTCATAGGGGTTAAGAGCTTAATCTCTTGAAGTCAGACTGATTTGGCATCAAATTCCAGTCATAGAACTTTCACAACTGTGAGCAAGTTAATCTGAATGGGCCTCAAATCTCTGTTCTGTTAAATAGAAAAAGAGTGTACCTAATTCATGGGATAGTTACAAAGATGTAAGTAGCTAATGCATGCAAAATAATAACAATGTGTAGCATAAAGTATATTCTCAGTAAATGCTAGTTATTAAGAGCCTTGAAAATGGAGATAACGTACGTCCATGTTTGGCTACTAAATTGGTGTCGGGATTGTCGACCAGGTAATTAGAGTCACACTTATGACAGAGGCATTCAGTTGTGCATGAAGTTGTAAATGCATATAATTGAGCATGCATCTGTCAGGAAAGAAAGATGAGTTGGGAGACTGTCAAGAACTGCTCTAACTTGAACATCTGTTAATTACATATAAAGCACTTGAGACTTTCACTAGATTTTTTCCTGTAATTCTGAAACTAATTAATGCTCATAATAAAAATCTTAGAAAACACAAAAACATAAAGAAGTCAACAAAAATAAACTATAATAATATTCAAAATCAACAAGTTTGATGAATTAACATTGATATTTTTCCTGTGCATACATATATAATTTTTATGTACACATATAATTTATAAAATTTATATTTTAAACAAACATTAAGATTCAGCTGCAGAAACACATTTGATATTCTGCTTTTTTATATGTATTCTACTTAGATATTAAATAATAATCAAAAGTAGTTTATTGCATAATATCCCATTGAATGATTTTGATATTGACATTTTTATACATTGTTTCTCAGGATTTTCTATAAGTAATGCTAAAATAAACATTCTTGAAAATAAATCATATGCATACAGGTAAGCCTCTCTCCAGAAAATATATGCCAATTTATCCTCTCAATACTGGAATAGCAAGTGTTTTTTGCCTAACTCACTGTCCTCACCACAGCTCACCTTCAATCATCATAGCTGTAATGATAATTATTGACAACTAGTAGGAACTTACCCTGTGGCAGGCCCTGTTCTAACTGCTTTATAGACATTATATTTTTAAATCTTCTCAACAATACTATAAGGCATATTCTAATCATTCCCATTTTATAGGTTAAGAAGCTATGGGTTAACCATATTAAGTCCAAGTTCCCACAATTAGAAATAAAGTTGGGGTATAAGTCTCCAGGCAGGGTGATTTCCATAGACTGTGCTTTTCATCACAACACAGTGGTAGTATTTTTCCATAGCATTCATTAGTATTACCCACTGAAATATTTTTGTCAATGTGAAAGACAAAAAAAAAAAAACTGTTTTTACTTTACACAATTTTATTAATGAGGCTTTTTTCATAATTTTATATTTAATTTTTATATATTTTAGATATTTCATGTGTATTTTTTATGTTCCTTAGTGTGTTCATCATTTAATTATGAGGAGTACCCTCCTCTGAAGGCCAGATTCTAAAAGTAGATATTGAGTGATTCTCTTTGAGGTAATAATAAATATGGATTTTCAAGATGGTGACACGATTTATTCATTTGCATAAATTAGGAAAAATTTTGCTAATTGCATTCTCTGGTGAGGGTTGGACTCCTGCCTGCCGATGTGTATTCCGTTTTACAGGTCCTTTTAGATGTTCTCTTTGATTTGTAATTGATGGATTTCCTCGAAGCAAAAAGTCACTGGAGCTTTAGTGAGTGTGAAATGGTGAATATTGAAAGCATTTTAGATATTGATATGAAAATAGATCTCTTAGCAGGATATCTTTTTGTTCTGCTGTTTCTGGAATGAATACATTAGTTTTTAAATTGTGAGCATTTAACAGATGTGAAAGTGCTAGTGTTTGGACTGTTAACAGACTGTACTCTGCCAGATTTGTTGGTAGCCTTTCCATATTCTGGAAGTATTAGAGATATTTACAGCCATAGTGATATTTCCAAATGCTTTAAATAATTGTGTGATTTATACTCACATAATTATTTCCAACTGCAAAGTACTCCTGAAATAGAAGAAATTGCTACTCTTAAAGGGGTATGCAGAATGACTGTTTTATTTAAGAGCAACAATGAAGAGCATGGCCATGAAGTTTGGATGCAATAAAAAAAAAAAAAAAAAGAAGTCGTGGGCCAAGTAACTTGGGGCAATGACTTGTGAGAAGGCAAATCAATGGCAGGTAGAGCCTAGTTAGCACAGCTTGCTAAGATAGATCCCTCTGGTACCATTGCTAGGCTAGTAAGGGTCTAAAGTTGTCTTGAGTGGTTAACCTTTATTCTCCTTGGTAGGGATTGGGGTAAAGGGACAGGATACTTTTTATTTTAAAATCTATGTCCTGATTTCAGAAAAATAGAAGAATGGGGACCTTTTTTTGTATTTGCGTCTTACTTGCCTTTATCTCAATGATCCTTCATATTTTGGAGTAAATATTTAAAAAGGAAAAATTCTTCATATGTTACAATTTTTCACACCATGAATTTCCTGATACTCTAGTGGGCTGGTACTTCTGGATAGGGAAAGAATTCAAATTTGGGGAGAAACTAAAGATCAAATTTTAAGAGAAGAATAATAAAACAAGAAAGGCAGAACCTCAGATCTGAGACCTAAGCAAAAGATTCTGTTTCATAGAACTCTTCTCAGTAACTTATTATTCAGAATTTTCACGTACAGAGGCAGTGGTATGCTGCTCAGCATTTAAAAACAAACTTGTGGGGAAGAAAATAAAATTACTTATAGTGTTTGCTGATTTCCATGGTGTAAATTCTCACATCACAGCAGATTTCAAGCTGTCACCGTACGTTACTGAACTGAAGTTGGGAAAATGTATAAGCATTTGTCTCTCACAAAGTTGGTAGAAACCTGCTTTAGCACACCACTGGGTAGAGGCCACCATGAAATAGAGACTGAACACAGAGAAGCCCCAGTTACAAAAGTTCACCAGTTCTTCCTATTAACCATTTACAGTGGATAGTTCCTTCAGGAGGAGAACATCTATATCTAGTATTCACTTTACCCAGTTGTAGCCACTTAGCCTTCCAGTTACAGGAAACAGCAACACAAATGACCTGAGTTCTTGGACCCAGAGCAGCCCTACTGCTAAAGTATGGTTTGATCCTTGACAGGGCAACCTACAGTTTACTGCTAGCTGCCTCTTTGTAATGAATCAGCAAAAGCAATTCTCTAAGGCCTAGCATCTTTCAGGTTGCAAACCCACACACCAGAAAATGACGCATAAAAGCAACATCCGTGGATATTGCACTAGATATCGTCCATTTGTATCTCCAGAGTCACTCTACCTCTCTTCTTTCCCTGTGACTCAGACCTGTATGAACTAAACCAACAGGCTCAGCTTTGCTCTGGCTTACCACTGGGTTGGGACAATGGTGAAAGTGACAAGGTTTCTTAGGGAGAAGAGTGACATCATAGTATTCTTCTGACTCCTTCCCAAGGGTTCCCTTAGGCTGATGACATCTTTCTTCCAAAGGTCACAGGTCCTATCAAGTACGCTTCTCTACACAGCTGCTTTGTCCCCAGGTTCTGATAATGGCTCCTTGTTCTTTCTTCTTCAGGCTAAAAAACAGTAAGGGATTTCCATTTTTATTTGTACTAATCCTTTTGATTTTTATTTAGCATGCCCTAAACGTTGATCAGAATACACAGAGTTCACTCAATATTTTTTGAATGAACCATTTTTTTTTTGGCCAGGACTCTAGCTAATGCTGATAATAAGTTTGGAATTATTATTCAAGTAGTAAGCAATTATATGTATACTAGGCACAGCAGCATAAAAGAGAAATTCCTTATAGACCCATTGGTCCCATATATATCTTTAAAGTTATTTGAATTTAATCTATTTTCAGGGGTGAGCTGGCAAATGTTCCACAGTCAGCTCTTAAAAAAAATGAAAAAGCCCTGATTTGTGTTAGAAATAAATGCTCAGTGCTGCAAGGAGAAATCAGCACTCAGGCAGAGTTTTCTCAACAAAGCAATTTACTTCTGCACAAGGGTGCTGCCTGCATTGGTCATGATCGCAAGAGTGCAGGGAGCAAAGGAGAGTAAGGGTTTTTATGCCTAATGCAGTCCTTGCTTCTGTGTAGGTTCAGACTGCACAATCTAAACTAGGCCAATTGGCTGAACACTTAGCCTTTTTCTCGGATAAGGTAGGCGCATGATGGGGGAGAAAAAAGAAAGGAGGGGATCATTTACAGGGGGATAGAGAGCTAACATATTTCTAAATAAGGAAAGGGATGTAAACTGGGGCTGAGACATATCCAGGCATGCTGGAGGAGGCTCTGTGTGCTCCCATACACCCCTAACAGCTTCTTGAGGCAAAGGATATTGATGAAGATGGGTAGGGTGGTACCTGGTTTTAGCTCTACTACCACCGGGACATGGTTTACATTCACCCCATGTGAATCAGAAATTCATCTGATTAGTATGGTTTCTTCTTCTGGGGTTAAGGGGTGGTCCTGCCCTTGTGTTCCCCTAGTGTGCAGTCTCCATTCCTTATCCTGTGGCACAGTTAGAGCTAGTATCGTTGCAGCTGGCCAGGTGAGATCTAAAGTCACATTCCCTTCTGGTCTGAAGGAAATTTGAGCCTGCAGCTTTTAGAGTACGTCTCTCCCTAGGAGGGGAACCATACAATTTTGGGGGTATAAGAACTCATGCTGGACATGCCATCCTCCTATAATACACCCCTTTGACCAGCAAAAGTGCTTTTTCTCTGCCGCTCCTGTGGTACCAGTTATAGCAGCATACGTTTTGGTTAATGATCCAATTGATTGAGTTACTACTGAGTGTTCAGCACCTGTGTCTACCATAAAATTTATATCCTGGCCTTCTACTTCTGTCCTGACCATAGGTTCCTGGGGACCTAGAGAAATGGAGCCTGGTCTGTCTCATTTCTCATGGCATTTGGCCACCACCAGGCCGATTAGGTCAGCTTCTTTTTTTTTTTTTTTTGAGACGGAGTTTCACTCTTGTTACCCAGGCTGGAGTGCAATGGCGCGATCTCGGCTCACCGCAACCTCCGCCTCCTGGGTTCAGGCAATTCTCCTGCCTCAGCCTCCTGAGTAGCTGGGATTACAGGCACGCACCACCATGCCCAGCTAATTTTTTGTATTTTTAGTAGAGACGGGGTTTCACCATGTTGACCAGGATGGTCTCGATCTCTTGACCTCGTGATCTACCCGCCTCGGCCTCCCAAAGTGCTGGGATTACAGGCTTGAGCCACCGCGCCCGGCTAGGTCAGCTTCTTGAACTCTTTTCTGGCTTTCATTACTGTCAACAGCATCTCTCTCTGGGCATTCATTTTTCCAGTGTCCCTTTTTTTTTTTTTTTTTGCATGTTGCACACTGGTCTCCCTCTAGTCTAGGTTGGTTTTCAAAGTTCTCTCGGGTTAAACCTCTCCCTCGCCCATGACGTCGGCCATGTCCTCTTGCTGCATTTGTCCCCCTTTCTGTGAGAGCCATCACCAGCAGATCTGCTTTCCTTTTAAGCTTCCAATCAGCTTCTCTTTTACCCTCCCCCTCATAGTTAATGAACACTTTGTGAGCCATCTGTATGAGCTGAATTGAAGTCATGCCTTCAAACCCTTCTAGCTTTTGGAGTTTCCTTCTACTATTACTCTTTGCCTGACTAACAAAGACTGTGTTCACCATACATTGATTTCCTGGTGCCTGTGGGTCAAACAGGGTGTAGAGTCAATATGCTTCCCAAAGCCTCTCATAAAACTCACTGGGGCTCTCATCTGCCTTCTAAGACAGACCTCTGAAATTTTTCCCATATTCAGGGCCTTCTTCCCTCCTGCCTTGATTCCATTTAGAAGTGCTTCCCAAAATGCCTGCAGGCATTGTAAGCCCTCTGCCTCATTAGGGTCCCACTGGGGATTCCACTGGGTCTCACAAGGTAATGTCTCTTAGCATATCGGTATGCATCAACTGTGCTGGACAGAGTGTTTCTCTCCAGGTATTGGAGGGTTGCCTGGGTTACTCTATGCCACTCCTCTGTGTTAAGCAATGTTAACAGGAGCTCCTGGCAATCTTCTCATGTGGGGCTGTGGGTTAAGAAAATAGATTGCATTAAATCTGTGATGGCTTGGGGTTTCTCTGTGTAGGAGGGAGTATGCTGTTTCCAGTTTAGGAGGTCAGTGGTGGAGAAGGGCTGGTGGGTAAAGAGCCTTTCTCCCCCTCTGTCTTGGCCCTTGGCGTCATGGTGTATTTGGGACCTAGTCTCCCAGAGAGGCATTTGTGAGGCTCAGGTACGGCCAGACCAGACTTGGCTAGGAGAATTGTGCCTTTCCTTTTCCCTGACTTCCATGGACATGCCTTTCTGTTCCTGCCTGAGGGATGACATTGGAGTGTCGCTTCTGTTTGAACCTTATTCTCCAGCTACTCTCCCTTTACCTTGCCTTAGGTTAGCCACTGATGGATATATTGGCACATAGGGAGGTCGGCATTCTCTCTCCTCCTGAGGGGCCTGTAGGACTTTTTTTTGTTTTTCCGGCTCTCCCTCTCCTATTTTTGGGTGAGGGGCACTGTGGTTTCCTTTACTATCTTTGGTTCTGCTCAAGCCACCAAAGTTTTACAGTACACTTGCTGGCAGGGCTTCAGCCACTTGAGATTTAATTGGACCACATTTAGCCAGGAGTTAATGTATGGGTATTGATCAAGGTGTCCAGGTTGTCCTCCAACCCCGGGTACTACTCTATACACATGGCCAATCACCTCTCAATCTATTGTCCCTTCAGCGGGCCACCCGACATTGAAAGAAGGCCAGTCTAGTTCTTGTGGTGGTTCCCTGTGATCCAAATGGTCAAGACATGATAAAGGCAAGCCATTGGTTTTTGAGGTGGAGTGGGAGAAAGACCCAGTCTGAAATAAATGTAGTCCAAAAGTACTAAACACTGAGAAAGAATACGCCGTAATTCTTAGTCTTCAACAAGTAGAGATATAATGAAATCGATTTCAGCCTAATATTGAGATATTGGGGCACAGGTTGATTCCCATGGAACAGGCATGAAATGCAGAGAAGGAAAATCTTAATGGAAGAAAGGACATCTGAACTGGGATTTCAAAAATGAGAAGTCCTCTCAGTCAGTAAAAGAAGGAAGAAAACTCCAGATGGATGGAAAAGCATTTGTATAGGAGAGGATCTGTGAAAGATCAAGATGTATGTGATGAGTTTTCAGTTGGTTGGTATTGTGAGCATGTAAACTCAAGGCTGAGGCTAGAAAGGAAAGAACTGGAAAGGCTTTATACCCTGCAGGTCAGTTTATTTTAAATGGAGTTTATAGCATCCAGTAGAGACATACAAGGATCAGTTGAGTGTTTAAACTTCAAGTCATGTTTTCTAAATATCAATTCATAAGGAAATCATAGGTTAGGTGCCACATGAAGTATGGAAAGAAACTCTGAATGAAGAGACAGTGCTCCTGAACATAAAGGGAGGGCAAGAGAAACTGGAGCCTCAATTGTTCTTTGATTTTAAGTGATTTATGTAGCTTACATGTACCTAATTACGTAGATGTACTACATAAAATCTGATTTTAATGAAATACTTTAAAAATGAAGTGATTAGAAAGAAGATTCCTGCAGAGAAACTAGGCTGAAAATAACACTAATCATGCATGTACTTGTATGAAACAATAAAAGGAGAGAACTGACACATTTGCTATTTCTAAGAAAACTGTCAAGCCATATGTCAAACTGAAAAAGAGTATTCTAATCAGATTGCACAACATAGGGCCTAGAAACAAAAATTATCAATAAAAGTGTCACCAGTAACTGGTCATGACTGCAAGATGTCCTGGTTCTTGACATTTTGAACAAAGAATTGGACAAAAACACCCAGCAAAGCAAAATATTGAAGCAACAAAAGAATAAAAGTAGGGATTTACTGAAAAGGAAAGTACACGCCACAGTGTGGGAGTGGGCCCCAGCAGCAGCTCAAGGGCCCAGTTACAGAATCTTCTTGTGTCCAAATATCCCCAAGAAGTTTTGCATTGGCCACTTCATGCTCATCTCATGTAAATGAAGTGGTAGCCAGCAATCAGTCTGATTGGTTGCAGAAAGCAGCCAACCAGAGGCTGAAGTGAAGTCACTGAGTTGCAAAGGAAGATTCCACCCACACCCACTATGATTTGTTGTGAACAGTCAGTTTCCTATCTGTAACACAGAAAAGGTCAAAGGGAATAGCTTCTGGTTTTTTTGTTACTTAGGCATGCAAATTTAGGGTTTTACTTTCAACTTAGTTCTAGGAAGTCAGTGTGAGACAGCCTTAGGTTTGCTGCCTCCAGACCCTATTCTCCTGCCTCAGAAGGATTTGAAACATGGATTTATATCCATTATTATAAATGAAGAGCCCTGTCTCAAGTGCCCATTTTCCCTCACTGGATTAGCCCATGGATACTATCAAAACGTCATGATAGGCACGAAAACATTTGCTAACTAAGCACCTGGCTCATGGGACACATCACACTTGTTTTCTCGATAATAGAGGTCATTTACACTCAAGCCAGTATTTACAAAGTTTTGCTAATATTTAATAATGAATAAGGCCTGTAGATTGTACTGATGCCAATTTCCCAGTTTTGATAGTTTATGTTATGCTAGAGTTATGTTACATGTTACCTCTGAGGAAAGCTGAGTAAAAGTACCTGGAACCTCTTTAGACTATTTTATAAAATGCCTATGAGTCTATAATTGTTTCAATACTCATTGTCTCTAACAGTTGATAACGTGTGTGTGTGTGTGTGTGTGTGTGTGTGTGTGTGTGTGTATGAAAGCTGAATTTTAAAAGGTTTCTAACTTAATGGCAAAAAAACAAAAACAAGAAGCCATATACCATTGGAATAAATAGCTGTTTTTCTCTATGTAGGAAAAATTACTGAAATATTACATGAAAAGCAACGTGGAAATAAACTAAAATGTGTTCCTCTATCAGCATAAATGTTGGGAAGACATAGACAAAATATTGCTGAAGGTTTAAAGGAAAAAAGCTGCAATAATTTATGCAGTGAGTAAGGTTTCCTATCGAGTTGCAAAAAAATGCAGATGTTTCTAGCAAGTCTAAGATTTGGCATTTGCTGCATTCTATTTCAATAATTAAATACATGAAAAAAATTAGATACTAAAGAAACTCAAACTAAGGCATATAAATTCTCAACAAGAGTTTTTTCCTTTAATACTACTAATAATAGTACACAAGAGGAAAACCTGTTATAAGTAACCATGAATATAGTCATTGTTTTGAATGGAATTTTTGAAAGTTCCAAGGCTATTTATAAAACTAAAGAAGGCATTTAAATATAGTCAAATCTTTATAATTCTTCTAATATATTGGAATGTCCTGATACCAGCCTGTCCTGATGTCAACATGACAATTGTCCTGCACACCTATATAGTCACCACAGAGCATTTAATAGTTATATGCCTGTCAGACTCAAGAACATGGGCCATAGCAAAGTATTCATAATTTGACAGTCAATAGGATTTTAGCAAAATAGATTTTTCCATTACATTAAATTAATGGTGTTAATGTGACTTTTATTGATTTTATAGCTTTTCTCTGTGTTTAATATATACATTTGTTTTTGGTTGTATTGTTGTAAAACAGTTTTAAACAGATGGAGATTATACGTAGCTTTATGCTCATACATACTTAAGTAGCAAAAATCATTTCAGTTAATATTCAAGATCTGGAAGTATTTTGGTTTACTCTTTTATTTATTAATTTATTTTTATTATAATTTAAGTTCTGGAGTACATGTGCAGAACGTGGAGGTTTGTTACATAGTTACACACATGCCATGCTACATCCATCACCCTGTCATCTACATTAGGTATTTCTCCTAATGCTATCCCTCCTCTAGCCCCCCACTCACCAATAGGTCCAGATGTGTGATGTTCCCCTCCTTGTGTCCACGTGTTCTGGTGTTCAACTCCCACATTTGAGTGAGAACATGCAGTGTTTGGTTTTCTGTTCTTGTGTCAGTTTGCTAATAATGATGGTTCCCAGCTTCACCCATGTCCCTGAAACTCATCCTTTTTTATGGCTGCATAGTATTCCATGGTATATATGTGCCATGTTTTATTTATCCAGTCTATCATTAATGGGTATTTGGGTTGGTTCCAAGTCTTTGCTATTATGAACAGTGCTGCAGTAAACATATGTGTGCATGTTTCTTTATAATAGAATGATTTATACTCCTTTGGGTATATACCCAGTAATGATATTGCTGGGTCCAAATGGTATTTGTAGTTCTAGACTTCTGAGGAATTGCCACACTGTCTTCCACAATGGTTGAGCTAATTTACACTCCCACCAACAGTGTAAAAGTGTTCCTCTTTCTCCACATCCTCTCCAGCATCTGTTGTCTCCAGATTTTTTGATGATCACCATTCTAACTGGCATGAGATGGTATCTCATTGTGGTTTTGATTTGCATTTCTCTAATTACCAGTGATGATGAACTTTTTTTTCCCTATGTCTGTTGGCTGCATAAATATCTTCTTTTGAGAAGTGTCTGTTAATATTTGCTCACTTTTTGATGGGGTTGTTTTTTTTCTTGTAATTTTTTAAATTTCTCTGTAGATTGTGGATATTAGCCCTTTGTCAGGTGGGTAGATTGTAAAATTGTCTCCCATTCTGTAGGTTGCCAGTTCACTCTGATAGTTTCTTTTGCTGTAGAGAAGCTTTTTAGTTTAATTAGATCCCATTTGTCTTTTTTGGCTTTTGTTGCCATTGCTGTTGGTGGTTTAGTCATGAAATCCTTGCCCATGCCTATGTTTTATTCTTTAAAAGGAGAAACGTATTACTCAAGTTTGAGAAACACAACCCACGTTCTTATGAATGCTCCTAAGCCCCAGATTAGGTTTTGTTGGAATCAAGCAACAGGTAGCAACTTGTGTGGAAGGCAAGAAATAGGTAGGGGTTAGGGAGGGAAGGAAACATAGGTCCCTTCAAAATCAGAAGCAGCACTAAAAAGGTGGGATGATACCAAGGGGAAATTTTACCAACTACACACCTTTGTCATGACCCAGTGCTGAAGACACAGTAAGTATAACTGAGGCCTACAATGGCACCAATCACGTGGATACTGGAGCAGTATACAAAGGCAGACAAAACAGTGACTGACTCCTTTTGTGTCATTGGGTGCAGTTCCATCACAGGCCCACCTTGCGTGAAAACTCAGTGGCCTATATTAAGCCTTCCAAACTGAGAAGTAAGACAATCTTGTATTGAGGCAAATAAAATGAATGTCTCTTAGAACCCATGACTGCTGGTGCTTAAAACACCAACTGTGCAAAAGTTGCAATATAATGGCGCCCCCCTGTATCTGTGGCTTCAGTTATGCACAGTCAATTGTGATCTGAAAACATTAAATGAAAAATTCTAGAAATAAAGAATTCATAAGTTTCAAATTTCACACCGTACTGAGAAATCTACCACCACCCACTCTGTCCAGGAATGTGAATCCTCCCTTTGTCCAGTGGATCCATACTCCATTTGCCATTTGTGTCCTTCCTGCCTGTTGGTCATTTAGTAGCCATCTTGGTTATCAGATTAAAGAAAAAAAAAAGCCATGGTGTCTCTAGAGTTTTATACTATGTGTGGCTTTAGGCCTCCATTGGGGGTATTGAAACATATCTCATGGATAAAGGAGGACTACTGTTGTGACTTTAATATGTTTCTAAGTGAAAATCATAATTATTTCAGGATGGTAAATACAGTGAGGCTTTTTTATTATAGGCTGAGATGAGGTCAGGGTTAGGATACCCTAACACTGAAATTTCTTCGCACGTTCTCACTCTCTGAAAAGAAACATGTGCAAATATTATTACAAGGGGGCTATTTACACACATAAAGAGTGTAATATCAACCACTACAATATGCCTGAGAAATATGGAAACTTTTATGATTTCTAAAGCATGGATCTTATCCAATTGGCCAAGAGACAGTAAAATTTCCTCTCATTTGTCAGAGCTTCAACATAAGTCTTTGTCTCCTTCGTGCTCTTCTGATGTGATCGTTTTCTTATCATGCTTGATGTGCTCCCAGTCTCTTTCCCAGAGTAGCATTCAGCAGTTTTCCCCATGGCATCCCAATGCATTTTCCTGGGTTACTCTCTGCCTTTCGGTGACTGACACCTGGGTGGCAGATGGCACAAATAGCCCACTATATATTTCCTGGATGGATGAAGAAATCTGTCAGGAACCTGACTGCATTGGCCTGGTGCCTTGTGACAAAAACGTCTGCTCGGGGGAGTGACAGTGACTGGAAATAAGTTTGATGAAAATGATCTGGAGCTCGTTGAGTTTCAAATGTTGCTTTTATTCTTTCCCTTCCTTACATTTACACGTCCTTGGATTTTTGCCTTGAAAACACATTATAAATAAATTGGACACCACAATATCTTAGAACTCGGACATGATCCACTTTTTCCGGGCATGCATTTTGCCTGGGACAGATGCACTTCTTAACTCACCATGTCCTTCTGCTTGCCAGGCTTGTCTGACCATATGTGGACATGGATTTGCACGTCTCTGTCATGAACTCGATTGCTCTGGAGTGGCAAGGAAAACTGATCTGGCATACTGGTTACTGAGAATGATCACAGAGTCAAAGCCCTAGCTTCATATTTAAAATAAACAGAGAGTTTAAAAAGAGTTTAATTTAAAATATCCATATTTTACTACAGCAGAACTAATTCACTGGCTCATTAGATCAGAAAAATCTACCTGTGAGACCCACCAAGGAAATCCTCTATGCTCGTTTTCTTGTCAATAAACACATAAAATTTGCTGCCAGATGCCAGGTATATGGTAGAGCCTGAGTATTGCCTTCCCCAGGGGATCCCTATGCCCTTTCCTTTACCTCCTGCCCTCCCAGTACTCTGAGGATGTCTCAAATTCTCTCTGGTTCTGAAACAGATATTATTATACCTGTGTCATGATCTCTTTCTTATATGGCTTCAGAAGACCAGCATTACCCCACAGAGGCTGAGATTGTCCACATCATGAAGCTATTGGAGTTTAATTTTCCCAGAGGACCCTGCCTGGGCCTATTTATAAGATCTGGAAGGGGCCTTAGCAATGCATACCTGTTGCAAAAATGAAAGGTATTTTTGTGTTACATTTCTTAAAAAGGGTGTGCCAAGTTGTATGAATTTTAAGCCCCGCAAAAGCTGGATAAAGCCTCATATAGCAGAGAATGGGCATAAATGAGTAAAATACCCATGCTTCCCCCAAGCTGCTTGAAGCTAGACTATTGGAAATAACAGGAAGAAGAGAACATTTCAGTGTTAGGGAGAATATCTTCCTTTCAGACGAATTAATGCCTATAGTATTCAACTAGAAAAATGTTAAGTCCCGCAAAGCTGAAAAAATAAGCATTTCTAGGTAGACACTATTTACAGGGGCATTCCGGATTGAAGGAAACATGAAAGGATTTATGTTTCCTAAAATCCCTGTTAGCTGTTGTTACATGCAATAGCACTGAGTTCTGAATAGCTGGGAAAAGACTGAAATTAAAGTCTGACTTTTGAACAGTAACAGTTGTCAAAAGAGAACTTGAGAACTTCTATGATTAAATGACAGTATCAGCATCTAGATGTTGCCTGATTGGCAAAATCCTGTGTGGGCCTTAAAGAGACTCTTTAGTCCCACCAGAATAAGGGTTTCTATAGTGTTCTATAAAGACACAGTATATAGTGCTTAAAAACACTGGTTTAGTATTCAACTGAAGTTCAGATCTTGGATCTTACACTTAGCCTTGTGATATAGCACAACCAAATTTCTTAAAGCCTCAGTTTTCTCATCTGAAAAGTTACAAAGTTACAACAAAAAGTCATAATACCTACCCCAGTGAAAGATCAGGAAGACTAAATGAGATAATGTATGACACACGAAAAATCCTAAGGAACGTTTACGATGGCATGTTTAAGTCTCTCTAACAACAGAACTGTTTCGGTGTGGCCTCTGTCACTAGCTGAATATATGCTTATATTGGCTTTATGTAATCTGTACTGAGTCCACACCACAGTATAAATAATTAATTTATGTTAACAACTTTTTAATGTTTTATAACAACCAAAGATGGAAGCAACCTTCTAGGTATTTAGAATGAGAGGAAACTGTACAGTGTGAAGAAAATCACTTGTAGTGACCATTCTGTTTCATGCCTGAGTACCTCAGCTAGCACGCCACACATAGCAGTGCTCCAAAAGCTACTCTTGTGGATTCTGAAAGTCCCTCGCTTGCGGAAGATGATACTAACAACGCATGACTCCAGTAAAACACTAAAAGGAGAGCACTGAGATGACTTACAATTCTAAGAAAGCTGTTCGATCTCAAATTTTTTAAAAAAATTGTTATCTAATCAGATTGCGTAAGATGGAAGCCTAAAAACACAAAATTGTCAATGAAATTCTTTGAGAGATAGAGTGATATTTATCATTACAAATGAGGACCTTGTCTTAAAAGCATATTTTGTTTTGGCTGATTAACTAAGGGGTAGTATCCAGGCATTATGATAGGCATCAAAACATTAAAAAAGCAAGCAACTGGAATATAATACACACAATTATATTTTGAGATTTTTTTTTTAACTCAAGCAAGTACTTGCAAAGTTTCATGACAGTGTAATAATGGAGAAAGTCTGTTTTGATTTTTGATGTCGTACTAGAGTTTTATGTAAGACAGTACCTTTGAGGGAAGTGACATGCAGGATATGTGAGACCTATCTCTACTATTCTTACAAATTTCTGAGTCCATAATTATTTTAAAATAGTAAGTTTAAAAAACTCAGCTTCTTTCTGATTTATATATTTGGGTTCCTAATAACATTTCAATTGAGAAAAGAATTTTAATCAAGTCAGAAATCCACTTCTTTCTAGAATAGTGCTAGTCTTCCATGCACCGGTGGCAATGCCCCATGGTATTTACATGTAATTGAAACTCGAGTATACCAGGCCAAGCAGAGTCATTCAAACCAAGGCCTAGAGTGATTTGTAAACTGGTAATTGTATTTAGGGCTGTTTGTTTTCAGATATCATTTCTTTAGGAAAAAGCACAGCTATTCACGAGTCTAATGTCTAGAGTCTTTGTTTTGTTCTTCATACCAAAATAAAACATTTAGCCGAATAACTTAATTTGTTCTTCTCCACGACTATAACTTTGGCCACATGCAAATGAATGAGGTAATTAAAGGCTTTACTTGGTGCTCCTATCGAGGATGCTCTATGCTTGCTTCACTTAAGCATCTGCTATTGCAAAAGAGAGAAGGGCAAAGGAAACATTGTAAGTCACCATGTTGAATGGCAAAGCCTCAGACCCTCAGTGGCTGTGAGCAGTGCAGGGGAGTTAGCTTACAGTAGCTATTATTATATTTACTGTCAGTGAAGTTACAAAGAAATCTGTATTGAAGTGACGGTATGGGGATGAACTCTAGTGACTCATGTTTTTGACAATCACTCCAAATCAAGGCACTGTAACCTGACAGCAAGACTTAGCCTGTGGGATGTTAGTTCTGCATCATGCTCTCTGCTCTGTGTTTCCTTAAGAAGCTCACAGAACATTTTCCACATGGCATCCTTCCGTGTGGCTTCTTTTTCTGCTATAACTGGTTGATATAGCTCATGCCTTTCAGTTTGCAGCTGCTACTTGCTTTATAACAAAAAATTGTTGATTTTTGCTTGGTTAGCTTCCTGATCTTGGGTTAGTCCCACAGGTTTTTGGCATCTCATGGTTAAAGCCCACCTTTCTTGGATTCCTCCAAGTTATTTCTGCTCCTAATTCACAGCTAAGTGGGTGCCAGGTCATTCATGTAGAGACAGGCTTCTCCTTTATTTTCAGGAGGAAACCACACTGGAAGAACAGGGTTGCTTTGATGGGATTCAATAACCGTTCTCTCCATATACCACCCACCTACACTGCAACCTTCAAATTCAGAAATTGCTTCTCTACACAGGCTTGTCTTTTAGGGTTCGGGAGTATACCTCTGTAGATAAGTTCTTGATATAATGTTTCCCAGATTTCTCCTAATGCTTCAATTAGGTGAGCAGACTACCAAGTCTTATCAGGATTTTGGTAATGGATAGGAATAAATTTGCTATCAGTGCCTTGTCAGGTGCCTCCTAAATTTCTTCAGTTTTCTTTTTCCTTGGAACTCATTCAGTACACTAGCTGAGGCTGGTATAAAAGGTAATTTTGTCTACAAGATTCTCTCTGGTATATTTCCAATAGTAGCAACCTGTTCCACATTAGTGTGGTCTTTCTCCAGACAGCACTGTTGTAGTGTGGCAGGAAAACCCAGCACTGGGAAGAGCGACGAGGACCACAGTCTTTGTGTCATCAGCCTTACTTGTGAAACGCACATTCTGGGAGGCTAGCAAGAGGGAAAGAACCACATGCATAGATCTACCATAAGGTGAGATTTACTTTGTCATTTAAGTACTCACAGTAAAACATTTTAATGGATGTGAGATGGCACACAGGGCTGGAACTGAAAAACATATTTAGCAAAGTTTCCTTCAATCTCAGAGAATCCTAAGGGTCTTCAACTTCAGGGGCTGCAAGTCTGCAGCGACATTGCGCACACATAGTGTCTTACCAGACCTGAAGAGCTCTGCTTTTGACTCTGTAGTCTTTTATACTTGAGGTTCGCATCTACATCCAGAAGAAATTATGAAATACATATTTTCACTACATCTAAAGACATGTTTTTAAACATTGGATTTTTACAGTTCTTTGAATAAACCCAAAGGCAGCAAGACTTTATCTAGAGCTGAGGTGTGAACACAGATTCAGTGTGCATGTATTTCTGAATATACCTATGCTTCCAGCTCTTCAGCATTGGGGAAACTCTATTTCCCCAGGAGAGGAAAAACCCTCCCACATGCACATGTTGACTGTGTGATTTCTGCAATACTGCTATGCCTGCCAAGTTCTCAGGGAGTTAAACATTCCACTTTTCATTTATCTTTACAAAACTAAAGGAAAGTTGTATACCCATACTCAGTTTGTGGCACTCTCAGTCATGCTGGTGCTGAGGAACTCAGATTGAATCAGGCCATCTAGAAGCACCAAGGTGGGATGGAGGAATAATTTCGCAGAAGCAAAATACAAGGTAGAATGGATGATGAATTCTACAAAGAAATATAAATTTACACTCTAGGTTCACCAGGAAAAATGCCTCAGTTCCATGGCTTTCCCAATGGATATTCATGTTTTTTTATCCCTTTCCTCTTTTCTTCCCTGCTGCTATATAGTGGAGAATATTTGATCAACATGTACTAGAAAACCATTGCAAAAGCTTACTACTCTCTTTTTTAAGGTAAAGTTCTCTAAAACATGATGCTCTACTTCTTGGAGAGGTGTGATGGAACAAGTCTCCAGATATTGAAGATTATTTGATCAAAGCTTACTAGTAAACCTCTACAAAAACTTTCTAGCTCTTTTCTTTCAAAGTAAAGGTCTCAAAAAGATGATGTCCACTTATTTGAGAGGTATCATGGAACAAGTGATGATTGGCTGTGTCGGAGCCCTTGCCCATTTTCCTTGAGAAAAGGCACCCCAATCACTTCAGAGCTGTGCTAATCACAGCTCCAGGTGGTGGCGTGCATCAGTCCCCTTGTCTTCTTTTCTAGCCTCCATTATAGTAAAGAATAGCCATAGAATCTAGTTCTATCAAATGACATGTCTGCTGGGATGGCAGTAGGCAGGGATGGGCAGGGTTGTTTGCACAAAGTGCTTACTTATACTTTCCTAATAAAAGAGGGGGCAAAGTTCCAGGTATAATTTTTTCTTTTTTTTCCCTTCTTTCTGCTTGAGTGCAGATAGAAAGCTAAGTCTACAGAAGTCATCTTGCGGTCATGATGTGGAAAGATAAAAGGAAGGCCAGATTAGTCACAGAGATGGCAGTTCCGATGTCATAGGTCACCAAAATAGTGCATTCAGTTGTAACCCTTGAGACATTTTGTATATAGCAATAGCCTTCGTTATTTAATGATAGCAGTCAATGATTTCTGAATGATACAAGATATATTCTTTTAAAGAGGCAACAGTTGGGAGGCCAGTCCAGATGTTCAATAATTTATACCAGTTTGTGGACATTTAGGTTGAATAAGAGTAAACTTGGTCAGAAACTGACCAACTCAAAGTCATATCAAGAAAGTCTGAATTTTAAACAATGAAAACTGAATTACGTATCTACTTTTCTATCTCATAATTCCTTTGTTTTATAATGGGCTTTTGGAGGTAACTAGTGCCCAAAGTGAGCACTTAAATATATAATTTTGGAACTAGCCCATAAAGACCCCAGAGTTTCCTGGTATTTGGGAGGAAAGGTAATGATGGGCAGTGTGCCCAGCTTCATATTCCAAAGACTCATGACTCCTTGCATTTTAATGAACTTAATGTAAGAGGAGAGAAGGAATTGTTACTGGGAAGTTTATTCTTTTTCTTCCTCAGGTCTCTCCTACATCACTGGTAAGGAGCTGAAATACACCCTTCTCATGTTTCTCACCATGATTTCCTTAAATTATCATTCCTGCCCTTTCATAATGATTTGCAAAAATAAATTATCACTTAGAGAAGAATATGGCAAAAAGGCAAACATTCACTTTCTGCTTCCCTGTCTTTCATCCTTTTCCCAAGAACTGGATGGAGAAAGACCATGAAGAGAAGGATGAGAATAAACTAAGGGCAGAATATAAACTATAATTCCCTTGGGACTGAAAAAGGCAGCATGAATCTCCGTAAGAAATGAAATAATTAAGAGTGATTGACATGAGAAAGAGGAAATGAGGAATTAGGAGGTACTTCTGCACTTGGAGGAGGGAGACTCTGTAGAGAGTTTATGAAGATAGAGAAGTGTAGAAAGAACAAGGGATGTTAAAAAAATATTTCTGTGCACTATTTGGAGAATCTTTTAGTCTTGAGGATTTCAAGAAAACATCTGAGTTACTTGTGGTTTATGGTTCCTCAATGCAACACCATCTGAAATTGCACTCACAGCAATGCGTCCCCATTTACTATTTTAATACATAGATCGATTCACAAAGTGGCAATTAATGGCCTAGACCAATAGTTAAGTGTGCTTATAAGGAAAAGTTTTAAACAATTCACTAAGAAATGCCGAATCTAACCATTAATAAAAAACAACAAGAGCTAGAATCCCAAGATGTCAGAGTGGAAAGGAGGATGTAGGTTAACATGTGTACTGTATCAATAAAGAAGCTGAGACCAAAACAGGTTAATGGACTTGTCCTGGTTATTCCCAAGGTTTGCCTCCAGTTCCATGGCATGATCTCACTGATCTGGTGTTTGTAACATCCACACATCATCCATAAGTTCAGGACTGAGGCTTGCATTTTATACACTTGAGGCCAATGGGAGCTACAAGAAACTATGAGTGACATTTACTTCAAGAAGAATGGAAGAAGTAAATTACAGGGAAAACACAGTTGAATTTGGATACAACACCTGCCAACAGCAAAGGAAACATGCACTCATCTGCCATGACATCAGGAAATGAAACTAAAATGAAAGACAAAGCTGTTGTCTAAGTGCTGTCATCCAACCCGGTTTTCCAGCGCACGTAAACACTGCACAGTCTGTAAATACAAACAGTGGTATAGAGTTGTAGAGTAGGCCTCTGTTGTCTAGCTCTTACAGACGCTCAACCTTGTACCCTTTATAAATGTCAATGCAGTAAAATATTAGGATAGACTAAGGTGAAAATATGGCATTTACCTGCTGAAAAAGATAATGGCAGATGATGAGGGGATGCCTAGCTCTTTTCATCCAGACATAGAGCACCAAGCTCCATGCACTTTAACCCTCATATAAAAAACAAGAAGGAGAATTGAAAACCCACAAGCACTTAAAATGCTTTATTTATATAATGCTAGGCAAGATGACTAAGGCAAAGCCGCTTCACTCAAAATGATCATGTTAGGAAGCTGTGAACATTAAAGAAAGTTAAGATCTGTGTATCATTGATGACATTAGGAGAGCAGAGGCCTAATTTTCATAGAAAGAGAAAGAGGATATTTCCATTTACTGTAACATCCAGGCAATTCCAATGATAGCTCAGGAGCACTCCCTTGTTGGATTTTTGCAACTCATGGATTCTTGAGATTTTGCACAGAGATTTCTGTAGAGTGCTACATTTTATAATTTTACAATTTAACCAACATTTACTAATCACTTCCTATGTGTTAGGCACTGTGTTAGATTCTAGAAAATTTCAATTATTGTTCTGACAATATCCTGTCTGAATAGCATATTTAGGACAGCTGCATGTAGACTGGTGAATTTAGACTTCTGTTCTCTACAATATGGAGGACCAGACAACCTGAAAGCTTTCCAAGAACAAAATACCTAGAAATACAGGCTAGCACCCATTAAATACTTAGCTGAGCTCACAAGGACACAAGGACAAAAAAAAAAAAAAAAGGGAATGGAAAATGAGAGCATTCAGCCTATGTATAACATAAGAATTATAGTGTGGCAATTTTTCGTCAAAACATGGCAGAAACTATTAGTGTATATCCATAATCACATGTTTTTCTATATTTCTCAGCCTCCTTTCTAATTAGGTTGAACATGTGAGTGAGTTCTGGCCAATGGATGGGGGGTAGGAGGGATTATCCCTAAATATAGCCTATTCACTCTTCCACTTGTTCTCTCCTTCATCCATGTATCTGGAAGCAAACGAAAATAGGAAAGCTATCTAGACCCTTAATTGCTATTTAGAGAAAAGTATCCAAGAGATGCTCAATCTTTATTGAATGATGTGTGAACAATCAACTTACGTTTTGTTAGGCCTGTAAGATATTATGGGGTCATTTGCTACATCAGCTGGCATTAATTACTAATATGTAAAGTTACCTAAATTTGCAATTTATCCCACAAAAATAGAAGTTGAGATTCTAAGCATTTGTGAGAAAGTGATTTTAAGCTATAACCCACGAATAATGTTTATATAATCTAAAAAAGGTGGATATTAACAAAAGTTCATCACAAGGAGAACATAATGAAGTTTTTGTTCTCCACCTGAGATGTGGCTAGAGTAATAACAACAAAAACATCAAAGGCTTTCTCAAAACTTTGATATCCTGGGCCTGAATGTCACATAAGTTTGGAGTTGATATGTGACCATGTGGTGCAGGAATATCCCAATTAAAATAAACATAAAGGAAAAACCTATGAAAACCTACAGCAGAGAAAAATATATACACTCTGGAAAGACAAGCCTTACATATAAGCTACAGAGAATTTCCACAGTTAAATTCTCACACAAAAGAATTACTCATGCACAATTACAAAATACACCAGGAAAAGCAGTTCTTGTGTCATTCACATTAGCCAAAGTCAGCAGACACAGTAAACCACATAATCAGACATTCCAAAAATTTAGATAGCTAAACTGTAAGATAAAGCTTATTAACCATTTACGATCAAATTAAATAAAGGCATGCAAGAAAGAGAAGAAAATAACATGTGTGGTGGTTGCTGTGAGGGACTACTCAGATTCTCCTTTAGAAGTAAATACATTTATATATATACACACTCACATATATATTATTGCACTTTAGGTTCTAGGGTACATGTGCAGAACATGCAGGATTGTTGCATAGGTACATACATGGCAATGTGGTTTGCTGCCTCAATCCCCCATCACCTATATCTGGCATTTCTCCCCATGTTATCCCTCCCCAACCTCCCTACCCCCTGCTATCCTTCCCCTATTCTCTGCCAACAGACCCCAGTGGTGATGCACCCCTCCCTGTGTTCATGTGTTCTCATTGTTCAAAACCCACCTAAGAGTGAGAACATGGAGTGTTTGATTTTCTGTTCTTGTGTCAGTTTGCTAAGAATGATGGTTTCCAGATTCAACCATGTACCTACAAAAGACATGAACTCATCCTTTGTTATGGCTGCGTAGTATTCCATGGTGTATATGTGCCACATTTTCTTTATCCAGTCTATCACTGATGGGCATTTGGGTTGGTTCCAGGTCTTTGCTATTGTAAACAGTGCTGCAGTGAACATACGTGTGCATGTGTCTTTATAATAGAATGATTTATAATCCTTTGGATATATACCCAGTAATAGGATTGCTGGGTTAAATGGAATTTCTATTTCTAGGTCCTGGAGGAATCGCCACACTGTCTTCCACAATGGTTAAACTAATTGACACTCCCACCAACAGTGCAAAAGTGTTCCTATTTCTCCACATCCTCTCGAGCATCTGTGGTCTCCAAATTTTTTAATGATCACCATTCTAAATGGCGTGAGATGGTTTCACAATGTGGTTCTGATTTGCATTTCTCTAATAATCAGTGATGATGAGCATTTTTTCCTATGTTAGTTGGTCTCATATACGTCTTCTTTTGTAAAGTGTCTGTTCATGTCTTTTGCCCACTTTTGAATGAGTTTATTTGTTTTCTTCTTGTAAATCTGTTTTAGTTCTTTGTAGATTCTGGATATTAGCCCTTTGTCAGATGCGTAGATAGCAAAAATTTTTTCCCATTCTGTTGGTTTCCAGTTTACTCTAATGATTGTTTCTTTTGCTGTACAAAAGCTCTGGAGTTTAATTAGATCCCATTTGGGTTTTTTGTTTGTTTGTTTTTTTGTTTTTTGGTTTTTTTTTTTTTTTTTTTTGCTGTTGTTGTTATTGTTGTCAGTGGTTTTGTTTTAGGCATGAAGTCCTTGCCTATGCCTATGTCCTGAATGGTTTTATCTGAGTTTTCTTCTGGGGTTTTTATGGTGTTAGGTCTTATGTTTAAGTCTTTAATCCATCTGGAGTTAATTTTAGTGTAAGGTGTCAGGAAGAGGTCCAGTTTCTGTTTTCTGCACATGGCTAGCCAGTTTTCCCAACACCATTTATTAAACAGGGAATCCTTTCCCTATCGCCTGTTTTTGTCAGATTTGTCAAAGATCAGATGGTTGTAGATGTGTGGCATTACCTCCAAGGCCTCTGTTCTGTTCCATTGGTCTACGTCTCTGTTTTGGTACCAGTACCGTGCTGTTTTGATTACTGTAGCGTTGTAAGTAACATACTTATTTCCCCAACTGCTATGAAAGTTTCCAGGATAGGCCTTTCAGCGATGAGTCCTCTTTGTAGGTTGCCTCAAATAAAGAAAATTGTTTCACTCAAGTCACACATCACCTTCTAGAGGCACCCTACTTCCAATGATTGATCAGGCAGATGATAAAGCCCTAACTCCCTGGTCCAATTCAGGATAAATCTGAAAGACTGTTCCATCTCCAGAGTTTCCCATGGCAGCAACTGAGCTTCTATTAGTACTGTCATGCAGTTCATCTTCTCACCCTTCAAACCCTGTTTTGTCCCTCTCCCTTTCACAGATGTTGGTCTCAACCACTACTTAGCAAATGTCATGCTTGCTTATCTATATCTGAGAGTCTGCTTCTTGGAGAACCCAGTCTGAGATAACATGGAACCATAAAAAAAAAGAACAAGCAAACATACATTAGCCAATTTGAAAATCATGAAAAAGAAATTGTATAAAAAATATGAGATAAAAAAATAAAAGGAAAGATTAAATGGCATGTTATATATGAGGGAGAAATCATAAAATTTAATTAGTGGTATTTTTTAAAATTCAGAATTAGGAAAATTGACATGAAAACATTATCAAGACCATGTATGTTAGATACCTTCTATTTGTCCCTCTCAATCCACTTTACAACACTCTTCACCCTATTTCTTGCCCTGAGATGCTGACCTGTATTGTAAGGTGACCACCTATCCTGAACATAGGACTTTCATTGCAAAGACTAGAGCAGTTTCAGGCAAATATGGGTGCTTTTTTTTCCTACCTATATGATCTTTTAATTTTTTAATTTTTTTTTTTTTTGAGATGGAGACTTACTCTGTCACCAGGCTGGAGTGCAGTGGCGCAATCTCGGTCCACTGCAACCTCCGTTTCCTGGGTTCAAGTGATTCTTCCACCTCAGCCTTCCAAGTAGCTGGGACCACAGCCACGTGCCACCATGCCTGGCTAATTATTTTGTATTTTTAGTAGGGGCGGGGTTTGACCGTGTTGGCCAGGATGGTCTTGATCTCTTGACCTCGTGATCCACCCGCCTCGGCTTCCCAAAGTGCTGGGATTACAGGCGTGAGCCACCGCCCCTGCCCCTATATGATCTTTATGAATGAGCTTCCTTGCCCTCTTGCTTTGGGTTGGGGAAAAAAAAGAGGCATATTACTTATGAACAAATGACAAATGCATTGACAGTAAATTTCACAATAGCAGTAAGTTCACAAAATAATATATGTAAAAGTTATTAAAGAAAACAATCAGTCAAATACTCAAGAGTAAAGACAGAATTGTAGACATTTGCTCCCAGCCATGAAGGTGTAATGGGGAAGGGCTTGACCTTCCTAACTTAAACAACAACAACAAAACTAGAAAAAATGTTTCAAATAATGGTCTCCAGACATTTCACAAAAGGCAGCATGTGACTAAGATCATTAATATTATAGAAAGAAAGCAAATGAGAGGAGCCTGACAACTGCCCCACTTTCTGCTTGGAGGCAGTTTCTAGGCTACAGTACAGGCAGCTTGGTAGTATTTGTGATTTGAGAAGATACAGATTAGAGTTTGCGGAGGCCAAGGAGGCTTAAGACCTAGAAAAGAGGCTGACTCAATTTATTTAGTCTAGGCTTCCTTTTTCATTGGGTCTAACAAAGTCCTGCCTAGTCCCTTCATATTTTATTTATTTTATGGTTAAAAAAAGGGAGAACCGTTTCTTTAAAGCTTAGAAGTTATTAACAACTGTCATTATTGAATGTTTAGAGTGTGCCAATCAAGAGTTTTTCATGATGATCTCATTTAATAATCATAATCATCTGTTGAGATTTAAATATAAACTTATCTTCACTTAGGAAGCCAACACTAAGGGCTGTTAAGGCATTTACTTAAGATTTCACATATAGGCAGTAAAACATAGGTCTCTCTGGTTGTACAGCTCTGCTGTGCTGCCCCCTAAGAAGAGAACGGACCTGAACCATTCACTGTGTGTGCCCTTTCCTCTTTGCCTCAACTGATGACCTCAGCTCTCGAGAAGGTGGGCAGTCCTTAAGAAGAAGGTTTTCAGATATCAGGGCCTATTATATTGTCCACAGAGAATGAGAGAAAAGAATGAATATGTTAGAAAATAGTGAGTATCTATTAGAAACCTAAGTTGTGTATTATTTAGAGTTTCATGTGTTCTTTGACCCAACAGAGCTCTTTTTCTTGGTGTGAAATAGGGATGGAGACCATGAATTCAAAATGTGGGACTAACCTTTGTTCTCTGTTTATTTTTATTTCCCATTTATGTTTTAAATCTGTATCTTGCATTATTTTGAATCATCCACTCTGTATAATATAGAACTAGATATTCATTACAGAGAAGCCACAGAAATAAAAACCAAAAATATATGAATTCTCTTTTAAGTTATTCAGAGTGTTGTAAAAGTAGGGCAAAATTTATTCTTAAGACTAAGTATTTGGCCGGGCGCAGTGGCTCACACCTGTAATCCCAGCTCTTTGGGAGGCTGAGGCAGGTGGATCACGAGGTCAGGAGTTCAAGACCAGCCTGGCCAAGATGGTGAAACTGCATCTCCACTAAAAATACAAAAATTAGCCTGGCATGGTGGTGTGTGCCTGTAATCTCAGCTACTCGGGAGGCTGAGGCAAGGAATTGCTTGAACCCAGGAGGCGGAGGTTGCAGTGAGCCAAGATTGTACCACTGTACTCCAGCCTGGGTGACAGAGCAAGACTCTGTCTCAAAAAAAAAAAAAAAAGTTCAGTATTCAGAAAATCTCCTGATACTCGTTGACTAAGGTAGAATGTAATTGTAATAATGGCTTGCTGCATTTTCAGAGCACCTTTTAGTTTCTGAAACCTATAACTTATTTCATCTGATTTCTCCTTTACAATAAGCTAGTGAAGTAGATACAAAATCTTAATATCTCTACTTGGTAACTGAGAAAACTAAGTAGCAGAAGATCAAGAGACTTGTTCAAAGTCACACAATTAGTAAAATGTTGTCTGTCTGAAATTCAAATCCAAGTTTCTCAGTCCACATCTGAGTTTCTTTCAAAGAACTGCACTGCTTTCTTTCTAGCTGAGGTAAGTTTGGATTCTGAGCTTGTTTTGATTTTCTGATGGTTTGATTACATTAACATTGGTTAGCCTACTCACTTTCACGTATGTATTAAATGGATTATCCATAATTGGCTGCATGTTCATTTTCATAAACTTCATTATGACCTGTAAAAATATTTTAAATTCATGTCTTTTGCCTGCTTTTTAACGGGGTTATTTTCTCTTTGCTTGATGATTTAAGCTTCTTATAGATTCTGGATATTAGACTTTTGTCAGACACATAATTTGTGAATATTTTCGTGCATTCTGTAATTTGTCTGTTTACTCCCTTGATAGTTTCACTTGCTGTGCATAAGTTCTTTAGTTTAATTAGGTCCCCCTTGTCAAGTTTTGTTTTTCTTGCAATTGCTTGAGCAATTCTTTGCCAAGGCCAATATTGAGAAGAATATTTCTTAGGTTTACTTCTAGGATTTTTATAGTTTGAGGTATTACATTTGTCTTTAACCTATCTTGAGTTTATTTAATATGTTGATAGGTAGGAGATCATTATTTCTGAATACAAATACCCAGTTATCCCAGCACCATTTACTGAGTAGACAGTCTTTTCTTCATTGCTTATTTTTGTTGAATTTGTCAAAGATCAGGTGGTTGTAGATGTGTGACTTTATTTCTGGGTTCTCTATTTTGTCCCATTGGTCTATGTGTCTGTTTTTGTACCAGTACCATGCTGTTTTGGCTACCACAGCTTTGTAATATAGTTTGAAGTTGGGTAATGTATGCCTCTGGCTTTGTTCTTTTGCTTAGGATTACTTCGGCTATTGGGCCATATTGGGCTTTTGGTTCCATATGAATTTTAGAACAGACACTTCTCAAAAGAAGACAGACAAGTAGTCCAAAAACATATGAAAAATACTCATTATTTCTAGTCATTAGAGAAACACAAATCAAAACCACAATGAGACACCATCTCACACTAGTCAGAATGGCTTTTTAAAAAGTCAAATAATAGCAGATGTTGATGATGCTACAGAAAAAAAGACACACTTACACACTGTTGGTGGGAATGTAAATTAGTCTAGCCACTTCAAAGAGAATTTTGGAGATTTCTTAAAGAACTAAGAGTTGAACTACAGTTTGACCCAGCAATCCCAATACCCAAAGGAAAATAAATTGTTCCACCAAAAGGACACATACACCCATATGTTCACATGTACCCACATGTATCATAGTGCTATTCACAATGGCAAAAATGTGCCCATCAGTGGTGGATTGGATAAAGAAAATGTGGTACGTCTGTACTATGAAATATTATACAGCCATAAAAAAGAATGAAATCATGCCCTTGGCAGCAACATAGATGTAGCTGGAGACTATTGTCCTAAGGGACATAACACAGAAACAGAAAGCAAAATACTACATTGTCTCCCAAGTAGAAGCTAAGCATTGAGTACAAATGGACACAAAGATGGAAATAATAGACACTGGGTACTAGCAGACAAGAGAGGGAGGTCAGGGAAGGGCTAAAAACTGTCTGTGAGTATTATGCTCACTACCTGGGTGGCAAATACAATCATACCTGAAACCTCAGCATCATGCAATATCCCTTTGTAACAAACCTGCACGTGTATCCCCTGATTTGCAAATTAAAGTTGATAGAGAAAAAAATTTAAATTGCTTTCTGCAGGCAATTTCAAGATAATCAAAATGTCTTTGATGAATAATAAATGATGATGGGAAGAAGCTACTATATTTTTGATAAACTGTATGTTTTAAGAAATGAGGTAATTCACCCACCAACCCTGGGAGATGGTGCTCTCATCCCCAACCCACACTCAAGGTGGGAATCCAGAGCCCTTCAGTAGCTGCTAGTGTAAATCCCTTTTGCAAACATGTCTGGATTCAACTTACTCTTGCTGGATTCATGAGCCCATGTTCTTCTCATTCCACCACAAGGGGGTTAGAACTAAATTTTAGACATGATTCTTTGAGACTATGCTGCTCATTTTTAAGTAAATATTGTACACATTCTTTGACTCTATTTTTGGAATTGTTTCTAACTTCGGCTACTTAAAATGAAACAATAAGCTGCCCAGGATGTATTAGTCTTCTTAAATGTGAGAGTGTTATAATATTTTAATACAAGAATCTACTTACTCAGCAACTTCATTTATCTGAAATTTTTTAGTACAAATAAATTAGCAGAAATGGTACTAAATGTACAATACAAAAGCATATTTTTCATAGCACACTAAGTCATTTCATTATCTAGAACTCATTGACACTTTGTGTTCATTTTGAGCAACTACAGTGATTTTTACTTCCCAAATCGTAGCAGGTTAGAAACCTCAGATTAGAAAACAGAAAAATGCTATAAAAAGTGAGCTGAGAGTCATATAAAGATGTAAGTAATTGCTGAATAAGAAGGTTTAAAAAAAATGCCAAGATGGATATAAGTATTTTACATATGGTAGCATATTGCTTTCATTTATGGAGGGTCATGTATCCATTTATTTCTTTATTGAAAAGTTTTATTTCATAAACCCTAGGCCTGAATGTATCACTATAATAATAATTGATGTTCTTAATAACCAGGAACAATTTAAACAGAAAAGTTAAAGTTGAATCACAGACTAGCAAGGCTGGAAGAGATCTTAGAAATGCATCATGGAGCTAAAGCTCTCATTTTTCAGACTGCTACTTAGTCTCAGAGAAGTGAAGTAACTCCCCAAACCTTCCTAGCTTGTCCCTGAAGTTTGGCAGAGCTAAACTCAGATAAATTCAGATAGTCAGAGTGCTCACCACGCTGCCTCCCTTTTCCAGTGGCATTATGTATTAAGCTTGCTATTTAGGAAGTGCATTACACAATGATCAGTCTTCACAAAGACTTGTATTTAAGAGAAAGTTGTTTCTTTTCAACACTGGAGCCTGAGAAGTAGTGAGTTGCTGTTATTTTAAAAAATCACTTCCATGGAAAACCTCATACCCTCGGGAAATGAGGTAAATGTGCTGTTACTGTATGTTAAATTTTTAACTACCATGGACAAATAGGTTACCCATTTCTTGCTCCTGTTGAGTAGTCTCTATGGGTTTCTGTTACAGGAGAAAATGAGATGGAGAATTTGTGACTGAACAGTATAAACTTTGGTCCTCTGAAATGGATGGAGGTGACTTAATTTTTTCACAGCAGTCGGAGGGCATCAATTAGAAATGAAGGGAAGGTCAAGATGAGAAAGCAGAAATAATTAAAATAAAAGGAAAATTAACCTGAGTGCCAGGGACTCATCACTGAAGTTGAAAAAGAAAGCAGGCAGAGTAGAGAGGAAGCAGGATTGGAATCACATTAATATTAAATAGGAAGGAAAGACAGGAGGGGAGTGTGAGGGAGGAAATGAATTCTGCGAAGTGCAAAACAAATTTTAAAACCTTAGGTTCTTTTCTGACTATGTTTAGTTATTATAAAGGCTCTAGTAATTTAAAAAGAGAAAAAGAATGAGAGAAAGGAAAAGAGAAAGGAAAGGAAAGAAAAGAAAAAAGACGAACTAGTTGCTGCTCTGCCTTTTAAGATTACATTTTTTAGACCTTCCTCTGAGCACCTACTCCCTGTTTCAATCTGCCTCTCTCTAGGCTCCAAGCCTCCTGCCATGGGGCAAGACCTAGATTTCAGGAGTTAGAGAAATGGCTCCCAGCCAAAAATGCCATCAGAAGTAGGCACATCCTGTTCAAGTGCTCCAGTGCAGATCAGCACTCCTGAGTTTTCCCCAGTGCTTATTTTAGTAGAGCGTCACTTACCGACAACTCAGGCAGTGACCAGGGCCACAGGCATTCCTGATGGAGATCAGGCTGAGTCAGAGCATATAAATCCTAAAGGGAAGTGACACTCTTTCCAAATAGAGGTTGCAGTGCTAGTATTAATACTATACAGAGTGATAGAGAAGGAGAGAAGGAGAGAAGAAAGCGTTAAGTAGGAATCCAGATTCGACACCACTTCAGATTATAGGTGTGGCCTGAGTATTTAAATATGGGAGGTAAATTCAATGTAAATCACTCATCTGTTCAAAATGGCCTAGCTGTTCAAAGTTATTACAGTTCCATAATATCTCTTCTTTTGTGACTTTATCACTTTTACCCATAGGTTTCCCTCACCCTGAATTATTCCCTATACAAAAAAAAAAAAAAAAAAAAATAGAATAACAACTTTACTTAGTTACTTTTCTTCCCGTGCTTCACTAGAAAACTCTCTGAAAATGTACTTAGCTTCTCCTACGGTCACTTTACACAGTCTAATGCCTCTTTTATCTCTCAGGCCTTAGAAATCAGGTTTCAGCACCATCATTTCACTGCAACTGCTTTTGCTTCAGACTGTATAGTCTCTGCTCAGACCTTACCTGATAAGCCCATTCAACAGCAGGATGATACTGGCCATGACATTTTTCTTGAAGTTCTTTATTTTTCAGTTTTTCTAACTCTTATTCTGGTTCATCTCTGTACCTTTGATTGATATTTTCTTTTCTGAGATTCCTCTTTTCACAGCACCTACCAGGTGTTGAGGTTCTCTAGAGTCCAGTCCTTTGCCTCCTTCCTCTCCATTCATTCACTTCCATCTGTCAATACTGAAGGGACACTTTGGGTTGACTTCATCCATAAGCTGTTAGAAAGATGATTCAGAAATTCCAGGTTCCACAATCAGATAGGACAATATTCAGAGAAAAAAAAAGAAATCATCTTTTCTTGTAATTATTTATGAGTCAGTAAACATTTCTTCAGAAGCTAGTCAACAGAATTCCAACCTCATTCAATGGCCGGAATGAAATCACATGACAATAAATATTTATTGAACCAATGACAGACAAGAAGAATGGAGCTTTTGTGGTGGCTAACACTATCCATCTTGAGAAGGAATTATGTTTGTCATGGTCCTAGCCAGAGAGTGTAATAAATGATATTTTACCGAAGTGCAGTCGAAATATAGGAAAACCACAAGAGATAGTGGAATTCCCCGGTTGTAGCTACAGGGTACCCATGAAGGGGGCAGGGAGGTTTGCCACCCTTAGGAGACAAAGGGAGAGAGTTACGTGAGGAGATTCCCTGAGTAGAAATTTGGTCTTTGGCACAATTTTATTTTGTGGTTCAATTTGTTGATCTTTTTTAAGATTTGTAATATAATCTTATATCCAGCATATCGATAGACTTATTTTGAATTTTAATAGCTGGTCTATGAATTTTAATGTGTGTATGTGTGGAGATATGTGTGTGAGTTCCTGTATCTCATCGTATCTGTAAACAATCATATACTGTATTATTGCTTCCAGTCTTTATACATCTTATTTATTCTTCTAAAATTTGTAAATTGTACAGAATTTCTGTGCTACATCAAATGCCTGATAGCAGGCACTCATGCCTTATTCCAACTTTAAACAGAATGCATCTAAATTCTCCCGATGACGTTTGTTATTTTCTTTAGGCTTTCATTAGATAACCTCATCATCTCCTTTCTATTCCCAACGGCTCTTGTTGGTTCAATCCCTCATTATCTCTCCCTAGGAATATTGCAATAGCCTCCTAACTAATTTATCTGCCACCAGCCTCATACCCCACAAATTCATCTTCTGCATTGTGATCAAGGTAATATTTATGAATTGCAAATCTGATCATGACTCTACAAGCTTATAATTCCATATTAGCCTTGTAAGATGTATATAACATACAAGCCCAGGTTTCTGATGGAAAAAAAACAACTCTCTTGTATTAGTCAGAACCTCATCTCACGTAACTTACTGTTAGAATATATGGTCTCTACAAAGTAAGAACACCTTAATGTTTACCAGGAAGAGCCTCTGCCCCTTTCAAGTCTAAGTTGTCACTCCGCTTCACAAACAGCCTTCTGAAGATGGTGTTTTGTAAGATTTCTCTGCCTATTTTTACCCCGTTTTCCTTTCTTCCTTTTCACAAAGTATACCCCTATCACCTGTGATCATAAAATCTCCACTTCATTGCCAACAAAATTTGATTCTCAAACGGGTTTTAAGTTGTACCCGTATATACCAGGAAGCCTCAGATTTTGATATGCAAAGGAATTGAACTGTGATAACAGCCCAGCCACCATGAACTAGTGAGAATTCCACCTTTCCTTTCTTGGTAAGCAGCATAGTTTTAGATTAAATTTTAAGGTTTTGGTTCTGGGTCTTTTTTCCGCAACACTCTCCTTCTATCTTGAGCTATTTTCACAAGCCCCTTTTGCTTGTTAAGCTTCTATAATATCAATATAAGGACATTTCCGTAACAAGCTATGCTGGGTCGAGCCTCCCCTATTTTCACATGTGTTCCTATGCCTGCCCGGATTATCCTTCTTCTGAAAGCCTATTCTCTTAACAAACCTCACTTTATATGTCATTTCTTCCTGGAAGCTTTCTTTTCCAACCCCAAGGAGTAGGGATCCTTTTCTCCCTATCATTTCTATACATTTTACATATTTTACCGTATTTTCTAAACTATATTGTAACTTCCTCACTGGGACTGTCACACACAATTTGACCCAAAGGGAGCTTTCAACACTTTTGATAAATAAATTAATGAGTGCATAAATGAATGCATGAATATCTTAATGCGGTTTTTTTTTGTTTTGAGGCATAGATTTGGCAGAGTTCTTGGCACACGATCAGTATTCTGCATATGTTTCTTTCTCATGGGTTCACTGGGTAATAGCAGCCGGTGTCTCCCACGCAAAGCCATCCCAATACCATCAAGAGGATATGCAGAGGCATAGCAGCGTCAGTTACTCAGGGACATACCAAGCCAAGTCCTGGAAACATTCAACTGCTCTTCGGTCTTTGCATTGCCACTACCTTTATTATTCTAGGAAATTAGAAAATGATGCCTTCACCACTCCTGAGGAGCTTCCATTTCAGCATAATCTAACCGGACAAGATGAAAGCTCAGAGCCCAAAATGCCACCTGTCCTGAACAACAATACTGTGTAAATGATTAGGAGTGGAGTTGCTAGGGAAGCTATCAACAACTAAGAGCTAAAGTTTCTTCCTCTACCCTAGCTTTGGAATGAAAGATGCCAGACATTGTAGTAGATGAAGTGTGCCAGTCTTATTTAATTATCACATCGGGCCTGCAAAGTCAATATTATTCCCATTTTATAGATGAGGACCCTAGGGCTGAGTGAAATCAGCTCATTTAATGAAGGTCATGTAGATATTAACTTTCTAAGCCAAGTTACAAAATTAGGTCTGGTCTTATTCCACAGAATTCATTGTGTTATTTTCTTTTTTTTTTTTTGAGACAGAGTTTCGCTCTTGTTACTCAGGCTGGAGTGCAATGGCGCGATCTTGGCTCACCCCAACCTCCTCCTCCTGGGTTCAGACAATTCTCCTCCCTCAACCTCCTGAGTAGCTGGGATTACAGGCACGTGCCACCATGCCCAGCTAATGTTTTGTATTTTTAGTAGAGATGGGGTTTCACCATGTTGACCAGGATGGTCTCGATCTCTTGACCTCGTGATCCACCCGCCTCAGCCTCCCAAAGTGCTGGGATTACAGGTTTGAGCCACCGCGCCCGGCCCAGTTTCTTAACCCCGTACTACAACACACTTTTGTCAGAAAGCAAAAGTGGCTTCAGCGCTCACCATCTTTGCAACCACCCCACTCCCCAGCATAAGCTGGCAGCCTGCTTCAATACAATGTATCAAATTATTTATATAAAAGAGAGAACTCAGCAAGCATTAAATGTCGATGTCATCAGACTGACCACCCACCTCTGTGTATCAAGAAGCAAGAACGACAATAACTAGATTATGATGATTGATGTTAGACTAAGAAAAGAGGCACGAAGGTGGTGTGATACTTTTAAAAGAGGGCAGCTTTAGTTCAAAAACAACATGAATCAGAATTTAAGCTAAACCATAATTTCTGTAATTTGTTGAATAAAAAAGAAATTAAACTATTCATGTCTAGCTCCAAAAAGTTTTGATTGTCGTATTACATTTTCTGTAGCACAGAAACACAAAATTGGGGATTCATTCTAGATTTGTAATAGTAATTCAAGGCTATCATGTGAAAGAAGTATTTAAAAAAAAAGAGTATTTGTATTTTACATGATCGCAGTGGCAGAACTAAAACCAATGAATGGAAGCTTCAGGGATCACAATAAAAGGAAACACTCTGCTATGGACAGAGCTGTCCAAAGACAAAATGAGTTGCCTCATTTCGTGAGAGACTGCCTCTGCAGAGATTTTCAAGGGTGACTGGGACAGCACGTAACTGGGGCATTTCCAAAAGGTAAAACTCTCCAGTTGGGTTGGATTACATAATGTCTAAGGACTTTTCCCAACTTCTCATTCTTTTGTTTTAGAACAGGTGAAAGATTTTCACTTTCTCTACTATTGTTTACACATCTTACGTTTTGGAAATGATGTACTACCATGTTAGTCATTTATTTTGACATGTACCTGATTTGTGCCTATAGCCTCCCTGTTGCCTCTCATTAATATTAAATGTTAGGCATGTTAACTAGCTGCACTTCACTTATTCTGTATTATGATAGGCATCACACATCTTCAGCAAGTCTGTTGCTAGCCTTAACTAAATATTTATAGTATATAAAACAGCTTGAAGAATCCAGGGATAAAATTGTTCTTTTAAAAAAACTCATGGCATAATATTTATTTTTGACAAAAAATACATATTTATATATGTTTGTAGTCACATATTATTGGACATTACTATAGTTCTTACCTTGCTTTTGAAAATACCTGTTTACATGTGGCAATTAATAAGCCTCTTGATTGATTATTTTCATAGATTCACATAAATACTAAGGAGCATAAAACTTTCTTCATCTTATATCTTCTTCATAAAAAAATGATAAAATTTACATCAAGTATTTAAATGCCATATATAAAGCCATACTCTGCTTTTTAAGGACAGAATTTTATTTAAAACTCTGTTTACTGGTTCCTAATTATCCACCTTCCCCATTTCCCTGTCTCTCACTTCTTTCTCTCTCATGCAGGCATACCTTTGAGATAATGTGAGTTCAGTTCCAGACCACTACAGTGCAGTATCTCAATAGAGCAAGTCACACAAAGTTTTTGGCTTCCCAATACATATAAAAGTTATGTTTATGCTATCCTGTAGCCTACTAAGTGTGCAATAGCATGTGTCTAAAATACTTTATGGCTAAAAGAAGCTAATGATTATCTTAGCCATCGGAGAGTGATAATGTTTTGCTGGCGAAGAGTCTTGCTTCATTGTTGATGGCAGCCGACAATCACAGTGGAGATGGCCGAAGTTTGGGATGGCTGTGGCAATTTCTTAAAATAAAACAACAATGAAGTCTGCTGCAGCAGTTGACTCTTCTTTTCACACACATAAAAATCTTCTCTGTAGCATGCGATGCTGTTTGGTAGCATTTTACCCACAGTAGAACTTGTTTGAAATTGGGGTCAACCTTCTCAAACCCTGTTGCTGCTTTATTAGCTAAGTTGATGTACAGTACTGTTTAAAATCTTTGTTGTCATTTCAACAATGTTCATAGCATCTGGCCAGGAGTAGACTTCATCTCAGTAAACCACATTCTTTGCTCATCCATAAGAAGGAACTCCTCATCTTTTTAATGTGTGTCATGAGATTGCAGCAATTAGTCACATGTTTAGGCTCTGTTTCTAATTCTAGTTTGCTTTCCATTAATATTTCTACCACATCTGCAGTTACTTCCTCCGGTTACATCTTGAACCCCTCAAAAGTTATCAGTGAGTGTTGAAACTCACTTCTTCCCAATTCCTGCTTATGAAGATATTTTGACCTCCTCCCTTGAACCACAAATGTTCTTAATGGCATCTCGCAGAGTGAATCCTCCCCAAAAGGTTTTTAGTTTACTTTGCCCAGATTCATCAGGTAAATCACTGCTATGGCAGATACAATATAACAAAACATATTTGTTAAATAGTAAAGGTTGAAAGTCAAATTACTCCTTGATCCATCGGCTGTAGAAGGGATGTTGTGAAGCAGGCATGAAAACAACATTCATCTTCTTGTACATCTCCATCAGAGCTCTTGGGTGACTAGGTGTATTGTCAATGAGCAGTAATATTTTGAAAGGAATCCTTTAGTCAAAGAACTAGGGCTTAACAGTGGGCTTAAATTATTCAATAAACTATGCAATAAACAGATTTGCTGTCATCCAGACTTTGTGATTCCATTGATAGAGCACAGGCAGAGTACATTTAGCATAATTCTTAAGGACCCTGGGATTTTCAAAATAGTAAATGAGCATTGGCTTAACTCAAAGTCACCAGCTGGATTAGTCCCTAATGAGAGAGTCAGCCTGTCCTTTGAAACTTTGAAGAAAAGCTTTGAGCGGTCCTCTCTAGCTACAAAGGTCTTAGGTAGTATCTTCTTCTAATAGAAGGCTGTTTCATCTACACTGAAAATCTGTTTTTACTGTAGCCACCTTTGTCAGTTATTTTAACTAGATTTTCTGAATAATTTGCTGCAGCTTCTACATTAGCACTTGCTGCTTCACCTTGCCCTTTTACGTTCTGGAGATCACGTATTTTCTTAAACCTCATAAACCAACCTCTGCTAGCTTCAAACTTTTCTTCTGAAGCTTCCTCACCTCTCTCAGCCGTCACCATATTGACAAGAATTATGGCTTGCTCTGGATTAGGCTATGACTTAAGGAAGATAATGTTGTAGCTGGTTTGATTTTCTTTCCAGACCAATAAAACTTGCTCCCCATCAGTAATAAGACTGTTCATTTTCTTTTTTTAAAAATTTTCAATAGTCTTTTTTTTATTGCATTTTAGATTTTGGGGTACATGTGAAGAACATGCAAGATTGTTGCATAGGTACACATGTGGCAGTGTGATTTGCTGCCTTCCTCCCCATCACCTGTATCTGGCATTTCTCCCCATGCTATCTCTCACCAACTCCCTACCCTCCACTGTCCCTCTCCTATTTCCCCCCAACAGACCCCAGTGTGTAGTGCTCCCCTCCCTGTGTCCATGTGTTCTCATTGTTCAACACCCGCCTATGAGTGAGAACATGCAGTGTTTGATTTTCTGCTCTTGTGTCAGTTTGCTGAGAATGATAGTTTCCAGGTTCATCCATGTACCCACAAAGGACACGAACTCATCATTTTTCATGGCTGCATAATATTCCATGGTGTATATGTGCCACATTTTCCCTGTCCAGTCCATCATCGATGGGCATTTGGGTTGGTTCCAGGTCTTTGCTGTTGTAAACAGTGCTGCAATGAACATTTGTGTGCATGTGTCCTTATAATAGAACAATTTATAAGCCTTTGGATATATACCCAGTAATGGGATTGCTGGGTCAAATGGAATTTCTATTTCTAGGTCCTAAGACTCTTCATTTTCTTATTATTTGTGTGTTCACTGGAGTGGCACTTTCAGTTTTCTTCAAGAATTTTACCTTTGCATTCACAACTTGGCTAAATGTTTGACACAAGAGGCCTAGTTTTTAGCCCATCTCAGCTTTTGGCATGCCTTCTTCACTAAGCTTTATCGTTTCTAGCTTTTTACTTAAAGTCAGAGACATGTAACTCTCTCTACCTTTCACCTGAACACTTAGAGGTCATTGCAGGTTTACAAATTTCAGTAATGTTGTTCTCAGGAAATAGGCAGGCTGAAGCAGGGGAAGAGAGAGGAAGAGAGAAGGACAGTGGAACTGTCAAACACACGTAACCTTTGTCAAGTAAGCTGATTGTTATAGCACCCTAAAACAATTACAATGGTAACATCAGAAATCACTGATCACAGATCACCATGGCAGATATAATAATAATGAAAATGTTAGCAATATTGTGAGAATTACCAAAATGTGACACAGACACAAAGTGAGCACATACTGTTGGGAAAATGGTACCAAGAGACTTGCTTGATGCAGGGTTACCACAAACCTTCAGTTAATTTAAAAAAACGCATATCTGCAAGCTGCAATAAAGCAAAAGGCAATGAAGTAACTTATATTATTGCATGCGTGTTTATGTGTTTGTATGTCTATGTATACATGATATAGTTCAGATGTTTGTCCCTTCCAAATCTTATGTTAAAATGTAATCCCCAGTGTTTGAGGTCGGGCCCTGTGGAGGTGTTTGGGTTATGTGGGTGGACCCATCATGAATAGCTTGGTTCCTTTCCCACAGTAATGAGTGAGTTCCGCTCTATTAGTTCACAAAAGAGCTGATTGAAGAGCCGGCATTTCTTCCTTCTTTCTCTTGTTCTGTCTCTCAGGTAGCACACCTTCTCCTCCCTCACCTCCCACCATAAGGAAAAGCTTCCCAAGGTTCCAGCCTGAAGCAGATGCTGGTGCCATGCTTCTTGTACAGTTAGTAGAACTGTGACCCAAATAAACTTCTTTTCTTATAAGTTACTCAGCTTTAGGTATTCCTTTATAGCAATACAGAATGGACCAATACAGCACATGAGTACATATACATACACGTGCATACATATATGGCTATATAATATGTAGTTATAGTCCTATAAATATATGTATTTCATCTATTACTTATGAATTATAATTTATGTAAATTAAGACAAATTATAATGAATACAAAGGAAGAAAACTAGGATATCTTTGTATGTTTGTTTGAATTTTATTTAACTTTAATATATAATTTTTAAAATATTTACTTCCATTAACATGTATTTAACTTTCATTGTGATATTTGGGCTTAATTATTGACACGGCATTTTTTGTGTGTGTTACTAGAGGTTACAATATTGAGGTGAAAAGAGACAATTAAAAGTCCAGTATCAGTATTGGTCATAATTCCTCTAATAAGGGAAGTCAAAGTATATCAGAGAATTACTTAACTTGGGCCCTGGGAGGTTGGAGATGGTGCCAGTAAAGTTTCCAGGGGAGGGGATGTCTCAGTGGAAACCTGAAGGGTGAATGGCAATGAGTCAAGGCAAGAGGCCTAGAAACTCACATGCAGAAGTCGCTGAAGAATGACAGAGCAAAGAGCACTCAAGGAACTGAAAGAAACTAAGTATAAATGTGCTAGAAAACTGAGAAAGCAAAGTAAGTGGGCATGATAGAGTGGAGACAGTTACTGAATATTAAACAAGCAAATAATAAAGCCACAAGATTCACACCCCAGTTTAATATTCTTGCTGCATATCACATGTATCCCTTACATGCCTATACTCTCCATTTTCCCCCAATTCAGCTAGCAACATTTTCTGTTTTATTAGCTCTGAGAATGGTGGTGCCCTCCACCCAATTGCCCCTTACTTAATTTCTTCACCTCATCAGGTCTTCGAGATCTTCCAATTCTTCCTCCTAAATGTCTCCTGTTATCTTCAACTTTCTCACATCTTCATAATCACTACTTACTTTATCTATCTAGTTTATTGCGATAGCCAAGAGGCCTTCTTGCTTTTGGTTTATCCTTTCCCTTGCCAGTTCATGCCTATGGTAACTATCTACTTAGCTGGAGGCAGAATGGTGCAGTGTGAAGGGCACTGGGATTCAGGAGGGGAGAATGAGAGGTCTCTCACCAAAATTCTGATGTGTGAATAAGAGTCAGGCTTCCTAAACGTGGTTGGTATACCTAGCCAAACATCATATGGAAAAGACAGCATCTCCCCAATGTCTGTTTTCCTATGTTCAACGCCACTACCACCACTCCCCCGCCACCATCACACATATACATATTCTGGTTTCTAGAAATAGCTGTTCCTGGGACACAGCCCTGATAAGAATTCCAAGAATGGTGAGTTTTTGGCATTGAGTTTAGCAGCAGCCACACCCTAGATCTTCTCCGTCAGCATTTCCTGTAATGTTGACAAACCTTTCTAATGGGTGTAAACACATTTAGGAAACTGTTGGCAGCCTCGGAATTGGCAGCTTTCTAAAAGTGACGCTGTACTAAAAATCATCACTTGGTTTACCAAAACCAGTTGATGCCCTTTGTCTCCTCTGTATTTTTGAATTCTATGACTTCTGGTACCAAAAACGGCAACTGGAAACTTAAACAAAGTTCAAGTTGATCAAATGATATAAAATTCCAGCTGGACAGGAGGAATGAGTTCAAAAGATTGTTGTACATCATTGTAATTATTGTCACAATATACTTATAGATGAAAATTGCTGAGAGTAGATTTTAAGTGTTCTCACTACAAAAAAAAAAAAAAAAAAAAAAGCATGCGAGGTAATGCGTATGTTAAACAGATTGATTTAGCCATTCCACAATGTGGAATGCATATAGCAAAACATCACATTGTACAGCATAAATATGTATATTATCTTTATTTGTCAAATAAAAAAATATGATACAAAAATGCAAAAGATGATAAAAGAAAGGTTATTTACATTCTGAGTTACTAAGACAATTCATTCTTAAGACAATTGCAAAACACAACAAAAATCTTTGTGGATAGGTTGATACCAACATTAATCTCAATTGATTGCTCCATTTGTCTCCCAATATAGACAAGGTTATTTTCTGTGTTTCATTTTTCCCCCTTAATTCTCAACTGGTTCTCCTTCTCTGACTCAGAAGAAGGGCAGAAGACTGTGAAATAACACTACGCAACAACTTCTCAGAGAAGCACTTGGTGACCATAAGGTATAGCCAGCAAGTAGGATAACATGTAAGAAGTTGGCCTTTACTTAGAACTGATTTGAAGACGGTATATTTAAAGCCACACAGTTTGTTAGCATTTCAGAGCTATAACTTTTCAATACGATTGTGTCATAAGACTGAGTCTAAGTAGAGCATAGTGTTTCCTGAGCCTTTTAGTGCCTGTGCTGAAGTGCAGGCCTGGTTTCCATTCTGCATCTTCACGTTTAATGTGATTTTCTGTGATCATATTGGCTGTTCTTTCAAAAACAGTACCAGGAAAAAAAATTAAACTTCCCATGGAAGATAGAGTCTGTGTATGTAGAAGCATGTTCCCAATCCATTTTTTAAGTTATAAAATCTTCCCTTTTAACTTGTTCAATTCCATGGGTTTTGTCACATGTACACAATAATGTTACCTCTACTGTAATCATGATAGGAAATATTTCCATCATCCCAGAAAGGTCTGACACATCCCTTTGCAACCAGTTGCCTCTTTCTACCTACAGAACCCTGGCAACCACTGATGTTTTTCCCCTTTCCTAGCATTTCATATAAGCAAAATTATAGAATATGTAATATTTTGTTACTGGCTTATTTTGTGATGCTTCACACAATGCTTTGAGGCTTAATTATGATGTGAATATAAAGAGTTTGTTCCTTTCCATTGCTGAATTGCATTCTATAGTACATATAATCCCAGATTTGTCCCTTCTGCAGTTGGTGAACATGTGGATTGTTTCTAGTTTTTTATTATTAAGAATAAAACCGCTATCTGTGAACATTCCTTCACAAATCTTTGTGTGAACATATCCTCTTATTCCTCTTGTGTAATGCTTAGAGGTGAAATTTCTGGGTAGTTTGGTAAGCGTGTTTAATTCTGTATTCCCAACAGTTGTTCTGCATAGCTGCCAACACTTAATATTTTCAGTCTCTTTTGTTTTAGCTATTGTAATGAATATAAAGTGATACTTTATTGTGGTTTGAATTTTTATTTCTCTAATGACAAATGAGGTTAAGCATCTTTTCATATGCTTATTTTCCATTTGTGTCTTTTAGGAAAATATCTATTTCAATTTCTCGTGAATATTTAACTGGGTTGTTTGTGCCACATGATTTTTAAGATACAAAAGCTATTTTATTTATGTCTGTGAGCAATTAGATTTAATTATTTTAGATAAAATCTAATATAAATTTGAGGGTTTTTTTTGTTTTCATTTTTTAGTTTTCATTTATTTATTTATTTATTTTAGACAGAGTCTCACTCTGTTGTCCAGGCTGGAGGGCAGGGGTATGATCTCGGCTCACTGCAACCTCCACCTCTCAGGTTCAAGCAATTCTCCTGCCACAGCCTCCTGAGTAGCTAGGATTACAGGCACGCACCACCATGACTGGTTAATTTTTGTATTTTGGTAGAGACGGGGTCTCACCAAGTTGGTCAGACTGGTCTCAAACTGTTGACCTCCTGATTCCTCCACCTTGGCCTCCCAAAGTGCTGGGATTACAGGTTTGAGCCACCATACCCAGCCTACAAATTTGAGTTTTAAATGATTACTGAATAATGCCATTTTCCAGTAATTGCCATGTAACTGTACTGCCTATCAAATTATTTTTAACTTTTTGTTATAAATTTTCTAAATAAAAGCATAAAAACTAAATAAAAGAGTACACTGAAACCCCATGGACCTGTCATTCAGATTGTACAGTTATCAACATTCTGCCATTTGTGTTATCTCTATACGTTCAACCATTTTGTATCTATAATTTGATTATCATTAGTAGTATTAGTGATATTATTTTAATTTATTTTATCTTATTTTTTATTATACTTTAGGTTCTGGGGTACATGTACAGAACATGCAGGTTTGTTACATAGGTATACACATGCCATGGTGGTTGCTGCATCCATCACTCTGTCATCTACATTAGGTATTTCTTCTAATGCTCTCCATCCCCTAGGCCCCCACCCCACAAAAGGCCTGAATGTTTGATGTTCTCCTCCCTGTGTCCATGTATTATTGTTGAACACCCACTTATGAATGAGAACATGTGGTGTTTGGTTTCCTGTTCTCATGTCAGTTTGCAGAGAATGATGGTTTCCAGCTTTATCTATATGCCCGCAAAGGACATGAATGCATCCTTTTTTATGACTGCATAGTATTCCGTCGTGTAGATGTGCCACATTTTCTTTATTCAGCCTATCATTGATGGACATTTGAGTTGGTTGCAAGTCTTTGCTATTGTGAACAGTGCCACAGTAAACATATATGTCCATATGTCTTCATAATAGAAAGATTTATACTCCTTTAGGTATATACCCAGTAATGGGATTGCTGGGTCAAATGGTATTTTTAGTTCTAGATCTTTGAGGAATCGCCACACTGTCTTCCACAATAGTTGAACTAATTTAAACTCCTACCGACAGTGTAAATGCATTCCTATTTCTCCACATCCTCTCCAGCATCTGTTGTCTCCTGATTTTGTAATGATCACTATTCTAACTGGCATGAGATGATAACTCAGTGCGGGTTTGATTTGCATTTCTCTAATGACCAGTGATGATGAGCTTTTTTTCATATGTTTGTTGATTACCTAAATGTCTCCTTTTGAGAAGTGCCTGTTCATATCCTTTGGCCACTTTTGATGGGATTATTTGTTTTTTTCTTGTAAATTTGTTTAAGTTCTTTGTAGATTCTGAATATTAGGCCTTTGTCATATGGGTAGTTTGCAAATATTTTTTCCTATTCTGTTGGTTAACAGTTGACTCTAAAGATAGGTTCTTTGGCTGTGCAGCAGCTCTTTAGTTTAATTGGATCCTGTTTGTCTATTTTGGGTTTTGTTGCCATTGCTTTTGGTGTTTTAGCCATGAAGTCTTTGCCCATGCCTATGTCCTGAATGGTATTGCCTAGGTTTTCTTTCAGAGTTTTTATGGTATTAGATCTTATGTTTAAATCTTTAATCCATCTGGAGTTAATTTTTGTATAATGCATAAGGAAGGGATCCAGTTTCAGCTTTCTGCATATGACTGGCCAGTTTTCCCAACACCATTTATTAAATGGAGAATCCTTTCCTCATTGCTTGTTTTTGTCAGATTTGTCAAAGATTATATGGTTGTAAATGTGTGGTGTTGTTTCTGAGGCCTCTGTTATATCCATTGGTCTTTATCTCTGTTTTGTTACCAGTGCTGTGCTGTTTTGACTATTGTAACCTTGTAGTATAGTTTGAAGTCAGATAGCATAATGGCTCCTTTTTTTTTTTTTTTTTTTGCTTATGATTGTGTTGGCTATGTGTGCTCTTTCTTGATTCCATGTGAAGTTTAAGGTGGTTTTCTCCAGTTGTGTGAAGAAAGTCAGTGGTAGCTTGATGGGGATAGCATTGAATCTATAAATTACTTTGGGCAATATGGCCGTTTTGATGATATTGATTCTTCCTAACCATGAGCATAGAATGTTTTTCCATCTGTTTGTGTCCTCTCTTATTTTCCTTGAGCAATGGTTTGTAGCTCTCCTTGAAGAGGTCCTTCACATCCCTTGTCAGTTGTATTCCTAGGCATTTTATTCTCTTTGTAGCAATTGTAAATGGGAGTTCACTTATGATTTGGCTCTCTGTTTGTCTATTACTGGTGTGTAGGAATGCTTGTGACTCTTTCACATTGAATTTGTATCCTGAGACTGCTGAAGTTGCTTATCAGTTTCAGGGGATTTTGGGCTGACATGATGGTTTCTTCTAAGTATACAATCATGTTGATTGTATACTTGATATTGATTGCAAATAGAGACAATTTGACTTCTTCTTTCCCTAACTGAATACCATTTATTTCTTTCTCTTGGCTGATGGCCCTGACCAGAACTTCCAATACTATGTTGAACAGGAGTGGTGAGAGGGACATCCTTGTCTTGTGCCAGTTTTCAAAGGGAATGCTTGCAGATTTACCCATTCAGTATGATACTAGCTTTGGGTTTGTCATAAATAGCTCTTATTATTTTGAGATATATTCCATTGATACCTAGTTTATTGAGAGATTTTAGCATAAAGGGCCGTTGAATTTTGTTGAAGGCCTTCTCTGCATCTATTGAGATGATCATGTGATTTTTGTCTTTGGTTCTGTTTAGGTGATGGATTACATTTATATGTTTGCATATGTTGAACCAGCCTAGAATCCCCCTAGAAGCCAACTTGATCATGTTTGATAAGCTTTTTGATGTGCTGTTGGATTCACTTGGCCAGTATTTTATTGAGGATATTCACATCAATGTTAATCAGTGATATTCGCCTGAAATTTTCTTTTTTAGTTGTGCCTCTGCCAGGATTTGGTATCAGGATGATGTTGGTCTCATAAAATGAGTTAGGGAGGATTCCCTCTTTTTATATTGTTTGGAATCGTTTCATAAGGAATGGTATCAGCTCCTCTTTGTACATCTGGTAGAAGTCACCTGTGCCCCATCTTGTCCTGTACTTTTTTGGTTGGTAGACTATTAATTTGTTAATTACTGCCTCAATTTCAGACCTTGTTATTGGTCTATTCAGGGATTTAACTTCTTCTTGGTTTAGTCTTTGGAGGGTGTAGATGTCCAGGAATTTATCCATTTCTTCTAGGTTTTCTGGTTTATTTGCATAGAGGTGTTGGTAGTATTCTCTGATGGTAGTTTGTATTTCTGTGGGATCAGTGGTGATATCCCCTTTATCATTTTTTATTGCATCTATTTGATTCTTCTTTCTTTTCTTCTTTATTATTCTGGCTAGGGGTCTATCTATTTTGTTGATCTTTTCAAAATACCAGTTCCTGAATTCATTGATTATTTGAAGGTTTTTTTGTGTCTGTCTCCTTAGGTCTGCTCTGCTCTTAGTCATTTCTTGTCTTCTGCTAGCTTATGAATTTGTTTGATCTTGCTCCTGTAGTTATTTTAATAATGACATTAGGGTGTCAATTTTGGATCTTCCCTCATTTCTCTTGTGGGCATTTAGTGCTATAAATTTCCCTCTAGACTCTGCTTTAAATGTGTCCCAGAGATTCTGGCATATTGTGTCTTCATTCTCATTGGTTTCAAAGAACATCTTTATTTCTGCCTTCATTTCATTATTTATCCAGTCAGCATTCAAGAGCCAGTTGTTCAGTTTCCATGCAGTTGTGCAGTTTTGAGTTGAGTTTCTTAATCCTGAGTACTAATTTGATTGCACTGTGGTCTGAGAGACTGTTTGTTATGATTTCCATTCTTGGGCATTTGCTGAAGTGTGTTTTACTTCCACTTATGTGGTCAATTTTAGAATAAGTGCAGTGTGGTGCTGAGAAGAATGTATATTCTGTGGGTCTGGGATAGAGAGTTATGTAGATGTCTACTAAGTTCACTTGATCCAGATCTGAGTTCAAGTCCTGGATATCCTTGATAATTTTCTGTCTTGTTGATCTGTGTAATATTCACAGTGGGGTGTTAAGTCTCCCACTACTATTGCATAAGAGTCTAAGTCTCTTTATAGATCATTAAGGACTTGCTTTATGTATCTGTGTGCTCCTGTATTGGATGCATATATATTTAGGATTATTAGCTCTTCTTGTTGCATTGATCTCTTTACCACCTTGTAATACCCTTCTTCGTATCTTTTGATCTTTGTTGGTTTAAAGACTGTTTTATCAGAGACTAGGATTGCAATCCCTGCTTTTTTCACTCTCCATTTGCTTGGTAAATCTTCCATCCCTTTATTTTAGCCTATGTGTGTCTTTGCACGTTAGATGTGTCTCCTGAATACAGCACACTGATAGATCTTGACTCTTTATACAATTTGCCAGTCTGTGTCTTTTAACTAGGGCATTTAGCCCATTTACACCAAAGGTTAATATTGTTATGTGTGAATTTGATCCTGCCATTTTGATGCTAGCTGGTTGTTTTGCCCGTTAGTTGATGCAGTTTCTTCATAATGTCCATGGTCTTTACAATTTGATATGTTTTTTGCAGTGGCTGGTACCGGTTGTTCCTTTCCATGTTGAGTGGTTCCTTCAGGAGCTCTTGTAAGGCAGGCCTGGTGGCCACGAAATCTCTAAGCAGTTGCTTTTCTGTAAAAGATTTTATTTCTTTTTTGCTTATAAAGCTTGGTTTGGCTGGATATAAAATTCTGAGGTATACATTCTTTTCTTTAAGGATATTGAATATTGGCCCTTACTCCCCTCTGGCTTCTAGGGTTTTGGCTTAGAGATCTGCTGTGACTCTGATTGGCTACCCTTTGTAGGTAAGCCCACCTTTCTGTCTGGCTGCCCTTAGCATTTTTTCCTTCATTTCAACCCGAGGGAATCTGACGATTATGTGTCGTGGAGTTGCTCTTCTCAAGGAGTATCTTTGTGGTGTTCTCTGTATTTCCTGAATTTGAATGTTGTCCTGCCTTGCTAGGTTGGGGAGGTTCTCCTGGATAATATCCCGAAGAGTTTTTTCCAGCTTTGTTTCCTTCTCTCCATCACTTTCAGATACACCGATCAAGTGTAGATTTGGTCTTTTCATATAATCTCATATTTCTTGGAGGTTTGTTCATTTCTTTTTATTCTTTTTTCTCTAATCTTGCATTCCTGCTTTATTTTACTGAGTTGATCTTCAATCTCTGATATTCTTCCTTTTGCTTGATCAATTCAGCTATTGAAAATTGTGTATGCTCCCGAAAGTTCTTGTGCTGTGTTTTTCAGCTCCATCAAGTTGTTTATATTCTTCTCTATGCTGGTTATACTAGTTAGCATTTCGTCTAACCTTTTTTCAAGGTTCTTAGCTTCCTTGCGTTTGGTTAGAATATGCTCCTTCAGCTCAGAGACATTTGTTATTACCCATCTTCTGAAGCCTGCTTCTGTCAGTTTGTCAAACTTATTCTCCATCCAGTTTTGTTCCCTTGTTGGTGAGAAGTTGTGATCCCTTGGAGAAGAAGAAGTATTCTAGTTTTTGGAGATTTCAGCCTTTTTGTGCTGGTTTCTTCCCATCCTCGTGGATTTATCTACCTTTGATATTTGAAGTTGGTGACCTTTGGATGAGGTCTCTGAGTGGACGTCCTTTCTCTTGATGTTGAAACTATTTCTTTCTGTTTGTTAACTTCCTTCTAACAGACTCCTCTGCTGGAGTTTGCTGGAGGTGCACTCCAGACCCTAATTGCCTGGGAATCACCAGTGGGGGCTTCAGAACAGCGAAGATTGCTGGCTTTCCCTTCCTCTGGTAGCTTTGTCTCAAAGGGTACTTACCAGTTGGTAGCCAGAGCTCTCCTATATGAGGTATCTGTCAGCCTCTGCTAGGAGATATCTCCTAGTAAGGATACATCAGGGAGCCCTTAATTTTTTTTCATTGAGGTGTAATTCACCTACACTAAAATACACAAACATTCAATGTACAATTCAAAAACGGAATCCAACTGGGTAACCCACAATCCACACCTCGTTATAACAGGGCCTTCTTATCTCTCCTGAAGGCTTTGCTGTAGTCCTTTCCAGTCATAGACCTTTATCCCAAAGCAGACAACCAGTATTGCCATTTTCCTTTTGCCTTTGATAAGGTTTGCTTGTTCTAAAACTTTACAAAAATAAAATCATTCAGCCTGTGTTCTTCTTGTCTTTCTTTGACTCTACATATTGTTTATGAGAGTAATCCAGGTTGTTAAGTGATTCAAAAGGTAAGACATTGTTATTATTGGGTAGCATTCTGTTTTATGACTATACAATAGCCTGTTTATCCATTTTTCTGCAGATGTGCATTTGAACTGTTTCCAGTGTTTGGCTATAATTGTTAAAGATGCTGTGAATGTTCTGGTCTAAGTCTTTGTGTAGACATATATTTTCATTTTTCTTCCATATATACCTAGGAAAATAAAAATGGGTCTAAGGATAGGCAATTTAAGAAAAATTGTCAAACTTTTATATGAAAGTGGTTATATGAAATTCTATATTCTTACCAGTGTGAGAGTTCCATTTGTTCACATCTTTGCAATATCAGGGTCGTTAGATCTCTGCATTCTGGCCATTTTATAGGAATTCAGTGATAAATCATTTAACTTTGCTGAGTAATTTTCATGTACTTATTGGTCTTGTATATAACTTTATTTGCAACTTTTCCATGTCTTCTGCTCATATTTTGAACTGTGGGAATTACGAGTCTATTCTAGATACAAGTCCTTTGTCAAATATATGTTTTGTAAATACATATTTTTGAATTTTTTTTATACTTTGGCTTGCCTATTTCCTTAATATTTGTAATGTTAGTAAAAATATTTTTCTATGCTTTTGTCTCAAGGCATTATAGATTTTGATTTTATGTTTAGGCCTCTGAGCTATCACAAATTAATTTTTGTGCATGATGTGACTAGGAGCTGAACATTTTCATTTTCATATGGATAGTTAGTTAATCCAGCACCATTTATTGACAAGGCTGTCATTTTCCTATTGAACTAAATTAGCATCTTTATTGAGACTGAATATGCCATATAAACATGGGTTCATTTGGACACTCCATTCTATTTCGTTGATCTATTTGTCTATCTTTGTGACGGTGCTATGTTGTCTTGACTAAATTAATCTAGAGTAATTCTTAGAGTCAAATAGTGCAAGCCTTCCAGGCTTTTCTTTATTGTTTCCTCTAAGATTGTTTTGCAAATTCTAGGTTGTATACATATTCATGTACATTTTAATACAACATTATCGATTTCTATAAAAATAGCTGTTGGATTATGATTGAGATTAAAATTGAATATTAATTTGGGGAAAATGCATATTTTTAAAATATTGTATCTTCCAAGCTATAATTGGGATTTTTCAGCATATTTGAAAAGTTTCCAGCCATTCTTTGCTCAAATTGTTGTTGTTCTGCTCCATTCTCTCTTGCCTGGATTTCTGCAACTCAAATTACATGTACGTTAGATGTCTTGTTATTATCCCACAGATCTCTGAAGCTCTATTCGAGTTTCTTCCAATTTTCACTTCTTTGTTCTTTCGATTAGATAATTTCTACTGATGTATCATCAAGTTTGCCAGTTCTTTCTTTTCCTATCTCAAACTTGTTTTAAGCCCTTCCAGTGAATTTTTCATTTCAATTACTGTATTTTAGGGTTCTAGAATTCCCCCTTTGCTCTTTTTTTATAGTTTTTATTTCTATGCTGAGATTTCCCGATCTGTTCATCTATTATACACATATTTCCCTTTAAGAACTTAAACATATTTTAAGAGCTGTTTGAAGTATTTGTCTGCTTTTTGCAACATCTGGTTTACCTGGAGGTTTGTTTCCATTAATTGTTTCATGAGTGAGGGTCACATTCTCCTTTATTTTTACATATCTAATGATTTTTATTTGGTTCCAGGACATTACGGATGATGCATTGTAAAGATTCTGGATTCCACTATGTTTATCTGGGGAATGATTTTTTTTTAATATTCTAGTAGGCAGTTAATTTGATAGTCAAGCTCTGTCTCTTCTGTATTGGTATTAGCTGACTCTCTATGCAGTCATTTTATCCTCCACCTACTGCTTTTATTCTGGCCTTCTAGGATCTTCCCTGCAAATACATAGTTTACTGGTTAGCGAAAAGTCTGGGTAAATTTCGGACACTTGCTTTAGGGATCACCTCTTTAGTTCTTTCGCTTTCAATATTTCCCCCCCCAAACATCCTGACTCCTCTGACAACCTAAAACTACATTCTCTGACACCTTAAGAATGTAGTTTTGTGTCTTTCTGCTGTATTTTACATATTTTTTGAAGCAAATGGCCACAAAATGATAAGTTTCACCTACTGCAGTTCATCTTTCAAAAGCAGTCTTCTCTAGTTTCTGCTTGGTTTTGGTCACTGCAATGCCTTCAAATAGTTGTTTGCTAGCTTTTAATTTTGTTTAGGTTTAATTATTGTTGCCAGTGGGAGGGCTGACATGACCAAGCTAATCCATAGGGGCCAAAACCCTAAAAACTTTATTTTTTAATCTAAAGGTTAGCAATTCAGGATCATAAGGGTCACAAGTACTCAACAAAATGTGTATCACAAGTGTTTAACACATTTTACAAAACATGAACAACACAGGAAGAGTCAGAGGGACTTATTTGCCTTTTTTTGGTGAGTTTTCTTCAGTCATGCACAGAAGAAATTTTCTCCGTTATCCTGTGTACTTTTCCTGAGGCACTTTGCTAATGAAGTAGGACAAATCTGAGAGGACAGACATTGTTTGCAAATAAGATTATGGTACCTGTGAAACCCTGCCAAACACCAGTTGTTCCCCACCCTCTGTTTCTCAGGCGTATGGAGCTAAATGAAACAAGGTTATATGAATTCAAGTCTGCTATTGTAACTGACAGGCATGAAGTAGCTCACCCTTTTAAGTCCCCCAGTATGTGAAAAACTGACAGAAAAAAGATTGAGACCAGCTGTTCTCTCCTTTTGCTGAAGACCTAAAAGGAAGAAATCGACAAACTGCTACATTAGAGATTAAGATCATCTATGTAAGAAAATTCTTCTTAATGTTGGAAATGATTAAATTCCTCAATGGATAACCAAAGGCATTGTCAGAGAGAGAGAGAGAGAGAGAGAAGGAAGAGAAAGCATGTGATTTCTCTGGAGGGAGACATATGTGCTTAAAAATGACAGCATATGATTTTATCTTTTTTTAGTTTTTAATCAACACCGTCATAAAAATTTGTGCCAAAATTTTTAAAGATATTATTTTCAAATGGGCCTTATTTTCCAGGATGCGTAAGGAGCACTCAGCATAATAATGTGGCTAGATGACACATCTCAGTTATTCAGGATGTTGGACCTCCAGATGTCCTCAAGAACAGGGACATGTATCAATACTCTCTTAGATCTGCTTCTACTACTCAAAGCACGGTATAAATATATAACATATAATTAGAATTTAATAAATACTTGAAGGCCAGTATGTTGTGTACGTTTTTAAGTAAAGACTTGGAAACAAGATAACTGATTTCAAGACCCAACTATGCCATGGAAAGGCGGGACAATTAAAAGATACTTTTTCTGCGCTGTTTGCTCTTTGCTGTACTGTGGATGGACCTACAGATGCCCATGGCCGTGAGATGCTACAATATCTGGTAGTTCCTAGGATTGAAGAACACCAAATGCTGCCTAGTCAGATCTGTAAATACCACCATTTCTCTGCTGGACACTTTCCATAGGCTCTCTGTAGTGTTACTAAATCACGAGGGTTAAATTACTTATGTACATATGGTCTGAGTCTGTGACTGGCTATTTTCAACATGTGTTCGAAAGGCTTATCAAGACTTGCTTTTTCCTTAGTACAAATTTATTTCAGCTAATTAAAGGGGAAATGGTTAAATAAAAAGCAGCAAAAACCGGCATTTTGCTCTATACTATATCAGCTTTCTAGGGCTGCCATAACAAAATACCACAGACTGGGTGGCTTTCATAGCAAAAATTTGTTTCCTCATAAGTCTGGAGGCTGGAAGTCCAAGGTGAAGGTGCAGGCAGGGTATGATTACCTCTGAGGCCTTTAGCTTGCAGATAGCCGCATTCTTGCTGTCTCTTCACATAGTCATCCCTCTGTGTGTGCCCCCAGTGTCTCCCTCAGGACCAGATTTTCTCTTATAAGGACACCAGTCAGATTGGCTTAGGAGGCCACCCTAATGTCTTTTTTTAAATTGAGTCGCCTCTTTGAGGATCTTATCTCTAAATACAGTCTCATGGGTTAGGGCCCACCATTATGACCTCCTTTAACCTTAATCTTTAAAGGCCAAATTTCTAAATGTAGTCATATTCTGAGATACTGAAGATTAGGACTTAAACATATAAATTTGGGGGACAGGTGGACACAGTTCAGTCCGTACTAGGCACGAAATCTATCATTAGCCATTTTGGCACAGTTGAAAACCTAACTACAGCTTTATCAAAGAAAAGGCATACAACTCAATTGACAGTCTTGAGAAACTGCAATAAAATATATGTTCATCCTTTATGCATCCCCCATTATCTTCTGAAACTTCTCTCCCCTTTCTTGGCAAAGAGGAAACTTCTAAGCCAAGTTTCTGATATTGGAGTGAGTGAATGAAGTCGTAGATTACCTAAATGATGGAAGTCAACAGCTTTTACATTTAAATGGAAATAACTGATATAGGAAAATTCAAACAAAACAATTTATTGTTTTACTTAAACAATATTAAGTAAAAATATTGTAGAGAAAATATAGTAGAGAAAACTATTTACATATTATAGTCCTACACATTACTTTCTAAGGTCGAGGTGAGGATTAAATTAGTTAATACATATAAAACACTTCCAAAATTAGCTGGCAGAAAGTAAGTGCTCTCTATACAATAGCTTATTATTGCTGGTATCATCATATAAAAATAATTTATGACTGGTACCATTTACCTGACTATTTCTCTCTGTACCACAGTACATGACCTTTCTCTCTCATTCATCCTCCAGATTTCCTTGTACAGCCTCCTCTTTGGAATTCAACATCTTTTGGAATTCAACATCTCTATTGAGGCAGGAGTGTCACAGGTGAGCCTCATGTTCTAAGTCCAGCCTACTTATGAGACTTGAGAATTGCTCCTTAGAGGTCGCTTTATGATTGAAATTGAGAGGAATACATTTCTTCAGCAGAAGCTATTGACCAGTCTGTCAGATACACACCAGATACAAAGGACTTGAATTACACAATTGTTTGGGGAATGCTTCTGCAGCCTATAGTATCATTAGTCAGGAGGAAGAGATTCTTATATTAATCAAGTCCCCTAAGGATGTTGACAAGGATAATAATTCTTTCCCAATGTGCTGTTATAACTCTTAGTTGTTTCATATTAAAACAAGAGAATAAAAAGGCTTTGGAAAAGAATACACATTTTTAATAGAAGCTATAATTCTGTGTGAAGGGTTATCTGAATAGTTTGCCCAAGAAATTAAATTATAGCACTTCTGCTACTGATATAGCCATTGAGGGAATGAAGCCAAAGTCCTGTCATCCCTTTCCATAGAGGTTTGTAAGGATACAGTTAACCCTGTGTAACTTCTGTCCATACATCCAAGGGCTTTTGCTTTTCTCTGAAAAGAACAAGCTGGTGCTATTAATGCGGTTAACCTTTGCTTGATCTGACTAAAAACAGTATTATACAAAATAAAAGGCAATATGTAGCCACTGAATCCTTGTAGATAATAACATTTTTTAAACAAATGACAAGTCATAAACATAAAGAGTAAACTTACCTGGGTTGGATAGCACAGTTAATACAGCTTGCCTGGCATCATCCTAACTCTATGGATATATAAAACTGTGCTTCAGTTAGTTAAACATATCAGAAATGTCTAATGGACTGGGTAATTTTTTGGACCCTCCATCCTCTAGAAAATTACCAGAGGCTTAAGTAACAATAAGTTTGAGCCCTCCAGAGAGTAGGACTATGCTTCCTGGTTCAACAATAACTTATTTTGAGTACCTAGCCACTGCTGAATCTCACGGAGAAAATGCAAACTCCCTAATCAATTTTGAAGTAGATTTAGAGCTCGAAGATAGCCAATGAATGCATCTCAACCTTCCAAAAAGCCTGAGTACAAGTAAATAGCCCCCAAGGCCCCAGATAATGATGATTATTTCCATCTTCATCCAAGAGAAAAAAAAGCTAGAAACAGCCTTCATTTCAACAGTGTGTTGGGCCACTGATTTTTATCACTTATGTAAGTGTCATTTGCACTTAATGTACAGAATCATGACCTCTTAAAGGTATAAGGATCACATAGAGAAAATCCAGTCCAATGCTCTCATTTTACAGATGAGCAGACTGAGGCCTATAGAGGTTTAGAGACTTGTTCAAGGTCACATGCTTGTTAATGGCTCAGGATGGATTTTGATCAAATGTACTATTGCAAAAAGATGTGGAAAACCGCTGATTCGGCTTAGCAGCTGTATTAGTTTGTTTGTATACTGCTATAAATATACTGCCAGAGACTGGGTGATTATAAGAGAGGTTTAATTGGCTCATGGTTCTACATGGCTGGGGAGGCCTCAGGAAACTTAGTCATGGTGGAACAGGAAGGTGACCAAGGCACATCTTCCCATGGTGGCAGGAGGGAGGGAGGGGGAGAGAGAGAGACAGAGAGAGAGAGAGAGAGAGAGAGAGAGAGAGAGAGAGAAAGGAAGCTGCCACTTATAAAAACCACCAGATCACCTGAGGTCAGGAGTTTGAGACAAGCCTGGCCAACATGATGAAACCTCATCTCTATTAAAAATATAAAAATTAGCTGAGTATGGAGGCGGGTGCCGGTAATCGCAGCTACTCAGCAGGCTGAGGTGGAAGAATCTCTTGAACCCAGGAGGCAGAAGTTGTAGTGAGCTGAGATCATGCCACTGCATTCCAGTCTGGGCAACAAGAGAGAAATTCAAAAATAAAAACGAAGAAAGAAAGAAAGGAAGGAAGGGAGGTGAAGAGAGGCAAAGCCAGATCTCCTGAGAACTCACTATCATAAGAACAGCATAGGGGAAACCACCCCCATGATTCAGTCGCCTCCCCCCAGGTCCCTCCCTCAACACATGGGGATTACAATTTGAGATGAGATTTGGGTGGGGACATAGAGCCAAACCATATCAGCAGCGTAAAAATTTCCTCTTCAATGTTACTTACACTGTTGTTTGTACAAAGTACAAAATTATATTTTAGCCCAGCTCCCACTAGAAATGAACTAAAAATTAAAATTAAAACTCACAGATTTTTGTTTAGAATTTGATGCTGCTTTAAGCAAAATAGTATTTAAAATGACTCTGCTAATAAGTGTGTCATGCTTTCTTCTATGAGCAGGAAGAGTGGGAGCAGGGAGAAAAATGCTTGCCAAGTTCATGGAGAAAAGAGATTGCCGGGCCTGGTGTGTTTTCCTTCCAAGGCAGAGAGAGTCACTTTCCCATTTTGAAGAGGATTAGTGTTTCCTGGCTTCCTAGACTTGAGGCTGCATTCTCCCCTTTCTCTGGCTACAGTAAATTTGGGACACTGGCTGGTGCCCAGAATTCCAGCCCCTTCTTGTTTGTATCCCTGTTTAGGTTGGAGAACAGGAAGAATGCAGAAAGATACGGAGAAAAGTTCACTTGACTATTACAGCTAAATAAATAACTACCATATCTGTAGTCAATGCAATGAAATACTCAGGCAAAATTTAAAAGATGTACATATCTATGTGTGTATTTATAATTATATTGTAAAAACCAGCATCTCTGACACAGAGCAGCATTACAAATTAATTGAGCCAGTTTCATGTTAGTAATGAGGCCAGCAGGATATTTTACAGATTTAGAGGGTGTTGATGAAGTGAATACCTTGTAGAAAAGCAATGTGCTACAGAGTAATCGAGGTCTCGGCTTCTCTGTTCCATCCTTAATTAAATTAGAAATTCCATGTAAAAAGAAAGAGTCTCATGTTTGGTCTCAAATAAGCATGGAAGTTGTGATGCTAGGTGAGATTTCACCTTTGTTGTTGTTGCCATGTCCACTGTCTCCTGAGCATATGCTGTCATTGACCAGCTGGAGCAAAGCTTCTCTGTGGGAAGAGGTCAGCAGTTGGCAGAGCATGGGTCAGTGTGGAAAAGGCAGGAAGTTATTGTAATTGCTCCGTTGCGTTACTTTTTCAACTGTAAATGAGGCTCGTCATTAATGAATCAGGCATAAGACTGCCAGGGTCTCAGCATTAATTGGACCTAATGGGCATCTTATGGTTGAAGGGAGAAGCTATGGGAGCCATTTTCAGTCTGATGTGATTTGGAAGAAAACTCAGGCAATTTACATTTTCCATGAAATTTTAGGGTAGCCTTACACACCACATTTTCACTCCAAACCCCAAATAGGTTGCTGAATATCTGCAGAAAAGTCTATCAAACTCTTCTTGAGAAAGAAGGAATACCAGCAAGTGCTTCAGTGAGATTTGCCTTCACCTGCCAGGCAGGGCACCTACAGAGAGTGTTTGAATCTCCTTTTGACTGTACTGTGAATGCTAAGGCCTAATGCAGTGTACATAATTTGTTTTATTCATTTGAGATCATTCAGCAGGGATTCAGTGCAAGTTAGCCTGGAGGATGTTTTATCCAATAAATTTCATTTTTAAAATGTATTCTCCCATGATAATGTACTGTTATTCCAACAAAATAGGTGATGCAAAAGTTTGATCTGAGCTGTCTGGAATGTTTCGCCCCTTAAGAGGAACTGCTATGTTACATCTCTTTTTAACCCCAGAGTCTCTTGTAATTGGTTTTGTGATATATGTTCAGCATTGGAGAATCAATGCTAATAGTGTTGGTATAGTTCAGACCTTTTCAGATCATAGAATAAATGGGTGAATCCCACTTCTCAGAATATGCTAAGCCAGTACCCCAGAATGGATTAGCAATAGGCATGCCTGCCTTCAGGTGGACGCATCTACCCAAGGCACCCTGCTTGCAGCTCCCACTTGCTCCTTCCGTTGGATACCCTTGTGCAGTATACAATCTGGACAAGATACACCATAGCCTTAGAATCATCCTTGTGAACATTAATACTTCTCTAATCCAACACTGAGTCTGTGGGAGGAATCTGGAAGCAAGATGATCTTAAAAAAATAAAGAAATGGAGCAAGCCTATGGGTCAGACACAATGACTGTATAATTTTCAGTAGAGGAGAATGTGCTAGAAAGTTTGAGATTCATATTAGTACTACCGTTGATCCACTGTTAGAAGTAAATATTTTCCTTAGGATCACATAATTTCTTGCTGGAAAAGAACTCAGGAATCATTTAATTCTACTTGTTCATTTCACAGGTAAGAAGCCATGTGTATAGCTTAGTGCTACATAGCTAGCTATATGGAGCCAGTGCTAGAATCCAGCACTTAGGACTAGAAGTTTAATTTCCATTCTGTCCTGCTGAGCTAAATGCCACAAGCACAAACCCATCTCTCAGCTTCAAGAAGTGCCTTTAAGTCTGATATTCTGCTAATAGGTGACTAAATCCATGCTTACCCTATCTTTAGCCTTCCCAAGTATTAATTGAAAAGTAAGTTTCAATTCTTCTTCTTTCTCTGTCTTTATGTTTACAAAATAAATAATAATCTTTTAATATAGACTTCCAAGGATAGCTGATATTTACTGATGACAATAGAAATGGCATTCCCCATCAAGAAAGAAGTTGTGTTAACTGACCTCTCGGTTTCCTTCCATCTCAAGATCTAGTTTTACTAACATGGCAACTTCTTTCTCTTTTGCTTATTCAGTTACACTTCCCTTTTATAATCTTATGTCTTTCTTGAGGGACAGTACTAAGACCTATCTGGTATGGTACAAAAACAACCCACTACCATATACATCAACAGTCCTCCACTCTACCATACACATCACATGCACACACACGCAAACACACACATTTGTGATTACTTGTAGTATTGTGTTGACATTCTGGATATCACAGTACATTGTTGTTAGTCCACTGTAGCTCCTTCAATTAAGTCTGGTAGGTTCTATTAGAATTTGATGCTGTTTTAGTAAAGCTGAGCCTAAAATAACTCTACTGATGAAGGTCTCATGCTTATCTCTGGGAGCATCTTCTATACATGACTGGGGTGCTAATGAAAATCTGCGCAATTGCCAGATCCACAATCACTGGGAAATGCCAAACCAGTTACTGTATCTAGGAGGTATATAAGAGATGGCTGCTCTGTCTCTGCATGCTGAGAAGAGAGGAAATGTGTCTGGCTAGCAAAATTCAAAGAAGATGCCTATCATCAAAAAATCAAAAGCTTTCCTCCAACACCATCTGGCAAAAGAAAAGTCTGAGTTAATAGTAAAATAGCATCTTTTGCATTTTGGCTTTCATTCTAATGTTTCCTATGTTTCCTCCCTTTCAGATGAGACCAAAATAATAATATTAGCTGCATTCATCTATCTATTCATCTAAATCCTCACTCTCTGTGAAGTATGCCATATGGGAAAGAAAGTTTAAAAATACATAAGGCTTCTATTTTCATTGACTTCCATAAATAAGCACTATAAATTATGGCTAACCACCAAGTAATATTATTGAGCATCTGTTCATGGCATTGAAATGTCTAAAGGGGCTAAGGTTGTTTAGCCAAGAAAGGAGGAAACCAGAAGTAGCATTCGTGACAGTCCATTATTCAAATGGCAGTAAACAACTGTTTATCATCCCCTCTTAGAAAGAAATAAGAGAAAAGAAGCTTGCAAGTACAAGAACTTCTTGAATACGAAGTGTCCAATAAAACAGTGAAAGAGCTTTCTACCTCTCTATATTTACACCTATAACTATAACCATATCTATGCTTACATATGTATATCCATATAGAATTATAAAATCAGGATGCACCAAAAGCAAAATTTGGGTAGGATAATCAGCTGACTGAGGATAATGTTACATATACATAAGTTATCTAGTAACCCATTTTTCTCAATCAGTTATTCATGAGGTAACTGGCATCTTATAAGGCCAAGTGCTTTAAAGGATTACAAGAAGTCCAAAGTGTAATACCTGGACTGAAAGAGTTTTATAGTCTGGTTGGGAGACAAACTGAGTGGATAAAGCAGTAGGCAATGCAGTGTTATTCACAGGTATGTCATCGATCGATTGTATAGTATAGGTGGCAATATTGTAGGTGTTCCAAAGATGACAGGCTTAGATTCATTTGCACGTCTTAATAGAGTCTGAAGGCAGAAAAATATAATTGACCTTTAAAGGACCATATTTTTATATGTGAGAAGGGGGAGAAGAAACAACAGAAAAGGGGAAACTGAGAAAAGGTGGTAAAGTAGAAATTAATAAGGTATTTTTATAGAGTCAGTAAAAATGTAGATTCAACCAGATGAAAAGGAAAACATTAAGGGAGAGTGGGGAATAAGTTCTAGCAGGTAGAGTGGGAGAATCCACCATAGTGCCCTCTTCACTTTATGGCTGGGACAATGCCCACCCATGATGCTACCTCTCACTTCTAGTCACTTACACTCTTAACTGAACAATCTACTCTACCTAATTCATTCCTTACCTTGAATCTCTCAGTAACCAGATGGTCCCCATAGGAGGGCACTGGAATCCAAAGCAATTTAATTGTTGTATAAGATTGTGCTTTGTATTCTCAAGGTAAAGACAGAGTTGCTTTTCAACCCCTTCTTGTTATCACCTGCTAATCTCTCCCTTCCATTTCTTCCCTTTGTTGTTGCTGCTCCTTCATTCATTATTAATTCAACAGATATATTAGCTTCTATTTTGTCTCATGCTCTGGCTAGACACTGAGAGTACAGAGCTGTGTAAGATACTCTTTTTACCTTCAAGATGCTTTCAGCCTAGCAAGTCAAACATGCAACTCCAGTAGAGTCGGATGCCTGTTACATATTGCGGCTCCTCGCTGAGCTCCTGAGGAAGGTCACATAAATGAAATGCTAAAAGAAACAAGGAAGTAGAAGTGGTTAGAGACAGGAGTCTGCTCTGGTCAGGCAGCACAATGGTGAAACCTAAAGTGAGAAAGCACAGTGCACATGGAGAGCCACAAGAACTGCATTGTGGGCTACAACATAGTAGAGGACAGATAAGCGAACAGGAGGTTCCTGCAATCAGAACCCCTTTGTCGCAAGTCTTTGATAATTGTGTTGAGTCATTGTCTCACAGGGCACCTATTTAATGAGTACTTCTTTCGTGTCAGGAATTATGCTAGAGGCTAGACATAGAGCTCCACACAAGACACAGAGCTACCTCAGAGAAGCTTTCATTCTAGCTGTCACGCAGAAAATGACAGTTATTGAGGGTTCTGAGGGATGTGAAAAGGCACATGACTCATCCCAAATTCATTTTTTAACTTTTTCTTTGCCTCTGATCTCCATTACTCCTATTCCAGACTCATTTTTAAATTTAGTTTTCTTCTGAAGTTCATAGGAGGTCTGTTAAGTTCTATTATTCTGTTCTACTCTTTATTTTATTCCTAATCTTTGTATTGCTTAAACAACCAGAATGAACATATTTCCATTAATGTTCAGAAATATCTTCTTCAAATAAATTACATAGATGCATGTACCGAGGTCCATTTTATTTTGAAATTTGCTGAGAAATCTATAAGGGCTTTTTAAGCCTAATTTTCAATAATTTTTAATAAGAGAGAAAGGAAAAAATTAGAAATAAATGTTACAAAAGATAGTGTAGCTATTGTTTGTTATCCTTCAGTCTATTTGTCTCCATCCGGGACCCAAAATAAAATGTAAAAATACAAAAATAAATGTAAAGTTAAGGAAATAACCTTAATAATAGAAGAAATTTACAAGAACACAAAGGATTTATCTCAACGATTGATTTCAGCATTTCTTCAAGGTGGCAGGAATTTGTCAATAAGCAAGGCTTTGCTAACAGTCAGTTCCTGGAGAAGGATGACAAGCTAGCTGAAACAAATAAAACAGTAATAACATGACTGAGAAAAGGTAAATAGAATGCTGAAGCAAACAGTAGTAAAAATGAATGAGATAGTGAAGAATAAATAATAGAAACGCTGAGAAAGCAATGTTTTGGGATCGAATGCAACAACGAGGAAATTAAATTCAGAGAGAGATAAGAAATGAGAATGAGAACAAGTACAAGTTCTCTTTTTTTTTTCTTTTTTTCCTCCTGCTCCTCTACCCAAGAGAAATAATTGTCAGCTACAGGTCATAAAACTCTATAGACTAATGCCCTCTGACCTCTGACCCTATAATTTATTTCCTCTGAACAGAGGTGCAGTCCTCCCTTCTCCTGAGAAAAACAAGGCACCATGGCTGGGTAGCTTCTCCCATCCATCAGGCAATGAAATGTGTCTCCAGGTCTCAATTTGCCATCAGCAGTCTTGCTCCAGGCCAAGTCCAGACTGGTTTCTAAACCAATACAAAGATTCAACAGACACATTTTCCTTTAAAAACAAAACCCACCATATATATATATCTATGAATCCTTTCTACTGCACCACAGAGAGTAGGCAGTTTGCAATATAATTATTGGTCTTAAATTGCTGAGAATCAGCAGAACCAGTTTATAATTGGGCAGAGCTTATCTGTCCCATTTGCATAAGAAAAATAAATAAATAAATAAAATCCTAAATGTAAAGGAAGAGTTCTTTCATTTGCGTTGAACTGTTCTACTTGGCAAACAGAAGCATCCATTTGTAAATCGGCACATTTCCACACACAGGCTATCAAAGACGTATTTCCAGGAGAGCAAGTGATAATTAAACAGAGTATACATACCCTCTTTGATGCCACTTGAAGCTGCAGGGAGACTGACTGGAGTCTGGGAGGGAACCAGGGTAAATTGTTCTTTTGTGAAGCCAAGAGTGCTGGTAGCCAGAGTTGGCTCTGACTTTCAGGGGCAAAGGAGACTGAGTCATCTCCCTTCATCGAGCTGATTTGTTGAAAGGGCACAAGAAGTTCCCAGGGATTTCATGCTGCTTTGAGGCAACCTGCATTTCAAATGGGTGGGAAAGGGGTGGGGGAAATGAATTTTGTTGCTAGGTCTCCCAATGACTTGCCAAAATTTTGCCTCTTTCTTTGTGAACCTAGTAACCACCCCAGCTGGGCTCCCCATTACTCTAAACAGGAAAAGGATGAATATGCCCAGTCTTTTTCAGCTTGCAAATGTGCCCTGGTGAGGGTAAACATGGCTGTGTTTGTTCACCCTGGGGAACAAGTCAGGCATGAAGTCCCTTTTGTTCAGGCTAAGAATGATCTCCCTTCATTCTCAAGTTCCAGTGGCACTGGTGATTTAATCTGGAAGTGTGAACATGAGTCCTACCTGAGAAGGACAGGGCTTTCTAAAGTTGCCCAGGTGTTGGCAAGGTCTGTCTGAATACCTTGAAAAACACAAGGATGCAGCTGATTCCTGGGAGAGACCCAGTTTGGTCAGTGTACAGTTCCATAAAGGGAGTCTTCCAAATATGCAGGACAGCAAGCAGCTGGTCCGGTAATGCCTCTAGTCTGAATTAGTTTAAAAAAGATTATGAGCTGGAAGAATGAGATATATCTTAGATGCCCTAGGAATAAAAAAGTATAGCCACGATTAGTATTTTAGTGTATGTTTCCTGAGTAATAGATGCAAGAGAGAGCAGAGCAATGGGTATTTCTCTACTCTTTTTTTCATGATGAAAGCAAGTGCATGAGCCCAGGCACATTGTTGTATGTGTGTAATGTATGTGTACACAGAGAGTTACAACTGGTGCTGCGGTGAGTTGATAAAAAAAAAATAGGTAAGCTATCACTTCTAACTTCGGTGGATTTTCAGGAAGAGAAACAGTATTAGAGTTGTATGACTATAGTAAGGGGCAAGTACAAATCCGGTACTAGTGAGTACCATGTAAGAGAAACAAAGCGCTCTGCAGGTTAACACGGGAGGAGATCATATTTCATCAAGCGAGATGAGGAAGAGTTTTATGGTAGACGTGGACTCTATGATTAACCTAGATGTGTGAGGAGGATTTCAACATATGAAGAAAGGGGACGGGAAGAGGGCATTCCACTAAACTGGAAGAGGGAGAACAAACATGCCCATGTGGGAAAGTGCAGAACATGCTGGTAGAACAATGTGGTTTAACAGAAACATCCCATTCTTATAGAAGAATAGGGAAAGATAAGAATGAACAGTCATCTTGGGGCCACATTAGGAAAAGCCTTAAACGTTAGGCTGAGTATTTGGTTTTTAACTAAATAGTAAAGAATCTTTGAAGATTTTTAACAAAGAAGTGATATAACAGGAAATGCACTTTTCAGAAATTAATCTAATGGATTTATTAGGAGAGGAGGCTGAAACCCAAGAGACTAAGTCTTCTGGTCATCTAATCAAAATATAACAAATCTCTTATATTAGGATTGTAGAAGCAGAAATAGTAAAAAAAAAAAAAAAAAAAAAAAAGAGAAGTTTGGAGAAACTCTGAAAGTAGAATCTACAGACTTGACTACTTGTTGGATGTGCCTGACAAGGGGGAGAAAATAGAGATGATGCCTGGATTTCAGGCCCAGAAGATTGGAATAACAATGTTGTCATGGAGAGAGAAGAAAGCTTGGAGTCTTGGAGAATGTGGAGTTTATTTTGGAATGCACTGAAATGAAGGTACTAGCTAGAAACAATTAGAAATGCTCAGCAGGCAGCTAAATTACAAGAAATGGGCCAGGGCTAAGATACAGAATTGGGAGTCATTTACTTAGCAAATTGTTAGCAAGTTATTTATCTAGAAAATCCACTGTGTGCCAGGAATTGTATGATGTACTGGGATTACAAAGATGAACAAGACGCATGGCTTCTGATATCTAAGAGCGCTTACAGTCTGCTGAGTGGTACAGACAGGTGAACCCAAACTGGTAACTGTTTGGGGTAAGAGAGAGAAACACAGGGTGTTATGGCATCTGGAAGAGTTTCAGAACATGTTACTTACACTGTGAGGTCAGGGAAAGATCCCAGGGACAAGTGACCTGTAAGCGGCAGATTGAGGCAGTGAATTGGGGAGAGCACCCTCTTGCAGTGTGAAAGCTCAGCTTAGAGTGACAGCAAGGTGCCAATGGGCAGAAAATACAAGATGAAAAATAGTTGAGAGAGAAGACTGGAAAGACAAAGCCAATTTTTCAGAGGCTGAGGGTTATGTTAAGGAATGTGGACTCTATCCAGAGAATCATAGGAAGTAGCTGATGGGTATTATCACAGTTTAGTTTTATAAAAATTGCTCTGCAACAATGAGGAAATAGACAGAGGAAGAACACAGGGCAGTGAAATCCAGGAGACCTGGTCTTGTATAGTATCCATTTGGGCTGAGAAATGTGAATCGACTCAAAAGACAGAGGTACAAGACTTGATTATTTTTGTGGAGTAGGGGTAGTAGAAGAGAAGTTCAAGAGAAACATCTAGTTTCTTCTTGGCCACAGGCGGTGGGTGTTACCATTCACTAAGTAACAAATACAAAAGTAGCTGGGGATGGTGCTTGTGTGTGTGTATGGGTGTGTGTTTAATTCGATTTGTAGGAAGAGACCTGGTCTTGTGACGCTAAATTTGAGATTATATTTAAATGGAGATGTCCAGTGGGCAGTTGAGTATGTGTTTGATGGGTATAAGAGAGGTCAAGTCTGGGGCTCTACGTTTTGAAGTCATTATCACATAACTGAAAAGTGGAACCTCAGAAGAGTACGTGCTCACCAGACATAGTCGCAGGCAAAAACAGGAAAGTACGAAGATATATCCTTGAAGAATATCAATATTTAAGGGATAGGATTAGAAGGAAGAGACAACAACAAAGGCTGGGACACTTTTACCAGAGAGGCAAGAGGAAAAGCAGAAGACAGTCTGTGCTCCCGGATACGAGGAAGGATATAGCAACTAGCACATTGGGTTAACTGTACTAAACCCTGCCAAGAGGTCAACGGAGAAGCCTATATTGAATATAATGGAAATGAATCATTAGTGTCTTAGACAAGAGCAGTTTGTGTAGGCAGGGAGGAGAGAAGTCAAGATGTAGTAGATGGCCACGTTGAAGATTCTAAGAGGTCAGGGAGCTTCAGTGGGACTGGCCTATTAGCTATGCGGGAAAGTTGAGTGGTGACAACGTAGACCAGACAGCAAGCGCTGAGGACTGAGCAAGTCGGTGGGGTGAGAAAGAGGCAGAGGAAAGGTGCGGGGACCACTTGCTCTAGAAATTCCAGGGAAAAACAAGGACAGAAGCTGTACCTAGAAGGTCCACTGGAATGTTTGCAGGCAAAGAAGGAAGGGTCTGTAGAGGTGGAAAAATTGAAAATACAAGAGAAACAGAGAGGAAGAAGCATTAGGCAGGCAGTCGGTGGGAACTCAGGTTTTAATGCGACCCCTCTCCTTGCCCCTCATTCCACTGCCTCTCACGCACACACAATGATTTCAGGAAGTCAGGGCCTCAATGTAGCGATGCTGTGGGTATTTCTTTTTTTAATATCCTAAATAGTTAAAATTTAAGAGGAAGAACAAGCAGCACAGTCTGTGGAATAGACAGGAAGTAACAGAGAGTTGAGCCTAAAATACACTAGCATAATACACCCGTTGGAAAGGCATTAGCAAACACTTTTTTGAGAATGTAAATATCCTTTTGAAGCGTTAAGGTCCTTGGACTCTGAATCATGCACTTCTTAGTATAAATGGTATCAGCTTTGATAAAAGGGATATTCTTGGTCATGGTTATGGGAATGGTAGACATGGGAGAGTGAAGAGGGATTTAAGAAAATTTGGGAAGGGTAAGAAGAAAGGAAAGATTATATCGGTTCAGTTCAGCTGTGTCCCTCACACAGGTAAACACCCTTCTTTCCTCTTCCCAAAGCTCCTCCTGCCTTCCAGTAATAATCTTTCTTTCCATTTTCATTGTCATTAACTGACTAGCATCCAGGTTATTAAAAACAAAACTATTCACAACATGTTTTAAATGGCCTAGTAGCAGAAGCAGCTCAGTAGCGAGGACTATCAGTAGGATCTGGTTTCTGACATTTGGTTAAGCTCCCTAAAAGTAGCTAGCACAATAAACATACTTTATGCCCATCATGGCAAAACAACCAGAAAGATGTCTGGCCTCATCCTAGGCGCACAACAGGGTAACTGTAGAACTTCAATATGGAAATTATGGTGGAAAAAGAGGTTAAATATTTTGACTGTCTTTTCTTGGTGGGGGGTGGGGGGAAAGGGGGAAGAGGCACTGGCCAGGGGCTTTGGGTCACACTGCAGTCCCAGCACTTTGGGAGGCTGAGGCAGGCAGATCACTTGAGTCCAGGAGTTGGAGCCAGCCTGGGCAACATGGCAAAACTCTGCTTCTAAAAAACCACAACAAATTAGCTTGGCATGGTGGTGCACACCTGCGGTCCCAGCTGCTCAGCGGGATGAGGTGAGAGCATCTTTTGAGCCTGGGAGGTCAAGGCTGCAGTGAGCCGAGATCACACCACTTGCACTCCAGCCTGGGCAATGGAGTGAGACCCTGTCTCAAACAAAAGGGGAAGATCATGCAGCGTTTTTCCTTTAAATGTAAATAAATAGCTAATTAATCCCAATGGTTTCTTTTTCTCTCATGATTAGCTCCAGGGACAGGAAGCAAGGTGTCTTTGTTTTCAGAACTTTACATGTTTTGAATGCTCAGTAAATACTAAGAATGGAATCCAATATGTGAACATAAAAAGCTAGAATAAATCTGCCTCCTTTCTTGAATATTGAGCCTGTAAGCATTCGGCAGGGAAGAAGCATTTATTCTAATATAGAGACAGAGGGTTGCTTGTTAGAAATGTTGGAGGGAAATCCAATTAAAAGTGGGATTAGTGAAGCCCCTGTTTTAGCATGAGAAACACGGCAGAGTTGATGCATCAGCCCTAATGCCAAAGGCATGGAGGCCTGATATTGGTAATCATAAACCAGTTTCTAGTCTATTGGCTTTCTCATCAGAGGAGGTAGTTTAATGTCCTGAATTCAGCAATAAATATTAGGGAATAAACTTAAGTAATAAGGCCTGAACTTTCGCCTTTAATGCTTACAGTAAAATGTCTAAAACTTGCCAAAGTAATCAACTGAAAAATGAAAAACTTTAGTCAGACTGGTTGTATCATGCAGAACAGAAACAACCAATTGGCTGAGTGATCTGCCAGTTAAGCCTAGCACTTAATTATCAGATCCAGTCAGACCATTTCTAAGGACATCCATGTCATTCTTTGAAGGAAATGAAATCGTGTAATGACATATTCTCCCAGCTCTCTTTGTTGTTGTTCTGTACACCAGCCCCAGAGTGCTCAGCTATGTATGGCCCACAAGTGTGCCCCTTTGTTTACCAGCTCCCCTGAGTCTGTGGGTCCTGGTTTGGATTGGGAGCCATAGGTGCTCTGCTAATAATACCTAACATTTACTGAGTGCTTTCTATATGCTGAACTATGTATTAGCCACTTTATCTCCGTTATCTTTTTTTTGAGACGGAGTTTTCCTCTTGGCACCCAGGCTGGAGTGCAGTGGTGCCATCTCAGCTCACTGCAACCTCCACCTCCAGGGTTCAAGTGATTTTCCTGCCTTAGCCACCCAATTAGCTGGGACTACAGACGTGTGCCACCATGCCGGGCTAATATTTGTATTTTTAGTTGAGACAGGGTTTCACCATGTTGGCCAGGCTGTCTGGAACTCCTGACCTAAGGTGATACACCTGCCTTGGCTTCCCAAAGTGCTGGGATTATAGGTGTGAGCCACCCAGCCCGGCCTCTGTTATCTCATTCAGTTCTCACAGTAACTCTGCATGGTGTAAATTAAGAAATTATTGATGAATAAATTATTGACTCAATAATTTCCCTTCTATAAAGTTGTTTTATGGATAGTACTCTCATATGCACTACAATGTGTGTACAGAAATGTCTACTGTAATAATGCTCGAGGAAAAAGGCACACTGAAAGCCTAAATTTTTGTCAACAGAAGACTGGTCAAATAAATGGTACATCCTTACAGTGGAGTCCTATGCAGCTGGCAAAAGAGTAAGGCAGTTCTATATACAAACACACAGACACACACACACACACACACACACAGACACACAGACACACGCACACACACACACCACACACACCTATATATATAATAAAGATAAGTTTCCCTCATGTGTACACACACACAGACACACACGCATATATACATATGTATAAAATCAATATTATTTACCCAACCTCAGAAATGGGTGTTATTATTTACATTTTAAGAAAAAGTAGCTGAGTCTCTTAGAATTAACTAAATTGTTAAAAGGCGCATAGCCAGGATTTGAAATGAAGGCAGTTTGATATGTAAGACTTATTTTTTTACTGTATATCATTTTCCTTTCAGAATCCACAATGGAATAAGAAAGCATTTTGGTTACATTACAAAAATGAAGTAAACTTTAACAACAAAGAATCCCAATTTTAAATTTGCTCTTCATGATAAAATCTGCTTGCTTCCAACAATGATTTAATATGAATATAAATTAAACCACAGAAAAATTTTTCTCCACTAAATACAAGTAAAACATAGATATGTGTATATGTACATATACACATACATATATACATACTTGCTCTGTCCCTCATATATATAGATATTTTTTTTTCTGAAAACCCCAACTATTATGTTTCAACTAAAAACATTTCTAAAATCAAGTCATAAAACCAAAGAAGCAGAGAAAGGCAGAACCATTTGTGGGCGGAGGTGGCTCACACTGGCTCAGGAGAGCCAATCACTACATTTTGAGAGGCTATTGTTAGAGACTGACATTGTTTTAAACTTAATTATATAAACCTACAAGTAAGTAAATTATATTATAAACAAAGGTAATAAAAATATATTGCATCCTAATTAATTTAATATTATCTGTGCTCTTTAGGTTATTTACATCTAATCAGTCATTATGGTAGAAATACTACATAATGGGATACTGCTGTGAATCACTTCGCAATTCTACTTTTAGTGATGTCACATTGGGAACTTAAAATCAGGCTTGATGATAGTATTTATACTGAAGAAATCAGCAAAGGCTAAAAATTAGAGCTTTCCTTTCTTTCTCCAGAGGCTGATTGTTAAATAATTAATGAAGCACAGCAATGGACTGAATCCTAATTAGTAGCATAAATGTGTAACTTTTGCAATTTATAGCTTTGAAGTATGTGGGGGGAGGTACTTGTGACTCTTGCATTAAAAGATGACTACTAAAAAATCTAACAATAGAAAATTGACAATGATTTCTGTGGTTGACTCTAGCAATTCTTTATTTTTTTTTTCTTTGAGACGGAGTATTGCTCTGTCTCTCAGGCTGGAGTGCAGTGGCACAGTCCTGACTCACTGCAACCTCTGCCTCCCAGGTTCAAGCAGTTCTCTTGCCTTAGCCTCCTGAGTAGCTGGAATTATAGGTGACTCCCAGCTAATATTTGTATTTTTAGCAGAGATGGGGTTTCCTCATGTTGGCCAGGCAGGTCTTGAACTCTTGAGCCCAGGGGATCTGCCTGCTTTGGCCTCACAAAGTACTGGGATTACAGGTGTGAGCCACCATGCCCGGCCTAAATGTTTCATTCTTTATTGAGATATTGTACTTCCAATTTATAATCTCTTCCCAAGAAATTATGTGTGGGGTCCACAGAATGGCAGTTCTGTAGGTGGATTTATTCTCTGTGTTATCCACATTTGTAGACTTTAAAATAAATAAAAAATAAGACAAAGGAGGAATAAAAATGTTTTTTCCCCTCATAATAAGGCAAACTTCTTATTTTCTGGAACACAATGGTAAATAAAGCCTTCAAAGATTAAAATAATTTACAACCCAGAAAACAATCATAATGAGAACCAGTTTAAATGGAATTACTAAATGAGAAATAAATCTGCAAAGACAGTGCTCTATAAGATGTAGTATTGCATGGCCATCTCACCTGCAAGGAATATGAGAAAAATTTCTAATGGACTATTGGGTAAAAGCTTGGAATCTTAAAATATTAATAAAAGACCAAAAGAAAAAAGCCTAAAAACATGTTAAAAAATTAGTGAGTGTTAAGTACATAAGACAAATTATCTTATTGATAAACCTCAGCCTTCAACATTATTCTTAGAGAAAAAAACCTAACTTTGATAAATGAAGGGACTTGGTTTCCTCTCTGTAAAATCAGCTTGTATCAACTCCCTGCTGGTATGTCATTTGCTTTAAAGAAGAAATGTTACATATATTTGTACGTATTTTAAACCAGTCTGGCCCTTTCACATCCTTAAAAGGTGGGTTTTCAGTTAAAGTATTTGATTGCTCTCCAAGGACAATAGCATGTACTGAGAGACATAATTAGGGGATACCAGATTAAGCTGATAGTATCTAAGGATAACTCCCTAGTCACACAGTCATGTTTTTAAAAGTTGTTCTGCTGACTGAGATTCACTGATGGCCTTATTAAACAGGAATCTAACTTTTTAGTTTATAAGACAGCCTTAAAGGAGTGTAGCTGAAGTTTAACTCAGAAAAGTACTTGTTCATGATTACTAGGCATGATAGCTCAGTCACAATTAATTTGTACTATGTATGCAAAGCCTGCCCCAACCTCTAGGCAGCCTGGTCACACATATTATGTGATTTCAAAGAATCCAAAAGAATCCTCTTGCTTTAAAAGAATTGTTACTGACTTCAGCCTGTTATTTTTTAAATCCCCACTATTTAAATTACTGCATTGAATGAATTATTGCCTCCAGAAGATAGCCTTGAAACCAAGATAAAGCCTTAAATGTGTTTTTATTTATTTTGTAATTGACACATTGTAATTGTACATATTTATGGGGTACAATTTGATGTTTCAGTACATGTATATGCTGTATAATGAGCAAGTCAGGGTAGTTAGCATATCCTTCATCTCATGAATTTATTATGTCTTGGTGTTAAGAACATTAAAAAGCCTCTCTTCTAGCTGTCTTGTAATAAACAATACCCTACTGTTAACCAGGCACCCTGTTGTGCAAAAGTACAGTAGAATTCATTCATCCTATCTATCAGTAACTTTCTACCCATTGACAAATATTTCTTCATCCTCTCCTCCTTCACCCCCTTCCTAGTCTCTGGTAACCACTCTTCTACTCTCTTTGATGAAATAAACCTTTTTTAAAAAATACTTTACATAAGAGTGGTATCATGCAGTATTTGTTTCTCTGCCTGGTTTATTTAACAGAATATAATGTCCTCCAGATTTATCCATGTTGTTGCAAATGACAGGATTTTATTCTTTTTATGGATGGATAGTATTCCATTGTGTGTATATATAGCACATTTTCTCTATCCATTCATTCACTGTTGGAAACTTAGATGTATTCCATGTCTTGGCTACTGAGAATAGTGCTTCAGTAAACATAAGAATGCAAATATCTCCTCAACATACTGATTTCATTTCCTTTGAACATATACCCAGGAGTGGGATTGCTGAATCACTTGGTAGTTCTATTTTGTATTTTTTAAGGAAACTCTAGACTGTTTTTCATAATAGCTCTACTAATTTACATTCCCACCAATGATGTATAAGTATTCTCTATCCCCCATGTCTTTGTCAACACTTGTTTCTTCCATCTTTCTGACAATACCATTCCAACTGAAATGAGGTAGTATATCATCATGGTTTTCATTTGCATTTTCCTAGTGATTACCGATGGAGAGCATTTCTTCATATACCTATCTGTCATTTGTATTTCTTCTGAGAAATGTTTATTAAGGTCTTTTATCCAGTTTTTATTTGAGTCACTTGGAGTTTTCTTGCTGTCAAGTTACTTAATATATATTCTGGATATTAATCCCTTGTCAGATCGACAGTTTGCAAATATTTTTGCCCATTCTGTGGTTGTCTCTTTGTTAATTGTTTTATTCACTGTGCAAAAGCTTTTTACTTTTACATATTATTTTTTTTGCTTTTGTTGCCTGTGCTTTTGAAGTATTATTAAAATATCCTTGCCTAGCCTAATGTTGTAAAACATTTTGCCTATGTTTTCTTCTAGTAGTATCATAGTTTCAGGCTTTACATTTAAGTTTTCAATCCATTTTGAGGTGATTCTTATATATGGTAAGACATAAGGGTTTTGTCTCATTCTTCTACAGGTGCATTTCCAATTTTTTCGGCACAGTTTATTGAAGAGACTGTCTTTTCATTAGCGTGTGTTCTTGGCACCTTTATCAAAAATCACTTGGTCTTAGATGCATTAATTTATTTCTGGGCCTTCTATTCTGTCACATTGATCTGTGTGACTTGTTTGCTTTTTGTTTGTTTGTTTTTGCCAGTACCACACATTTTTGGTTACTTTAGTGTTGTATGCATATATTTGAAGTCAGGTAGTGTGACGCCTACAGCTTTGTTGTTTGCTCAAGATTACATAGGTAAACATGTGCCATGGTGGTTTGCTGCACCTATCAAACCATCACCTAGGTATTAAGTCCTGTATGCATTAGCTCTTTTTCCTAATGCTCTCCCTCCTGCCCTCCCTCTAGAGGCCCCAATATGTGATGTGTTTCTATTCTCATTTGTCTCAAAAAACTTTTAAGTTTTCCTCTTAATTTCGCTATTTACCCATTGATTATTTGGGAGCATGTTTTCCAATTTTCATGTGTTTGTAAATTTTCTGATATTATTCTTGTTGATTTCTAGTTTTATACCATTGTGGTTAGAAAAACAATACTTGAATCTGTTTCTTAAATTTGTTGAGATAAGTTTACTGAACCAACATGTATCCTAGTGAATGATCCACGTGCAGTTGAAAATAATGTATATTCTGCAGCTGTTGGATGAAATTTGCAAATGTCACCTAAGTAAATTTGGCCTGTACTGCAGTTTAACTTTGAATTTCTTTGTTGATTTTCTCTCTGGGTGGTCTGTCTCTTACTGAAATAAGGGTGTCAGTGCTCCCTAGTACTGTTGTGTTACAGTGTATTTCTTCCACTGGATCTAATAATATTTGCTTTATATATTTGGGTGCTCCAGTTCTGTTTGGGTGCACATATGTTTAAATTGTTATATCATTATCATCATTAAGTTGATCTTTTTATCATTAAAAACATAACATTTTACAACATTTAACTTAAAGTCTTCTTTATCTTTTATAAGTGTGGCCATTCTTTCTCTCTTTTAGTTTTTGTTTGCAAGTAATATATTTTTCCATTTCAATACTTTCAGTCTGTTTGTCTTTAATGGTGAGGTGAATCTCAAATAGGCAGCATAGAGCTGGGTCTTTTATTGTTTTTAATCCATTCATACATGCTATATCTTTTAATAGGAAATTTTAATTTATTTTTTAGTTCAGTGATATTATTCATAGGTGAGAACTTGCTTGTGCCATCTTGTGTTCTGGTTGATTTGTAGATCTGTTCCTTTATTTCTCTAATTGTTTACCTGTTTGGCTTTCTGTGATGCTAAGCTTTGTCTTCTTTACTTTCTTGTTTCTATATTTGCTATAATTTTTTATGGTTTCTGTATTTGCTATAATTTTTTATAGTTACCAGAACAGAAAAAGTTGTGTAATTATAACAGCCTATTTTAAGTTGATAGCAACTTTGCTTTGATTGTATAAAAATACGATATACATTTCCCTCTACCCCCAACAATTTATATTTTGGTCATCTTAATTTACATATCTATTGTGCGTTCATTTGCCACTAATTGTAGCTATTGTTAATTTGACCTTTATTTTTCATAGCAGAGGATTGAAAGCTTTACATAGCATCATTACAGCACTAGAGTATTCTGAGTTTGATTATAAATTTACCTCTAAACGTAAGTTTTATACAATTGTATGTTTTTTGATAGTGTTTTTTTTTTTTTTTTTTTACTGTTAGTTGTAGCACTCCCTTAAGCATTTCTTGTATGGCCAGTCTTGCAGTGGTAAAGTTCCTCAACTTTTGCTTATGTAACATGTTTATTTCTACTGCTTTGCTGGAAAATAGCTTTGCTGGAAAATAGCTTTGCTGGATGTAGTATTTTTGGCTTAGAGTTTTCTTCTTTCTTTCAGCACTTAGAATATATCATCTCTTTCTCTCCTGGCCTGCAAGATTTCTGCTGAAAAACATACTCAGTCTATGGGGATTCCCTATATGTGAAGCATTCTCCATTTATATTTGAAGTTTTTATTATAATGTGCTCTGGAGGGATATTTTGGGGTTGAATATAATTGGAGATTTTTGATCTTCCTAGATCTAGTTATTTATAACTCTCACCAGTTTTGGGAAGTTTTCAGCTATCACTTCATTAAATATGTTTTCTGTGTTAAATATGTTTATTTTTCTATCTCTTCTCACTGACATTTCTATAATGCAAATATTTTTCACTTAATGGGCCTCATAGTCCTGTAGGGTTCTCCATTTCTTTTATTCTTACTCCTTTCTTTCTCTTCTGACTGGGTTATTTCAAAAGTTCTGTCGTCAAGTTCAAAAAATCTTTCCTCTGCTCAATCCAGAATGCTGCTGTAGGTTTTAATTGTATTTTTTATTTTATCCATTAAAATCTTCAGCTCTGAGATTTATGTTTGATTCTTTCTTATAATATCTGTTTCTTTGTTGAACTTTTCATTCAGATAATGAATTTTTTCCTGATTTTTTTCAAATTACTTGTCTGTACTCTGTTGTATCTTGCTGTATTTCCTTAAAATTATTATTTTGAATTCCATTTGTAAATAACAAATGCCTGAAAAGAAATTCAAAATAATAATCTTGGGGTCTGTTCCTGGAGAATTATTATTGTCCAAAATTATTATTCCTTTGGAGGTGTCATGTTTCCTTGCTTTTTCATGTTTCTTGTGTCCCTATATTGATGTCCGTGCATCTGGTAGAACAGTTACTTTCTTCAGTTTTATAGATTAGCTTCTGTAGGGAGAGAATTTTTTTTCTGTAGATGGGTAGTGTTGGTTTGGTATACTAGTACATTGGCTTTGATTTGAGTGGATTCTGTCATGTAGCTCTGTACAGTTTCTTCAGCCATATTCCTCATCACTGATGTATGTAATTGCTTCAGTGGCTTAGGATATAGGAGTTCGTGATGGAGGTGGCACAGTTTTACAAAGAATTTGGGCACTGGACTGATTACCAGGCCAGGCATGGTATAGCAGGCTGTGTAACAGGCTCTCTATGAGACATATGTAGGTACAATCAGCTGTCTGGCTGTGCAAGTGATTGCAATTGATTCTCTGATGGGCAGGGCTGCTGCCACATTTTCTGTTGGGTTGGGCAAGAACTGTAGACCCAATGGGCTAGCCATCTGTGTGGAAGTTTCTCTGGGTGGGTGGGACCACCATTGTGTTGGCTGTGATGCTGATGTGGGTGTGTATGAGTGCACTGGGCCAGCAGCTGTGTGGCAGCTCCCCCACTGTGCGGGTGCACATTTGCCCCAGGAGTTCTGGTGCCACTTGGATTTGGGGTCTTGGTTATTCCCACAAGCTAGGAAGTTGGGATCACAAGGTTGCAGGCACCGACATCAACATGGTGGAATGATGGCAGGACCTTTGGGATGGAGAGAGTTAGTAGCTACTGGCCTTGAGGGCAGGATACATTCTAGCAGTGAGTCTTTCAATATGGCAGTATGTCATAGGAGCTTAGGTCACTGGAGTGGAAGATGTAACATGGGCTCTTACTCTGCGGCAGTGCAGCCACACACACTCCCATCAACTCTCCAAACTGGATTCAGGGCCTTTAAAGACTGGGGGACTCTCCCATAGCAAGTATTCTTAGCATCTGTGACAGTAATGGGGACCACTGAAGGTCTCCAGTGTAGCTTTTCCTCATAAGTCATTCCTTGGCTCAAGTCTATCCTAGTGAAGAAAGAGTGTGTCAGAAGCAAGATGCGTCACTCTCCTCGCTATGGTGCTATCCTGAGCTTCCATGTTCTATGGGACTTTGCTGTTCCTGTGGTGCTTTTCAGCATACTTTTGCAGTCGTGCTACTTGAAATATAGTTATTTATTCATTGTTTTGTTCCCTTTTCATGGGAAGGGGAATGAGCACCCGGCAACCTTTCAGCTATCTTGCTGACATCACTCTTTTAAACTGTGTATTTAAGGAAAGAAAGAAAGAAAGAAAGAAAGACTGGGAAAAAATGAATTAAGAATTCATTTTAAGAAGCTGGTGAGAAAGGACACAAGAGTGAACTAAGAAAACAGATAGGAAGAAAGGATAAATAAAGGAGCTAAAATTAATTTTAAAAAAAGGTCTAAAAGACATTGTAGCAAAGAATAAAGACAAATGATAAACTGGAAAATATTTGGAACTCATGTTACAGAAGGCTTATTGGCAATCAGAAGAGTGCAGATTAAAACAAAAAAAAATTAAGGTATTATTTCACATCTTTCACATTGACAAAATTTTAAAAGTCTCATAGTAACAAATTTTGATAAGGATATGAGATAAAAAAAATTCACATACCACAATTTAAATTGTACAAACACAATAGAAAGCAATTATATGACCTTATAAAGTTAAAAATGCCATTCCCATAAACTCAACAATTCTACGTTTAGTCAAGTGCATAGCACATTTCTTGCATATATATTCAACAGAAATGTGTAAGAATAATCATTGCTTAATTAGAAGTACAACAGAATTGGAAATAGCTTAAGTGTTTATCAATTTAAAAATAGACAAAAATAATGTGTTATAATTTCACAGTAAATATCACATAGCAGTTAAAATGAATTTAGTGCTATAAATATAGAAATATTAATACACATAAGCTTCAAAAATTTAATTTTAAACAAAGAAAAATATGAAATGTGTTTACAAAAGGAGGTAATTTCCATAAGGTACAAAAACATGCATGTCCTGTTTTATATGTTTAATACAATTAAATATTAAAAGTACAAAATCATGGACAGGAAGGATATAAAACTCCAGAACAGTACTTACCTATGGGGAAGGCAAAAAGAAAATGGCTTTGTAAAGGGACATATAGGACCTTGTATAAATGTGCCACATTTTTCTTCAGTAAATAAGACAAAATGGTAGACCTAATTAAATCTGGCAGTAGCTTTCTGATATTTGTTTTATTTTTTTTCTAGACATATCGTGAGTTGTAAATACATCATAATAAAAATTAACAAAAGAATAAAATGTACTCTTTAGAGCATCTTCTAAAGTTATTTTAAAAAGAAATCTTTCCTTACTCCTTTGAAAAGAAATTAATAGAATTTTATCTGATTTGTTCATAAGTTTCTATATATTATGAAGTTCATAGTTTTAGAAACAAATATTTGATGTTAACAAATCATACTTCTGTTTTTTTTTGTTGTTGTTGTTCTTAGAGACAGAAACTCGCTCTGTCACCCAGGCTGGAGTACAATGGAGCAATCTTGGCTTGCTGCAACCTCTGCCTCCCGGGTTCAAGCGATTCTCCTGCCTTAGCCTCCCGAGTAGTTGGGATTACAGGTATGTGCCACCACACCTGGCTAATTTTTGTATTTTTAGTAGAGACAGGTTTTCACCATGTTGGCCAGGCTGGTCTCAAACTCCTGACCTTGTGATCTGCCCGCCTTGGTCTCCCAAAGTGCTCGGATTTCAGGCATGAGCCACTGCGCCTGACCACTTTTGTGTTTAAAACAACTTTAAGCAAGTTTCCTTTCCCTCCAGATAAAAATATTTATTTTATTTATAGAAGAAGATCAAGAACACACTTATACACACAACCTCACACTTACATAAAACAAACATATTCACACATACACACATATATAAACACATGCACATGCCTACCCACCTGTATATGTGTTCATACACACACACACACATACTCCTAATTTTCTATACCATTGTGATATTTACTGTACATAATTTTACATAAAATTGTATAAGTATTGTCCTTTAAAAAAAAAAAACCTTTTTAATCTTAGGTTCAGTATATGTTCAGGCTTGTAATAGGTAAACTTGTGTCATAGGGGTTTGTTGTACAGATTATTTTGTCACCCAGGTATGAAGCCTAGTACCCAGTAGTTATTTTTTCTGATCCTCTTCCTCCTCCCACACTCCAATGTTATGTAGGCCCTGATGTCTGTCCTTTTTTCGTGTCCATTTGCTCTCACTATTTCCCTGCATTTATAAGTGAGAACATGTAGTATTTGGTTTCCTGTTTCTTTGTTCGTTTGCTAAGGATAATGGCCTCCAGCTCTATCCATGTTCTTGCAATGGACATGTTCTCATATTTTTTTGTTGATATATACATATCTGAGTTTGATTCTATTTGTGCTGGAGAATCATAAAACAGAGTTGTGATGAGGTATGTCTGTGGCATTGCTGGATCATTTGCTCACAGAACGCCATTGGTTGCTTTCACAATTCTACATTCGTTTTGTAATTTAATTAGTTTCACCTCAAAATCTCTTAGATCTGAAACTTTTGAAGGTCATTAGCTGTCAACGTTGTGATAAGTGTTTTGTCTCCTGACATTTCAGTTTATTCACTTTTAGTCATTTCTACAGGCTACATTTAGCATTAATATACACTTCTTTTCAGCGAGGAAGAAAACAAACTACGCCTAATGATTTATGACTTAGAAGTTTGCATATGGTGCATTGGGAATCAGTTTTAATAATAATCTTCATGATACTATTTCATTTATGGTTCATATAAAATATGGCAATTCCTGTATGTAAACATAATTTGACATTTAACAGAAAATTAAAGTATTGGAAAATGAGCTTTACTCTTTTTAAAAATGGGCCATATAATAAGATCTATTTGTTGAACTGATATTGTTTCTAGTGATTAAGTTAAGTTTTAGTGTTGCCTGAAGTGTTTCTCTTGTGGCGAATGATTGAGAAAATAATTATAATGGGCTGTGTCTCTGACAGAGTCTATAAACACTGAGATGGCAACACATGATTAAATTTATGTTCAGATTGTAGAAATCATTGCTGCTTAAGAAGAGAACAAGCATATTGATCTTCAGGAGTGAAATAAGGCAAGATGAAAGGAATAATTAAATCTGGCGGTATTGGTGTTCCTATCCATGGCAATACAATTATACAAATTATATTTCTCCTCACCTTGCCCCTCCTTCTTCTCCTCTTTAAGTTTAAACTCAAGACCCCCAATCAAATGTCGTGAAAAAGATTTTGTTTTTATTTGCTTTGCTAATTCAGCCTGTTTTCAACAGAAAAAGGCATTGGGATTGTCCCTGAAAAATGTTCTCTTGTAATTCCTGTTTGAGGTGGAACATGAAGAATGCTTAAGCTTATTTTAACCTTTTTGCGTGACTTTTCTTTAGTCCTGAAACGCTGTGACTAATATAGGTACTTGGGGACGTAAACAATGAAGTCATTTAGGCCAGTAGGGTACAATTTAATGCCAAGGCAGTCATTGAGCTACTGTAGGGTGGTAGGGAAACATCTGGGGTTGTGATTTTTCAAGATTTAAAAAAAAAAAAAAACAGAAATCCTTGTGTGTCTAAGCCAAGCTTTGTTTGAGATGAAAAATTCAGAATTCCTCTCTAGTAACGTTTATATACTAGATTTCACCTATAATCCAGGAATAATTCAGGATGTATAAGAAATTCTGGGAGAGAAACCCTTTTTAAAAAAAATCTAGGCTTCCCTTTAATTGGGAAAATGACTCAATTTAGAGGGAATTACCATCCCTTCTAGAGGTTGTAGGTTTGAGGGTCCTTCTGTTTGAACAGCAGGATCTCCCTTACAAAGCTGTTCTGCTCACTAGTCTCTTACTCTGAGAACTACTCACTCCCTTATTTGTCTGGCTAATATTGCAATTTTATGTTTCTTCTGACTGCTCAGCAGTTAATCCAGTTGAATGTTCATCTGCTCCTTCATATAGGTGGATCCGCCAAGGTAGGATACCAGTGTGATGCTAAGTTAACATTCACAGTAAACATGACACAAGCCTTCATTTGTATTCAGATCTCATACCTTGATGGCACGTTCCATATCCTAATTTGTCTTGCCTGTGGAAATCTATCCATTGGGCCCCTTCATACATCACTGTTTGTTTCTGGAATATAATCCCTTAATATGCGCCATAAAAAGTAAACTATGGAAAAGTAAATTTGAGAAATACAGCATAGTCCAGTCAGTCCTGCACTATTAAATGTGGTAGCCACTCTCTATGCACAGCCGTTGAGTGCTTGAAATGTAGCTAGTGTGAATTGAGATGTGCTGCAAGTTCAAACTAGACACCGATTTTGAACACTCGTTACGCAGAAGAACAAAATTTCTCTGGCCGGGCGCGGTGGCTCAAGCCTGTAATCCCAGCACTGTGGGAGGCCGAGGCGGGTGGATCACGAGGTCAAGAGATCGAGACCATCCTGGTCAACATGGTGAAACCCCGTCTCTACTAAAAATACAAAAAATTAGCTGGGCATGGTGGCGTGTGCCTGTAATCCCAGCGACTCAGGAGGCTGAGGCAGGAGAATTGCCTGAACCCGGGAGGCGGAGGTTGCGGTGAGCCGAGATCGCGCCATTGCACTCCAGCCTGGGTAACAAGAGCAAAACTCCGTCTCAAAAAAAAAAAAAAAAAAAAAAATTTCTCAATAATTTTTATATTGATTAAATGTTAAAATGATAACATTTTTGATGTATCAGGTTAAGATATTATTAAAATAAATTCAGAATTTTTTATTGTGACTTCTGGAAAATGTGGCTCACATTATAAATAACTGAGAAATCTTCAGAATTCTACCTCTTTTGGAAATCTACAATACATAATTATATAATAACTGTTCTGAGAAGTCTCACAATAAGAATTTCTGTTTAACTTTGTTAAAACCTATATTTCCTGAACCTCATTGACCATGGGATTTATTTTAACATAAGAATCATACATATTTGCCAACAGCTAGTAGTTTAAATAATCCACTTTGGAAAATAGTGTCTGAGGCTCAATGCAAAAGAAACCTTGATTCTATTTTTTTCTACGTTGCATGCTTCCTGATTGTCAGTAAGACAGAGAGGGCAGGGCTTTGAAAGTACAAATGCCTGTCTGTTTAGTCCAGATATCACAGATATGCCTGGTATTTATGATATTAATATAAATTAGTTATACTTTCACAGATATTTTTGTCAATAAAGCTAAGTGGAATTCAAATTCATAAAGGTGCTAATGGCGCTTCTCCCATCATGAACATTAACCTTCATTTGGGATTTGGCAGCGTCGAATACATATGTAAATGTAATGATTTGATGGCATAAGAGAATGGAATTTCTATTAACTTCATAATCATAATATGCACTTAAAACCTTGTCTGTAGTTATACTGAATCACAGGAAGAAGTGAAATAGTCAAGATCATCATAAAGAGGATGGAAGAAAGAAGCAATAATAATAAAATATTAGTTAATTTTGAAACAATTTTCATATCCCAGCACTTTGCTGAGTACTTTATTAGCCCCATCTCAATTAATTCTTATAATAACTTTATTAGAGATACATTCTCTCCACTTCACAGACAAGGACACGGGGAGTTTGGAAAAGTTAAGTAACTTGATCAGAGTTTCATAGCTAATAAATTATGGGGCCATGAACCTGGAGCCTACATCTTAATTGCTGTGACAATTATAAGGTATCATACGCGTGTATAAGCCTCCTTCCAGGGAAATCACCCAAGGACTAAAGGGAGCAAGGTGTGTGTATGTGGCCAGGCAAGTGGAGGAGGACTTTGAATTTGTTTTTCTCCTTTAAAATTTGTGCAGTATTACCACAAATATATCTTCATGTTGGTTAGGAGAGGACAAAAATATTTATTTGTAACCCTTAGACATTTTTTTTCTAGAACCTCCCCACTAATATTAAACAATCCTTATCTACACAGGCTACATTTTCCCCAGACAGACCAGTGTTCCTGTACAATAGAGGAGAAAAAGGTCTGATTATAAAACTTGCAGTACAGTGAACATGCCTTGTCTTCTCTCGCCATATTGGTTTGACAAATGCTGCTCTCTCTGCTGAAAATGTCTTTGCTTCTTTTTTTTTTTTAATCTTCTTATTCAAACTGTTTCTACAAATCCCATCCCAGATGTCACTGCCTCCGGGGAACTTTACCTAAATCAAATCATCCTCTACTCCCAGCTGGCTTTGATGAGCTACCATCACCACAATGGGCATCTTTACCTGATACATTTTGCCCTATGAAAAAAACCTATCATACTGTTTTGAATTGTAACAGTAGGATGGGTCTAGTAGTGGCTATTTGTCACCTGCATCTAAGCTCTCTTTTCATGTTTAAGAAATGCCTTTCATATAGTCACTTATAAGAGTAGGTAAAAAGTAGAGCTTACTTCTCATGAACACCAGTTGTGTTCATAAAGTCTTTGGAAAATTTGGATGTGCGCAGAGTGGTAAGACTCAACGGAAAATTTCAAATAAGGTCTGCAAGGTTTGAGAGGGAAGTCATGTCCGTTTGAAAAAGTTACAAGACTTTATTAGAGTCAGCTCTTACTCTTGTAACTAAACATATGATTATGGGTTAATTGATGATTTTATGTACTGGGCAATTCACTGTAAACTAGGTTTAATCTATACACTAGCCAGAAAGTCAGGGAGGCCCTGAATCCCTCCATCATCATATGAAAGCAGTACATGGAAGGTCTGGCTTAGGGAAGTCCTGAAAGCATAAGTATATTGCATGAGCAGAAAGCTTTTAACCCAGTACAACTGATCTTACCACACAGCCAAACTCCTTCAACCCCTACCTGTTGGTTATTCCCTAGACTAGTTGACTGAGAAAAAAACATTCCAACCTAATGTACACGTGGTGTCACAGGTTAGGTTCTCCAGAAGTAGATGCTGAGATGGAGTCTGAAATGCAGAATGTTTATTAGGAGTCAACACTTGGTACAGGGATAGATGAAAAGCAGATTGAGCCCAGGAAGAAATCAAATGGTGATACGGAATAAACAAAACTTGGTCAACCCCACGGAGAACTTAAAAGCATATTCATCACCATTACCCTGCTTTGGGCCCAAATAATAAGGCCTTTATATTTCTACTTCAATCAGTCATTGAACATGGGCTTCCCTGGAGAAAGTTTTATCCTTAGGCAAGATGGCTCTTGCACTTGAGGCAAACCCTGAAGGAAATGGCAACTGAAGCCTGTCTGATAGATGAGGCAAATGATTTTTTCTTAAAAGATGAAATAAATCATTCTGATTAGGCATAACTTTGAATAATATGTCTGATTATTCACTTTTCCTTGACATAATTAAGGCCTCAGTGAAGACTCTGTATCCTGAGATAACAAAATTGAAAGACTGGCGTCAAAGTGGCTTAGTGGAGCATGAATGGACCTCTTGGAATGGGGTAACAAAATGAAAGAAACTTCGTTCTGATATGACTGTTCATCAGAGGGCCTTCTTGGTGGGGAAGACTTTCAATAATCAGGTGGCTTTCAATAATCAAGGTGACTCTCCTTGTGACTGTTGGTCAGCCTCTTTCCATAATCTCTTTTACCCCTAATCAATAGGCTCATAAACAAAACTGTTGGTGTCGAGGATGAAGGTGATGTAGGAGCTCAACATTATAGATCTCACCTCCCTAAGGCTGATCTGTTTACTTCCACTGATAAGTAATAAATCTGTGAGTAGCAGAAACAATGTTGAGTGACCTCCCTTATGCTTCCCCTTCAATATGGGATACTGTCTCAGAGGAGCAAGTTGTTTATTGAAGTTCAGTTACATTGGATCCTTGACATGGAAGGGATGGAAACTGGATTTTTTTTTTTTTAAACAGAGTCTCTCTCTGTCACCTAGGCTGGAATGCAGTGGTATGGTCTTTGCTCACTACAGCCTCCGCCTCCTGGGTTCCAGCGATTCTTCTGCCTCAGCCTTTGGAGTAGCTGGAACTACAGGTGCCCGCCACCCTGCCCAGCTAATTTTTGTATTTTTTAGTAGAGACAGGATTTCACCACGTTGGCCAGGCTGGTCTTGAACTCCTGACCTCATCATCTGCCTGCCTCAGACTCCCAAAGTGCTGGGATTACGGGCATGAGCCATCATGCCCTGTAGCCATCCAGACACTGGATATTTTTATCTGGTGACTATTTTTTTCTCTGCTCACCATACTGAAAGCAGTATCACCAAGTGAAGAATCACAAAATGCACTATTAAACACTGTGGTACATCACAAACATGCTTCTAAGCAAGGAACACTCACTTTATGGGAAATAAGGTAAAGACAGCAGACTTAGAACTGCATTCTCTAAAAGCAGCTGAACATGGAAAACAATGGCATGGCTCAGCCACTATACCAGCAGTAAACTCTCTGAATGATTATTTGGTACATAATGCTATTTCTCCCATCACCAGAATATATGGTTCTTGAAATCAGACACTGGAAGTGGGAGAGGCCCCTCTTACTATTAGGTCTAGTGAACTAATGATTTACTTCAAAAATTTTGCTTTCCTTGCCCTGTGACTTTGGTTTAAAGTTCTCAGTTCTCAAAGACAAAATGTTTCTTTCCACCATGGATCTCTTATCTTGGCTGACTATAAACAGGAAATAGGTTTGCTGCTACAAAGTGGAAAAGAAGAGAATGGATAGGACATATAAAATCCTCATCATTTTTTTTTCCAGTGGTAAAATTTAATGGAAGACAACAGTAAATCTATATAAGCAATACAACAAAGCATTCAGATACTTTAGTGATGATAGCTTGGTCAGAGAACCCTAACCAGGAGAAGTGGCTGAAAGCAAAGGGAATGTAGAATTGGTGATAAAAGAAGGCAATCATGGCAATCAATTATTGCCTCTAGACCAACTTCAGAAATGAAGACTACAGCTCTTACTCATATTTCTTTCTTGCTCTATGCTGTATATAATTAGAAATTTTAACTTATTTTCATTTTTTCTCTCCCTTTCCCCACTTCTTATACAGTATTCTGGGTGTAGTGAACTTTCCAGTATACTTTGTAATAGCTGGACTTGTGACAGGACTAAAGGAGAATGAACATCAGCCAGTGATCTTGGCTTGTTGCTAGAAGCAAAAATTGTGAATTTTACTTCTTTTGGAAAGAGAGTAATAGGCTTTTTAGATGTAGGAGAGATTTTTGCATCATTTTACTGAAAGCACTTTTTTAAAAGTCCAGGTGTTTTTACTATAACAGATTGACAGTTTCCTGGAAACCTCATGTCCTCAAAAATCATTTTCAAATAAATATGGGGCTTATCAGAAATAAATAGATTGAGACAAACATGCAAAACCTATGCAGTTTGTAACCAAAGCAGTAACAATCAAAATAAGTATCCTAGTCTAATTTAAAAAGAAAGATGTTATAATTCTTAAATTTTTAACTACAGAATATCTTGTACTGTTTTAAGAAAGCTATATATAAAAAAGGATCAAGTTCACTAATTTCTGAAGACATGAGCAACCTGCACAGATGTTGAACAGAATCATTCAATGAGCACTTGTTGAGCAGAGTACATGCCCAGAATAAAAGAGGAAGGAGTATTGTGAATGGACACCTTGTATAATTATAATATTGTGCTGCTCCATAGTCTTCTGTGTTCAGCTGTGTGAGCATTCACTCATTGTTACTTGATGGCACAAAACATTTGCATGCTGAGAAAAATCATAAATAGACCAGTGAAACTTATATTATACTCACATCATTCCCATATCAACCAATCATTAAGCTTCTTTCTTTTTTTTTTTTTTTTTTTTGAGACGGAGTTTTTGCTCTTGTTACCCAGGCTGCAGTGCAATGGCGCAATCTCGGCTCACCACAACCTCCGCCTCCTGGGTTCAGGCAATTCTCCTGCCTCAGCCTCCTGAGTAGCTGGGATTACAGGCACGCGCCACCATGCCCAGCTAATTTTTTGTATTTTTAGTAAAGACGGGGTTTCACCATGTTGACCAGGATGGTCTCGATCTCTTGACCTTGTGATCCACCCGCCTCAGCCTCCCAAAGTGCTGGGATTACAGGTTTAAGCCACCGCACCCGGCCCATTAAGCTTATTTCTTTACAGACATGCATGTTATCAGAGCAGGCTGTGTAAGAAAGGAAAGAAGAGTGAACGTGGATTTGGAATAACCCAAATCGGTGATGTATTGGACATTTGTCACTGTGATGGTCTTATATTCCAATACCATTTTTAAATTTTGAGAATTCTACACAAGCTGAAAATTTCATTTTCCTAGCTTCTCTTGAATCTAGAGCAATCTACATTATCTAGGCTTACCAGCAAACAGACCCACACTAACTTTTAAAGCAAGACCCCTAAGGCAAGGAAGCAGAAATTGGGAGGAACTCTTTCAGATGATGGCAACAACTAAAAAAAATAAGAGAGTTTGGCTACTCACGGTGGCAAACGCCTGTAATCTCAGTACTTTGCGAGGCTGAGGCAGGTGGATCACTTGAGGTCAGGAGTTCAAGAAAAGCCTGACCAACATGGTTAAACCCTATCTTTACTAAAAATACAAAATAAGCCAGACATGGTGGCACATGCCTGTAACCCCAGCTACTTGGGAGGCTGAGGCAGGAGAATTGCTGGAACCCAGGAAGTGGAGGTTCCAGTGAACTGAGGTTGTGCCATTGCACTCCAGCCTGGTTGACAAGAGTAAAACTCTGTCTCATAAAATAAATAAATAAATGAACAATAAGAGAGTTCATGATCGTAGGAGAGAGCAAGAAGAAGTAGTGAGATTATTTATCCATTACTGAAGATTGACATTTACATGCAGGATTTTCATACATTTTAATTTTGATGATTGAGAAGCAGATTTTATCTAATCTCAGACGGTTTTTGCAGTGTTCCTTCAATATGCCAGCCAGAGGAGTTTGGACAAGCATTAAGAAGCCAGTATCTCAAATCTCTAAAACAGAAATAGTCATGGTAAGAAGACAGGTTAGGGAGGAATATGAAAGAAGTTGTGCTACAAGGGTACGTGCTGAGCTGCTCTTAAGCTGCTCTTTCACACTCTAGTCAATAGCAGATGTTTATATGCTCCTGAGTTACCTCTTTGCTTCACACATCACAAAAGAAGACACTGTTATTGTCGTTTTAATCTTGACAACAGGCAAAAGGGAAGATTGCATATAAGCAACACCCTTTTCTCTAAGCTTTTCTTTCCCTCAAAAAAGGTAAAATTATGTAACGGAAAAATATATGCATAAGTACAATATATTCATTTTGGAATTGGATTAAAAAAAATCAGTGGACATCACTTTGCTCCTACCAGTCTAGGTTGGAAGGTGCTTTAGTTAAGTAATTTCCCAGGCTTCATTCTGCATGTAAATGTCTTAGATTGCTATCCATCCATGAAAAATAGAGAAATAAAAGAAAGAAAAGACCTACTGTCTTTACACATGGCTGACAGTCAATTTTCTACTATACTTTCATTTTAAAATGTGTATATTGAGATAGTTTCCAATGCATTACTAGGAGAGCTATTACATTTGATCAGGTTCCATGCTGGCAAACTGCATTTTGGAGCCACCAAGGATCCCTCAGTACTTTACCATCAGCTGACTAAATTGGTCTCTATTTCTGTGGTTTTATACTTGAATTGATAGACATATTATCTCATACTTGTGAATTCTAGGAGTCATTATAGACTCTGAAGAATAGCGTAGGGTTCATATAAAGAGTGAAATGGGTTCAAGGGCCCACTTAAGCTGATACTCAGACTGCAAGGGTCTTCCCAGGACTTTGGTTGGTTCCTCAGATTTGGAAAAATCTCAAGGAGGCAAACTGGTTTGAAATTTTTCCTAGATGTCTCAGACTACTTGGGACCAAATGCTTTTATTCTATATGCAGTAAGCTAGGCACCAAGGAACACCCCAAAGAAGAACAGGTTCAGTAGCACAGGCTTGTCTGAGTGGCAGACAAAATAACTCACGCAACTTTAGAGTACATACTAATCTGGCAGAAGCAGAGGAGGAGAGCCTTTCTGACCCTGTCATCGCTCCATCCAGGTGCTCTAGAATCCCTTTTACCCCTTCTGTGTATCCAACACACAAGTGAAGTGTGTTTTAATTTTAATGCTTTTCACCTGCAACTGTCTTCAACAGCCTGGCCTTGGATGAGTCCAACAGCTTTGCCTACAGTGCAAAGAATCAAAAATATCTAGTAACTAGCCCTGCCAATGCCTTCCTCCTTGGAGAAGCCAACAGTTAATGATTGACTCATATGGGAGTATAAGAGCTCATCCTCCTTCTATGAAAGACAGGACAAATTTGAGGCGTAATTTACACTCCAGAGCTCCCCACAGGATCAAGCAGAGTCTGCAACTCTTATTCAGCCTCTTCCTCTTCCCTCTGCTGCTTCCCCACATTCTTACCAGTTTTCTTGAGAACACATCTTAACAAATCACTTGCTCAGGAGTCCTTGTCTTAGGGCTTACTTCTGGAGAATCTGACATAATGCTTGCTACTGAGGAGCTGGGACTTGCTCTGGAGCCTGAAGAAGAGATAGGATTCGATTTGGAAGTCAGAAGGGAGAAGAGCTCTATTCCTAAGAAGGTAGAATTAATAACATGAGAAAAGGAACAAAAATGCTTCAGTCATAACCGCTGTGGCGTACTGGAATACAGTGAAGAGAACATTATGGCTGGATTAAAATGTTATATAAGGAAAAAGAGAAATGTCCCTTTTCCTCAACTTATCTTGACATGTGCTGCCAGAGTACATTTTTAAGAACTAAAGTTTTCTTTTTAAGGCCCATGATTTAATTTTGTTTTTATTTTTATATATTTAGCAGATACAAGTGCAAATTTATTATGTGCATATATTGGGTGGTTGTGAAGTCTGGCCTTTTAGTGTAGCCATCAAACAAATAGTTAATATTTTATTTCATGGGTAATTTTTTACTCTTCTCCCACTCTCTCCCCTTCTGGAATCTCCATTTCCATATTTATATCCATGTGTACCCATTGTTTAGTTTTCCCTCATAAGTGAGAACATGTGGTATGTGACTTTCTGAGTTATTTCCCTTAGCATAATGTCCTCCATTTCCATCCATGTTGCTACATAGATGTTCCATTCTTTTTTATGGCTGCATAGTATTCCATATAGTATATGTGCCACATTTTCCATCCATTTCTCCACTGATGGACACTTAAGTTGATTACATATCTTTGCTATTTTAAATAGTGCTGCAATAAACATATGAGTACAGGTATCTTTTTGATTGAATAATTTCTTTCCCTTTGGATATACAGTAGTGGGGATTGCTGGATCAAATAGTAATCCTTTTTTTGTTGTTGTTGAGATGGAGTCTTGCTCTGCTGCCCAGGCTGTAGTGAAGTGGGGACAGTCTCGGCTTATGGCATCCTCTGCTGCCCGGGTTCAAGTGATTCCCCTTCCTCAGCCTCCTTAGTAGCTGGGACTACAGGCGTGCACCACGACACCCAGCTGAATTTTTTGTATTTTTAATATAGACGGGTTCTCACCATGTTGGACAGGATGGCCTCGATCTCCTGACCTCATGACCTGCCTACCTCAGCCTCCCAAAGTGCTGGGATTATAGGCGTGAGCCACTGCACCTGACCTGGATCAAATAGTAATTCTATGTTTAGTTCTTTGACAAACCTTTATACTGTTTTCCATAAAGGTTGTACAAATTTATATTCTCACCAACACTGTATAAGTGTTCTCTTTTATCTGCAAACTAACCAATATCTGATGTTTTCTGACTTTTTAATAAATATCATTCTGACTGGTGTGAGGTGGTATCTCATTGTAGTTGTAATTTGCATTTCTCTGATAATTAGTGATGTTGAGCATTTTTGAATGTTTGTTGGCTGCTTGTATGACATCTTTTGAGAAATGTTCGTTCATGTCCTTTGCCCACTTTTTGATGGGGTTACTTGTTTTTCCCTTGTTGAGCTGTTTGATTCCTTTTAGCTTCTGGATATTAGTCCTTTCTCAGAGCATAGTTTGCAAATATTTTTCTCATTCTTTGGACTGTCTGTTTACTTTGTGGGTTGTTTCATGTGCAGAAGATTTTTAGTTTAATTAAGTCCCATTTATCTACTTTTATTTTTGTTACATTTGCTTTTGAGGACTTGGTCCTAAGTTATTTGCTTAAGCCAGTATCCAGGATCATAAAACTCATGATTTAATCTGTTTTTCTTTCTTCCAGAAAACCTGGGAGTCAGAATTCTAAGTACTCATCTCAGGTTGTAAAGATGTGCAAAATCAGTATTAGGGGACCTAGATGAGAGAATTTCTCTTTGGGTTTTACTGCATGCAGCCTATAGAAGAGATTACAGCCAAAGGACATGGTCAAATGAAAGATTGCTAGATTTCCTTTTTTTTTTTTTTTTTTTTTTTTTGTCTTGCACATAACTGGAAGTGAATGCTAAAAAGAAAATAAATATTATTAAAAGAAAAAAAAAGAATACTGAATACTGTTTAATCTTTAGCAAGGCAAGTAAGTACTTTCATAAGTCTAGCCTCATGCTGCATCTTAAACTTTTTGTTTAACTACTCTTCTCTGTGCACATAATTGGTTCGTCCTTCACCAAGCTCCTTGTCAGTATTTGAATATACTTTACTACTTCACACCCTCATGCTGCTCCTCAAAATGTCCTTCTATCTCTTCTCTGCCTAACATGCTTCTGTTCATTTTTAAATACCCAGCTCAAATGTCACATTTTCTACCTTACCCTACCTTTTCAAATAGTTCTTTATTTCCATATTTATGGGGTTTTGTTTGACTTGTTTCATTTTTTTAAATAGGGTCTCACTCTCCTGCATAGGCTGGAGTGCAGTGGTGTGATCTTTGCTCAGTGCAGCCTAGAGCTCCTGGGATCAAGCAACTTTGCCACCTTCTTATTCCAAGAACCTGGGACCATAGGCACTCACCACCATGGTCCACTAATTTTTATACTTTTTGTAGAGATGAGGCCTCAGTTTGTTGCTCAGGCTAGTTTTGTGTTTTGTTAGCACTTGGCATGTCCTTTAGTATAATGCTTATATTACCTTTAAAAGTTAACAAGTCCATGGGATTCTAGAAAAAAAATGCACTTATTTTTGTTTTGTTTCTCATCCCTATTGTAGTGCCTGGTACACTCCTAGAGCTCCTTAGGTATCTATGGGTTTTGAAATGAATTGAAAAATTTGGATTAATAAAGTGGGACCAAATTACAAAACCTGATTTGAATTGTAACCTAAAAATATAATGAAACACTTAGGCTTCTTTAAGAGAATGAGAAAATGTGCTAAATGTTTGTGGAGGGCAATAAAACCAGCCCAATCTGCTCCCTGCCTTCAGCCTCCCCTAACACCCAGCTAGATCTAAACAGCGATGGTGTAGTATGTTTCTAACTGCATTAGCCAGAGGAGTAGTTGTGCAAACTTGTCAATAAAATTCTGATTAAGCATTTGTCATTTCATATATTTACCAAAATATTTGAGAAGTGGTTTCCTAAAAGTATAATGGCTAAGAACAAGGAGTTTTAATTGGAGAGACTTAGAGTGAAATACAGACATTGCCAGTTACAACTGTGTGACTTTGGGAAAGTTATTTTTCATTGGTGAAATAAAGATAAAGCCACCGACCTTACATGGTTGTTGTGAAGAATAGCATTTTGCCTCAAATATTAGGTACTATAAATGACAATAGGATTGAGGCTTTCTCTGACAAGTCTACTTCATTTTGTGAGGGGGATTCCCCCAGAATGTCCCATTCAAAGTGTACCAGCATTAGGTTATTTCATATGCAGTTAAGATAAAAATGGGAATTCCAGACTGAGGGATAAAACACATGGCATGTTCAAACAACGAGTATCATGACTCCTTTACCTACTCCTACCTTCACATCACTTCCCAGAGATTGAGGCAGGAGCTAATCTAGGCCTAAGCTTCTAAAACCTCACTCTCCCCTTGAAATACTATGGGACTTCTGGATCTCACTGAACTATGAGAATATCCCCAACTCACTAACTTATTTTCAAGTGTTTTCTATTAATATCCAGCAATATGGTAAAGTGGTTTCTCTTGCTTCTTTCTGATCAGAAACTTTACTTGTGATCATGGAGATTCACACCCTCAATTGCTTCAACTCTTCTTTAGCAAGCCCATTCTGCACTACAAGGATTATACCCTTCACTGCTGTAAAGGCTAACTTCACCTTGTAGGTTCTCTGTCTGGGATTTCTAACATCTCATTGCACAACACACACCCATGCACAAGTATTAATCATGCGTGATTGACCCCTTGAGTAGAATATGTTTTCCTATTCTACACTACACTTAAAGTAGGATTCACAACGTTTTTTTTTTGTTCATACAAAAGAAACCTCTACCATACTTAGAATAATGAGAAATACACATGTTATTCAAAACCCCTAGGGCTTGTAGGGGCATATATGAAATAATTGTATTATAACACGTTATAATTTTCACTCCAAAATTTCACTCAAAAATTAATCGCTAGGTATTTCAATGTTTATGCCTAAGTTTCCCCACTCTCCACTACCAGCACTCACTCTGTCTCCTAACAATAGCTTCTACAGCTGTCCTAACCATAGTCCTATGCATCTTCCTTCCTTCCTGATCTCTCTGTAGCATTTGCTATTTCTTACTCGTGTTTCTTTCCTTCAAACATGCACCTCAAACCCTCATTTAATAAAATATTTCAGTTTGTAAAAGATCTTCCAGTTATCAGGGTCCATCTGCCTCAGAAAACAGACAAGGAATTATAAATGGCACATTTTTGAGTTAACATTATTTTTTTGTGATCACACAAAGACTGATAAAAATCATGCAGGGATATTAATGGGTAAGCTATCAAGAGGTTCAGGGACTATATGTCAACAAGGCCCTGAGGTGCTTCTTGTCTGTTTGAATTTACTCAATTTCTCCAACTTTCTGAAAATTTTCTACATTGATTTTTTCATTTCCACCCAGAAATAATTTCATAACATGAATGGCAATATGCCTAACACTGAATATACCCAACTTGCTCTCCTGATCAATTCCCATTTCTAACACTTCTGTTTTTCCTTAGTAGTTCATGTTTGAAAGCTAAAAACAATCTTTGGCATGCTTCTATACTTTATTTTTCATATCCAGTATGTCGTTGGTTAATTCTTTCTCCTAAATGCCTTTCGGTGTAAAGTCATTTCTATAGTCTCTTTGCTAACCTATTCAAAACCCTCCATACCTTCTACCAGAGAACTAAAACTCTGCTAATGAGTCTACCATCTTGCAATTCTTCCTGCCCATCATTGATAGATGATTCCTAATATCATTGGCCTTTTCAAAAATCTCCACTGGCTCCTGCTGCTTAATTTTTGAATTAACAAGAATAGTTAGTATCATTAATTGTTATTTAATGACTGATTCAAACAAGCAAGAAAAATGATATTGGAAGTGGGTTTGTCCCATCACAGGAATGTTGAGGTATCAATCTGTTGTACATGTAATTCATCACCTTCTAGAAGTACTTGGCCAAACAAAAAAAAGAAGTAGTATGAGAAGAAGGGAAGGAAAGGGAAGAAAAAGAATGGAAGGACTGGGGAGAATAAGAGGAAGGAAGGGATTGAGAGAGAATGGATGAAAGAAAAAAACTCATCTAAGGATATTATACAATTGCTTTTTTCCAGATTGCTTACTTCCCTTGAACATCTGGATTTCTCTTTTTATGTAAGTCCAATGTTTAAGGAAAAAAAAAAGTTTGTTCTAAGTAAAAACAAAAAAAAATTATAAAACTAAAGAAAAAGCAAATGATCTGGATTGACTTTCATGCTTTCCTGGAAAACATTAAACTAAGATAGCTCTCTCTATTCCAATTTTCTAATTTAGAAACAGGAAATAGAAAAATATTTTGTGGCTTCCTCTCATAAAAGAACATTCTGTATATTTGAACCCTGCATGGCTCAGATGTGGTGCATCACATTTTTTTTTAAGATTTGTTTCTGCCACCTTTGCTTATGTGATGATTAGTATGTCAAAGAGAATATTGAGACTGAGGAATGGTAGTCTGTATTTACGGTATCTTATTGGAGCAAAAAAATAGAAAGTAAACAACTTTAAAAGTGAAAAGCAAGCTTTCTCAACTAATCTGTGTTTTCAGGAGTGAATGCAGAAGCATGATTGAGAGAATGAAATTAATAGTCGAAAAAATGAAATTAATGGTCAAAATAGTCTTCAACCAAAAATAATTTTGTTTTAAAGAATAAATAACAAGTAAGAACTGCTTCAGATTTTAATACTGAGCTTGGCTCTTTAAGTCACCCTGTAGGAAATCCATCAGAATGTAGACCCTAATGTGAAGGAGTTGAATTAAGGTCGTTTAATTAAATTTAAAGATTTTCCTACCCATGGGAAAGGGCATAATTAGCTGTTTTCTAACGCATTTGACCTGAAGATGCTTGAATCAGCACATAATTGAATGTATTAATAGAAGTAGCAAATTCTAATTATGAGACTTAGTTGTTGGGGTAGGGGAAAAAAGAAGTTATTCATTATTTATTCAAGAGAGTTCATAGAAGTGTAGAAGAGGGAGTGGAAAAGAGGCAATTACCAACTGTCTCAGGTCCACAATTGTGCAGCCTCACATGGTGGCTCTTAGGAGAATCAGGCAGCTCAAGACGTGAGTCATTTTGTTATTCCCACGAAAGATCTCAATCTGCATGCCAAATAAATTACCACTAAAAATAGAGTGAAGCACTCACAGCAGTAGAATGTACCAGCTGGACTGATGCCTGCATCACAGATTAACTGTGATATATTGGGCTTTGGTATGTTGCTGTGATGTTTCTGAGGGCACATATATCCAAATCTACACACTAACAAGCTGTTCTCAAATAGAGTTCTCCTGAATAAGTACTTTGGTTGCGTGGTGCTTATGCAAGTTTGAGTAAGACATGGTTTCTTTCTAACGGAAAACAAGTCTCATGAACTCAGTCCAAAATCTTATTTTGTTACTTAAATACTTACACATGTAAAAATTATGAACTTAAACATAAATTCTTATACTTAATAGCTCTTGTACAATTAAAACAACAAAGCAATTTATAAAATAAACAATGAACCAGTAAAATTCAAATCAACAAATTTGTATAATAGCTGATACTATTTTGTTGATCTCAACTCAAAACCCAGATATGATATTGACTAGTACGACAGAGATTCTGCTGAGTTTATCATGCCTAACCTATTGTGTGCCTTGTGGTGACTCAATTCTCAATCACTCTTTTTTATTTGAACTAATGCAAAACTGACCCTTTTATTATATGCCATGAGGGCATTTGGCTTTCATTTGCATTAACACATCATTTAAATATTAAGCAACTTTTTTTCTTTATTACTCCTAGGCAATTAATGTAGTATTACTGATCCAAATAAACTAAAGCAAACATAAACGCAGATGCTTAGTACACTGTACAGTATATCATTTTGCTTTCTGTTTTTTTATTTTGCTTTCTTAGCAGATATGGGAACTACTATTTTGTTTCTTCTCATTCATAATTGCATTCATTCACTCAACAAACAAAAGAGTGTTTTCAATGTATTAGCTACTGTAAATTATGATCATGATGATTATGATCAATGCTGCTCAATCCCTGGTAAAGGAAAATTTTTAAAGCTTTAAACTTGAATGTTCAGCAATAAATCATATATCCAAAGGGCTACAATTTGGGGCTAGGTTAAATGCATTAGGGAAGTTTATACATAGGTTGAAGAAAGTTTGAAAGTAGCAGAGCACATCTCACTAGACTGGGAAGTGAGGCCCAAATTAAAAACAATTACAACAAAAGTTATGATGATTCTTACACATTTTACATACTCACGAGTGTCTGATAGGTGCAAGTCTTTGCTTGGCTGTTATCTTATTGAATCTTAACAACAAATTAATGAGATTGTTAACATTTTCATCATTTTATAGATAAGGCGATTGAGATGCAAAGGCACACAATTAGTAGTAATAGAGCTAAAACGGTAATGCAAGCAGAATAGCTCCAAAAGATGAGTGTTTAATTACGCTTATATATCAAAGAGTTGGTATTTGAATTGAATACTTTATAATTAACAAATAGGAATTGAGCACATACAATATATCAAGTGGTCTTAGATGCTAAGCCTAGTGGTTCACATAGTGATAATGCATTGTATAATATGATGTATAATAAATTGTATCCCATATACACGTATATGTTATAAAACAATATTATACATATTGTTATAAATTTAATAATATTGTGTTTAATTTTATGTGATATTTATAACCTGACAATGCAGGCCTGGACTATAATCCTTGTAGTGGAATTGGAAATGGAAGAAGGATGAGATATTCCTGTGTATTTTATTTATTTACTTATTTATGTAGTCATTTGTGTCATTTACTTTAATAATCAATGCCACTTTAGAAAAATTATTTTTGTAATATTTCTTCTACTTCCTCTTGGAACACTTAATTGGGAAATATGAAAACTTAAGAAAAATATATTTATACACCCAGGTCAAATGGTATTTTATTTAAAAGAACAGCACAAAATATATCTTTGTGTCTTTCATTTCCTTCTACACTGCTAGACACTGGGCTACTATGAAGAATTTGCTAGCATCCCTGAGGATCAGCACTGGCCCTTCTCCTTGAAGACCATATATAAGTATAGTGTCAGATTAAAATTGGTGGGCTTTCTTATACAGTAGTTGGGAACTATAATTTATCTGATGCTTGATTTTGATATAGACTGTGTAAAAATACATACATATATACAATGAGCACATCAGTTTCAACTTACCCACACACACACATGAATATATGATAAACAACGAACCAGTAAAATTCAAATCAACATATTTGTGTGATAGATGATACTATTTTGTTGATCTCCACTCCAAACCCAGATACGATATATGTATATATATAAATGTGTATATAAAATACACATATATATAAACACATACACGTATCATATATGTCAATTTCAACTTACCAACACACATATATGTGTGTGTGTATATATGTTTCTCTATATATGTATATATCAGTCAAGTTGGTTCTTTGGTATCCCATAGCTTTCCAAGATCACTGTTTCACAAAGTTTTATCTAACATTGCTGGATGGTGTGCCCTCATTTTATCTATTGGCCTATAACAAGGAAGGTAAAAGAAATAGTGGGTTATTTCACATGGAATTTAATATATGATGTAATAAGGTTTTATAATGTATTGGGCATTTTAATAACAAAACTACATCATATTCTTTTTTTAAGTTTTAGGTTCAGGCATACATGTGCGGGTTTGTTGAACAGGTAAATTGCATGTCACAGGGGTTTGATATATAAATTATTTTATTGCCCAGGTAATAAGCATAGTACCTGCTAGGTAGTTTTTCAGTCCTTTCCCTCCTCCCACTCTCCACCCTCAAGAAGGTCCCAGTGTCTATTTCTGTCTTTGTGTCATGGGTTCTCAATATGTAGCTCCGACAAATAAATGTGATAGTAGTGGTATTTTTTGTTCCTGCATTAATTCACTTGGGGTACTGACCTCTAGCTGCATCCATGTTGAAGCAAAGAAAATGGTCCTGTACTTCTTTATGGCCACACGGTATTCCATGGTGTATATATGCCACATTTTTTTATTCAGTCTACCATGAATGAGCATGTAGGTTGATTCCATGTCTTTGCTATTGTGAATAGTATTGCGATGAACATACTCATGCATGTATCTTTATGGCAGAATGATTTATACTTCTTTGGATATATACCCAGTAAGGGATTGCTGGTTGGAATGGTAACTATTGTAAATTATTTGAGAAAACACCACACTGCTTGTCACAATGGTTGAACTAAGTTACATTCCTACCAGCAGTTTATAAGCGTTTTCTTTCTCTGAACCTCCCCAGCATGTATTATTTTTTGACTTTTTAATAATGGCCATTCTGACTGGTGTGAGACAGTATCTCATTGTGATTTTGGTTTACATCTCTCTAATGATTAGTGATGTTGAACATTTTTTCATATGCTTGTAAGTCTTTTTAATTTTGTATGTCTATTTTGAAAAGTTTATGTTTCTGTCCTTTACCCCCTTTTTTAATGGTGGTGTTTTCATTTGTTAAGTTCATTACAGATTCTAGATAGTGACCCTTATTGGAAGTATAGTTTGCAAATAATTTCTCCAATTCAGTTGGTTGTCTGTTGATGGTTTCCTTTGCTGTGCAGAAGCTCTTTAGATTAATTAAGTCCCATTTGTCAATTTTTGGTTTTGTTGCAATTGCGTTTGGTGTATTTGTCATGAAATCTTTGCCACACTATGTCCAACATAGTATTTCCCAGGCTATCTCCCAAGGTTTTCATAGTTTTAGGTTTTATATTTAAACTTTAATCCGTCTTGAATTGAGTTTTGAACATGGTGTAAGAAAGGGGTTCAATTTCTGTTTTACATATGACTAGCCAGTTATCCTACCGCCATTTATTGATAAGGTGTCCTTTCTACACTGCTTGTTTTTCCATTTGTTTGTGTCCTGATTTCTTGGAACAGTGTTTTATAATCCTCACTGTAAAGATCTTCCACCTTTCTGGATAGCTATATTCCTAAGTATTTTATTCTTTTTGTGGCTATTGTGAATGAGATTGTGTTCATTTCACTCACAGTGTGGATGTTGGTGTACAGCAATGCTACTAATTTTTATAGGAGGAGTTTGTATCCTGAAACATTGCTGAAGTTGTTTATCAGATCTAGGAGCTTTGGGTGGAGACTATGGGGTTTTCTAGGTATAGAATAATATCATCTGCAAACAGGCATGGTTTAACTTCCTCTCTTCCTCTTTGGATGCCTTTTACCTTTCTCCTGCTTGATAGCTCTAGTTAGGACTTCCAGGACTATGTCAAATAGTAATAATGAGAGAGGGTAACCTTGTGTTTCTCCGATTTTTGAGGGAAATGTTTCCAGCTTTCACCTATTCAATATAATATGGGCTGTGGTTTTTTCCACAGATGACTCTTCTTATTTTGAAGTATTTTCCTTCAATGTTGATTTGATAAGTGTTTTTAATATGAAACGATGTTGAATTTTATGGAAAGCCTCTTTCTGCATATGTTCAGATGATCATGTGATTTTTCTTTTAGTTATCTTTATGTGATGAATCATATTTATTGACTTGTATTTATTGAACCAACCTTGTATCCCAAGGTAATGCTTATGTGATCATAGTGGATTAGCTTGTTGAAGTGCTGCTGATGTTGCAGAATTTTAGAGACTGGAGAGACCGTTGAGGTTGCAGAAGGAGTTTATTTGAGGTGTACACGGGCCCAGCTCAGATTTGGATCCAAAATGGCTGAGCCTTTAACAAAGACAGGGCTTTACTTTTTACATGAAGTATACACTGGTGCTAAAACAAGTTTGCAGGTGTAGAACAAAGGGAATTTATTAAGCAATGACAGGCATGTAACTTAAGCTTACAAATGATTGTTGCTTTGCAACCCAGATGTTTGCTATCTGTAGAGCTCAAGGATTCTAGCATGGGCCTTATCTATTGCCTTCTGCTATAGCACCTAGAAGGTGGGAGTCCAGCCTGCTGGGGCATTTCTTATGACCTTCGCTGTGCTACAGAAACATACAGTTATCAGCTATAGAGAACAAGAATACAAGAATTTATAAACTTATAAAACTTGCAAAACAGAATACAATTCCATGGGAGGGGAAAGAACTCAGGGAAGTTTGTTTATAAAAGAAAAATTTAATTTTTGCTTCTCTTTCCTGCATTAATTTTATTTTTATAATATGTTTTATCAATTTTTCTTTTCCTTCTTCATTCCGCCTTTGGTGCATTTTATATAAGTAATACTTTTAATAACTCACCAGTATAATGGCCTTCTCTTTGAAGATACCACTAAATTATATGTAGGAGAGAGTACCTGGGTAGGAGAGATATTTTTAGTTGCCTTTCACCTAAGTTGTATCCTGATTCTTTAGGCCAAAGTTTTACTTCTTTTACTTTGGGATGGATAATAGAGGGTAGGCATGCTTTGCAGCTGGTCTGCTTTAATACCTTCAGTAGGGCATAGTGCCAGGGACATTTTCTTGCCTTGGCCTTTATGCCCCTGTGCAACTGTATCTGTCTGTCTTAGGTTGTCCCTTCCTTGAGGAATGTTATCCATCATTGGCTAGCCAGCCATCTTCTGGGGCTAGATAGGATAGCATGATGGCCCTGACGAGGAGATTTAGATAGAATTTCTTGAAACTGATTGCAGGCCTTTGAGAGCTTTGCCTTATTACACCTCTGAATTACCTTGATCGAGGACATAGCCTTTTGTGTTTATCGAGGTGCTGCTGAGTTAATGATGCAATCTGTTTCACCCAGTCACTCTGGTTCCTGTTTTGGTTTATTTAAGGCAAAATGTATGTAAGTTCGATGAGCCCATTGCCTCCAGGCAGCTCATGGTTGTGGGGGTGGGGCGTGATAGGTTTTCTTCCTGATGAACAGGTTGATGCTTGGTTAAGGCCATTATTTGGGTGGTGGTATGCCTAGCTACTACGGCTTCTATGATTGACCGTATGCTTCAAAGCAAGAGAGGCAAGAGACAAGAGAGGATTAAGCAACTACCTAGAATAAGCACAAACCCTCCTATTAGTGTTATTAAATCCTCCAAAAGATGAGAACCAACCTTCAAAGACGGAGTCTGGTGACCATCCAAGTTTGAACTGGGACATGGGCCAACTTTTGCATTTTTGCAGTTATTTCCATGACAGCTTCTCCATTATTATTAATTTCTAAGCAACAGTTTGTTGGGTTAAACTTTCCACATATGCCTCCTTCCTGGGCCAGAAGATAATCTAAAGCTAGCCTGTTTTGGTAAATAGCATCTCTTATTTTTGTGGATTATACAACCAACAGATCTAAAGTCTGTGCAGTTTCAACGGTAATGATTTCAAGCACTCCCTGTAATCTTATAATGTGATTAAGCATATAAATAGGAGTTTGGTATCCCCATGACCCATCTTATGCCCAAGTAGCTGGCCTATAATACTGAATAATTCTTTCAGGTGGCCAATTAGTATCTTTCCAGTCTCCTATTTTTATATCTCCTCTGATATTTACACCTTTTTTACTTCTATTTTTCACTTCATTGTAAACAGCATATCCTAGCTTCTTCTAGCTGTAAAGGGAGTGAGAAGGAAGATGGTCTGCTTGCGCCTAGTATGCAGGCTCTTGTCCAATTAGCTGGTAACTGCCGATATGTTCACTGCCTGCAAATCCAATAAAGGCCTGGGGGTGCCTGCCAGCTATTGGGTGCTTCAAGTTGATACCAGAAATGGTTTAAAGCTGAGAAAATGGGTTGTAGTGTAGCAATTTGGAGGTAGTTTTACCTTGTTTATTTTTGCCCCACCACAAAGTTTCTCTTGCTGCCCTAAAAAAGCCAATTCTCCTACTGGGTTCACAAAAGTGTTTAACTATATTACCAGCGGGTAATGCAGTACCTGCCAACTATGGAAGCTTTTAAAAACCAGATACTTGAGCGTTTGGATGCTGGTTTGGGGGAGATAGGGATTAAGGTAACATTTTCTTGAGGCAATATTTCTGTTGCTTCCCATGGCCACTGATTTCCCATGTTGGTGGCCCTGCAGACATAACAAGAGGAAACACCCAGATTATTAGCTATGCTTTCAGCTAGTTTAGCAAATAAATTACTGGCTATGGGAGGGGGTTCAAGAACCTCTTGATTAGTTCTCTTATAGTTTTCATAAAATGACTTGAAAACTTGGAAATGGTGTTAAACTGGATGTTTCTGAGTCTTCTTAGTAATGCATAAGGTCTCTGTTTTCTTATTACTTAAATGCATTGTGATACAGCAGCCTCTGGTTCACATGGGCATGTCTGGCTCGAGGATTGTAAGGTTACAGGATGGCGGCTGTTTGCCTTAAAATGTGGTTTTGTTAGTATTTTCATAAACATGATTTCCTTTGGTGGTGGTTTGTTGGCGGTTGGGATATGTGTTCCTGTGTGGCAGTACCAGCAGTATGTTTCTAAGCAAATAAGATGTGGGCAATTGGGATTGGGTCTGTAACAGTACATGTCACATTCTGTGTTACCATATACCTTATTGGGCCAAGCTGTCCATGTGAATGCTGTCTGACAGAAATTAAAGTACAGATTTATGTTTTTCTTCTGGGAAAGAAGATTTTGGTTTGATTTAGTAGGTCCCCCTTTATTGACTTATCTCAGACCTCAAACCAAGTTCTAGGCTTTAACTTGGGGTTATAACACACATACCTGGGTACGGATCATTGCCTAGATCATTGCCTGGGTTACATATTGAATAAATTGTCTGATTGTAAGTACAAGCCCCTGAGTCCCTGTACACTTATGTTTGACAGCAAGGTTTTAACTACTGTATTCCCAATCCAAGTAGTTTGCAGGCAGTGAGTACTTCCCCCCCCCCCACTGGTTGCCCTTCCTTTTCTACAGATATTGAGGTTAACAATCATAAAGTAAAAAAATTAACATTTCTACACCACTACACAGGGACAGAATGAGCTTTTCTTTGGACATACAGGTTGGCAAAGATGACAGTATCAGAATAAGTTAACAATACTAAGATAGCAATTAGGCTTAAGATTTTTATCCACATTTACTTTTGATGACTCCTTAAGCTTCAGCTGGGCGTGGACTCGTCAGCCTCTGGTCGTGTGACTAGAGCAGGGCTGTTGCTCCTGCTGGTAGCTTGGTCTTGCTGCAGGATCAGTCTGGGTGGGTGTTCTGGATCCCGCTGACTGGTCCACTTTTCCTGGGCTGCTGCTGGCTTTACCGGCTGTGGTGGATCCGCAGTCTGATGCGTGCAACTTTAACAGCAGCTGGGGTGGACAATATTACAATATGGGGCCCATCCCATGTTGGCCCCAATGTGGTTGGGTTCCACTTTTTGACCTAGACTGAATCGCTGGGTTTAAAGGGATGTACAGACTCTGTTAGACTGACACGTAATTTTTCTCAAACCCAGCCCTGTATTTCTTGCATAGTTATGCCTAAGGCCTGTATTTACTTTCTCAGGGTTAATTCTCCTAGCTCTCCGATGTCTCCTTTAATTTGGGTTATGATTGGGGGTGGCCCGCTGAACAGAATTTTATAGGGTGAATAGCCAGTTTGTTCGGTGGGGGTTCACCTGACTCAAAGGAGGAACATGGACAAGGCCTGATCCCACCGAAGATGGGTTTCCCGGCAGAATTTTTAAATAGCTGCTTGAAAGTTTGATTCATATACTCTCAACCTATCCTGAGCTCTGTGGGCGATAGGCAGTACGCAGTTTTCAGTTTATTTTTAGCCATGTTAGGTTTTGGACAATTTCAGCTATAAATGCAGGGCCATTGTCTGATTCTATAGTTGAAGGTAGGCCAAATCTGGGGTTAATGTCTTTTAGCAATATTCTAGTTACTCCTTGTGCCTTTTCTGTCCTGGTGGGGAAAGCCTCTACCCAGCCTGTGTAGGTACAGACAAACACTAACATAGAGCGAGAGCCACCTGCCCAGGGCAGCTCTGTAAAATCTACAAGCAAATTTTCACAAGCTGCTGCCCCTACTTCTTGAATTCCTGGGAATGGGTTAGCCCCTGCCATGGGTTGTTCTGGGTTCAGGTTAAGCATTATTCACAAACAGCTCAGGAGATGACAGTGAGCTGTGACACACAGAAGTGGCCTCCTGACAGTGCTTCTAATGCTGTCTCTTCCATATGAGTTCCTTCGTGGAACTGTTTTACAAATCTGGGGCTATTACTTTGGGAATGGCTACCTTTCCATCTGCAAACTTCCACCATCCTCCTTTAGCATTGCTCCCCGTTTCCTGAGCAAAGCAGCTCCTTTCATTTGGAGAGTAATTTGGAGTCTTAGAACACAGTGCCTCCAGGAGGAGGGTCATGGCACACGCAGCCTTCCTAGCCTCTGTGGGATGGTGGGACACCACCTAGGCCTGCCCGCTTAGCCTCCTTGTCTGCTTTTCTATTTCCTTTAGCTTCCGGTGTTGCTGCTTTCTGGTGGCCTTTACAGTATATAACGGCTACTTTTTTGGTGCCCATACTGCATCTAAAAGCTGCACAATTCCTTCTGGATATTTTATGTTTGTCCCTTGGGTTAAGAGCCTCTTTCTTTATAGATCCTCCCATGCACTTGCAGGGTGGCAAATGCATATTTGGAGTCAGTGTATATGTTGGCTCTTTTGCCCTTTGCCAATAATAATGCTCTGGTTAAAGCTACTAGTTCTGCTCTCTGGGCTAATGTTCCTGTTGGCAAGCCTTGGACCTCTACTACTGAGTCCAAAGTTACTATTGCAGATCCAGCCCTCTGATTTCCTGCCTCTGTAAGCTACTTCCATCAGTAAAATAGTCTACATCTGGGTCCTGGAGAGGGTGATCTGTAAGATCTTTCCACCTAGAGAACACTTCATCTGTTGTTTCTATGCAGTCATGGAGTGACGCCCCTGGTTCTGTGGGAAGCGGGATGGCTGGGTTGAGGGTTTTTACAGTCTCTGGAGTTATGCGGGAGTTCTCACCTAACAGCCCTTGATATTGAGTCATTCTTGGATTTGACAAGCAGTGGTGTCCTCTTTGATCCATTAAGGTTAGGACTGAATGTGGCACTCACACAGCTAAATGCTGCCGCAGGATTAGTTTATCTGCTTCCTTTACCAGCATGGCTATAGTAGCTAACACCTTAAGACAGGGGGAGCCATCCTCGTGCCACTACATCTAGCTGCTTAGATAAGTAGGCTTCTGGGGGGTGCCAAGACCTAGGACTTGGGTTAAGATTCTGATGGCCATTCCTTTCCACTTGTGTATGTACAGGAAGAAGGGTTTGGCTATGTCTTTGCTTTGTTGTCCCAAAGCAGGGGCCTCAGTTAAGACCTTCTTAACTTGTTTAAATGCCTTCTCCTATTCAGCTTCCCAAAGGAAGGGTTCCTTCCTTCCCCTTTTAGTGGTTTCATACAAGGGCTTTGCTATGACTGACAAACCTGGAATCCAGATATGACAGAACCCTGCTGCCCTAAAAATTTTCTTATGTGTTGCCTGCATGTTGGGGTTGGATGGCTACAGATGGCCTTTATCTGGGGTAACCCTACTTTTCGCTTCCTTTGGCTTAGGAGAAACCCCAGGTAGTTAACTCTCCTTAAACAGACTTGGGCCTTTTTTCTTGACACTTTATATCCTACCTTCCATAACAGATGGAGTAATCTTTGTGTCCCTAGATGGCAATCTTATAGGGGAGGGGCTACTAGCAAAAAATTATCCACATACTGTAATAAGACACACTCCTTGTTGGGAGGAATATAAGCTTTCAGGTCGGTTGCTGATGCTTCCTCAAAGATTGCAAGAGAGTTCTTAAACCCTTGCAGAAGTCTGGTCCAACTGAGCTGGAAATTGCTCCACTGGAAGGCAAATAATGGTTGACTTACTGGTGCCAGGCAGAGGCAGAAAAAGGCATCTTTTAGATCTAGGACTGTAAACCAGGCTGCACTTGCTGAAATAAGAGTTATTAATGTATAGGGGTTTGGCACTACTGGGTGAATAGTGACTGTAGCCCCATTTACAGCTTGCAAGTCTTGCACGGGTCTACAGTCATATACTCCTCCAATTGGAGTTGGCTACTACACTGCTAGGACCAGAATATTCCAGGGTGATTGACATGCTACTAGTATACCATGCTTTTGGAGTCACTTTATGTGCTCCCATACACCTCTAACAGCTTCCTGAGACAAAGGGTAGTGATGAAGCTGGACAGGGGTGGCACCCTGTTTTAGCTCTGTGACCACTGGGGCATGGTTTACAGCCATTCCAGGTGGGTTATTTTCAGCCCGGACTTCCGGAAATTCATCTATTAGCCTGAATAGTATAGTTTCTTCTTCTGGGGTTAAGAGATGGTCCGGCCCTGCGTTCCCCTAGTGTGCAGCCTCCAATTCTCGTCCTGTGGCACAGTTAGAGCTAGCACCATTGCAGCTGGCTGGGTAAGATTTAAAGTTACATTCTCTTCTGGTCTGAAGGAAATTTGAGCCTGAAGCTTTTGGAGTAGGTCTCTCCCTAGCAGGGAAACCAGACAATTTGGGAGGTAGAAGAACTCATGGTGGACTTCCCATCCTCCTGTAACACACGTCTTGCCGGACTTCCCGTCTTCCCTTAATTCACCTCTTTGACCAGCAAAAGGGCCTTTACTCTGCCACTCCTGTGGCTCCAATTATAACATTATATGTTTTAGTGAGTGGTCTGATTGGTTATTACTGAGTGTTCAGCACTGTGTCTACCATAAAATTTGTATCTTGGCCCCTTACTTCTATCCTGACCATCGGCTCCTGGGGGCCTACAGAAACAGAGCCTGGTCTGTCTCAGTCCTTGTAGCATTCAGCCCCTGCCAGGCCGCTTAGGTCAGCTTTCTTGAGCCCTTCTCTGGCTTTCATTTCTGTGCACTGCATCCCTGCCTGGGCGCTCATTTTCCAGTGTCCTTTCCTTTTGCATATTGCACACTGGTCTCCCTCTAGTCTAGGTCAGTTTTTGAAGTTCTCTTGGATTAAACCTCTCCCCTGCCTACGACCTCAGCCACATCCTCTTGCTGCCTTCTCCCCGCTTTCTGTGAGAGCTGTGGCCAGCAGATCTGCTTTCCTTTTAAGCTTTTGATCCACTTTTCTTTTAGCCTCCTCCTTATAGCTAATAAACACTTTGTGGGCCACCTGTATGAGCTTAGTGGCAGTCATGCCTTCAAACACTTCTAGCTTTTGGAGTTTCCTTCTGATATCAATCTGTGCCCGACTAACAAAGTCTGTGTTCACCACACATTGATTTCCAATGCTGCCTCTGGGTCAAACAGGTGTAGAGTTGAATGCCTCACAGAGCCTCTCATAAAATTCACTTGGGCCCTCATCTGCCTTCTACTGGACCTTTCACATTTTTCCAATATTCAGAGCCCTTTTCCCCCCTGCCTTGATTCCATTTAGAAGTGCCTCACAGACTGCCTGCAGGCATTATAAGCCCTCTGCCTTATTGGAGTCCTATTAGGGATCTGTCACCAGGTAATATGTCTTAGCATATCACTGGGCATCAATGCCCTGTGCTGTCTGGGGTATTTCTCTCCAGGTATTGGAGGGTTGCCCGGGTTACTCTATGCCACTCCTCTGTATTAAGCAATGTTAACAGGAGCTCCTGGCTATCTGCCCATGTGGGGTTGTGGGTTAAGAAAATGGATTGCATTAAATCTGTGATGGCTTGGGGTTTCTCCGTTTACGAGGGAGTATGCTGTTCCCAGTTTAGGAGGTCAGTGGTGGAGAAGGGCTGGTGGGTAAAGAGCCTTTCTCCTCTCCTCACTTGGCCCTCAGTGTCGTGGTGATTTTGGGACCTAGTCTCCTGGAGAGGCATTTGTAAGGCTTGGGTGCAGGCAAACCAGACTCAGCTAGGGGAATTGTCCCTGTCCTTTTCCCTTACTTCCACGGACACGCCTTTCTGTTCCTGCCTGAGGGATGACACTGGAGTGTCACTTCTGTTTGAACCTTATTCTCCAGCTACTCTCCCTTCACCTTGCCTTAGGTTAGCCATGGATGGATATATTGGTACATGGCGAGGTTGGCATTCTCTCTCCTCCTGAGGGGCCTGTAGGACCAGTTTTTGTTTTTCCACCTCTTCCTTCCCTGCTTTCTGGGTGAGGGGTGCTTTGGTTCCCTTTACTACCTTTGGCTTTGCTTGAGCCACTGAAGTTTACAGTATACTGTCTGGCAGGGCTGAAACCACTTGGGGTCTAACTGGACATTTAGCTAGGAGTTAATGTATGAGTACTGATCAAGGTGTCCAGGTTATCATCTAATCCCGGTTACTAGTCTATACATATGGCAAATCACCTCATGATCTATTTTCCCTTCAGTGGGCCAGCCAACATTGGAAGAATTCCACTGTAGTTCACACAGAGCTCTTAACATTTGAGGAGTCAGTTTGAAACCATAATCTTTTCCCTTACCATGCACAATCACTCTCACTTTCTCTTTGGGCCAATTAAACCATCCCCCTGATCCAAGTTGAAGGGGGTGTTTCAGGTGCCACTTGGCACTGGAGAGTTCATTACCCTCCCACCACAACACCTAGATTGTGAAAGCACTTCCTTAAGTTGTATGCAGATCACCCCTAGTCATGACCAGGCTCACACTTTGCTCGGAGTGTACAGTCCATGCTAAGGGACTTGTGGTTCCCACACATCACTCCCTGTGTTGGCTTCTCCCGGAGCCATCTCTTTCATACACTTTCATCCACCTCCCCTTCCCAGTTTTCCACTCCTGCCACTAGGCTTCCTTACTAAGTTGTCCTAGCAAGCCATTCTTGCTTCCAGTGTTGGTGGGTATGCAAGTTTCATTGGAATCAGCAACTCTCTCGTGCTTCCCTCAGCCCTACTGGGTCAGATTAATAATCACTTCCCTGTAGCTGATCAGGTTTCGTTTAGGTGAGTTTCACTTGAATCTGTGAGCCTCTCTCCCTTCTCCTAGCCTTGCTTGATCAGGTTACTAGTCACTTCCCCAGAAGATGATTGGAGCTCTGGACCTCTTTTCCCTTTGCCTGCCCCTTCTTCAACCCCGCAAATGTCTTACCACAGTTCCTGAAGTGGGCTGATCCTAGAGTTGTTCTGCAGCCTCTTTCCAGTTCCACTGCACTGCACAAGGAGGGCACCAGGGCTCGGGAGAGCTGATCTCCTTATTGGGAGAAGCCTCCCAGTGGTACCTAGGGTCTCCCTCAGCCCAGGGCCTTTGCTCCCACAAAGAGACAGCAAGCCTTCCCCACATTAGGGGGAAGGACTCAGGGAAGTTTGCTTATAAAAGAAAATTTTAATTTATGCTTCTATTTCCTGCATTAATTTTATTTTTATGTCATTTTGTCAATTTTTCTTTTCCCTCTTCACTGGATTCAGTTTACTATTTTGCATTTATGCTCATCAACAGTTTTGGCGTGAAGTTTTCTTTCATTCCTTGAGTCTCTGCCAGGTTTTGGTTTCAGAATTATGCTGGCCTCATAGAATGAATTAAGAAGGAATTCCTCCTTCTCAATTTTTTGAATATAGCTTCAGTAGAAATGGTGCCAACTCTTCTTTATCTATCTGGTAGAATTTGGGTGTGATTCCATCTGGTCCTGGGCTTTTTCTGGGTGGTAAGCTTTGTATTACTGTTTCAACTTTAGGACTCATTGTTGATCTGTTCAGGGATGCAGTTTCTTCTAGTTTCACTCTTGAGATGTTGTAGGTTTCCAGGAATGTATCCGTTTCTTCTAGGTTTTCTAGCTGCTGTACACAAAGGTGTTTGCATTAGTCTCTCAGGGTGTTTTTTATTTCTGTAACATCAGTGGTAATATCATCTTTGTCATTTCGGATTCTGTTTATTTGTATCTTCTCTTTTTCTTTGTTAGTCTAGCTAGTGGTATATTTATTCTTTCAAAGAAGCAGCTCCTGGATTCACTGATCTTTGCTTTTTGCATGTCAATTTCTATCAGTTCAGCTCTGATTGTGGTTATTTCTTTTCTTTTTTTTCTAATTGTACTTTAGGTTCTGGGGTACATGTGCAGATCATGCAGGATTGTTGCATAGGTACATACATGGCAATATGGTTTGCTGCATCCATCCCCTGTCACCTATATCTGGCATTTCTCCCCATGTTATCCCTCCCCAGCCTCCCTACCCGCTGCTGCCCCTCCTTTAGTTCCCCCTAACAGACCCCAGTGTGTGATGCCTCCCTCCCTGTGTCCATGTGTTCTCATTGTTCAACAATACCTGCCTATGAGTGAGAACATGCAGTCTTTGACTTTCTGTTCCTTTTGTCAGTTTGCTGAGAATGATGGTTTCCAGATTCATCCATGTTCCTACAAAGGACACAAACCCATCATTTTTTATGGCTGCATAATATTCCATGGTGTATATGTGCCACATTTTCTTTTCTATTGCTAGCTTTGGGATTGGTTTTGTCTCATTTCTCTAGTTCCTCTAGGTGTGATGTTAAGTTGTTGATTTGAGATCTTTCTAACTTTTTGATGTGGGCATTTGGTAAATATAAACTTCCCTTTTAATATCATATTAGCTGTGTCCCAGAGATTATAATATGTTGCATCTTTGTTCTCATTAGTTACCAAAAATTTCATTGTTTGCCCAAAAGTTACTTAGGAGCAGATTGTACAATTACATGGAAACTAAACAGTTTTGAGCAATTTTCTTAGTATTTTTATTGCACTGTGGTCTCAGGATGTGGTTGGTATGATTTTGGTTTTCCTTGAATTTGATGAAAATTGTGTTATGGCCACTGTGTGTTTTAGAGTATGTGCCATGTATAGATGAGACTAATGTATACTCTGTTGTTTGAGGTGAAGAGTTCTGAAGATGTCTTTTAGGTTAAGCTGGTCATGTGTCAAGTTAAGGTCCTGAATATCTTTGTCAGTTCTCTCCCTTGATGCTCTATCTAGTACTTTCAGTGGGGTGTCTCCCCACTGAAGTACTATGAAGTCTCCCACTATTATTGTATGGTTATCTAAGCCTCTTTATATGTCTTTAAGAACTTGCTTCATGAATTTGGGTGCTGCTGTTTTGGGAAAATATATATTTTAGAATAGTTAGGTCTTCTTGTTGAATCGAACCCTTTACCACTATGAAACGCCCTTTCTTTGTCTTTTTGATCTTTGTTGGTTTAAAAATCTGTTTTGTTTGTTTGAAATTTGAATAGCAACCCTTTTTTTTTTTTTCTGTTTTTCATTTGCTTGGTAGATTATTTGCTATCTCTTTACTTTGAGCCTACCGGTGTCAATGCACGTGAAGTGGTTCTTTTGAAGATGGCACACCATTGGGTCTCACTTATTTATCCAACTTGCCACTCTGTGTCTTTTAATTGCGCATTTAGCTAATTTGCATATAAGGTTAATATTCTTATGTATGGATTTGATCTTGTCATGGTGTTAACTAGTTATTATGTAGACTTGTTTGTGTGGTTCCTTTACAGTGGCAATAGTCTATGAACTTAGGTGTGTTTTTGTAGTGACTAGTATCAGTCTTTCTTTTCCATATTTAGCATTCTATTCAAGATCTCTTGTAAGTCAGGTCTAGTAGTAACAAATTCCCTCAGCATTTGCTTGTCTGAAGAGGATCTTATTTTTCCTTCACTTAAGAAGCTTAGCTTGGCTGAATAGGAAATTCTCGGTAATTTCTTTTTTTTAAATGATGCTGAAAATAGGTCCAATCTCTTGTGGCTTGATAGGGTTCCCTTCGTAGATGACCTGCTCCTCCTGTGTAGTTATATTTAACATTTATTGTTTCATTTCATCCTTGGAGAATCTGATGACTACATGTCTTGTGGATGATCTTACACAGTATCTCACAGAGTTTCTCTGTATTCATGAATATGAATGTTTGCCTTTCTAGTGAGGTTGGGGAAATTTTCACAAATAATATCCTCAAATATGTTTTCCAACTTTTTCTTTCTTCTTTCAGTGATGTTATTGAGTTGTAGTTTTCATCTCTTTATAGAATCCCATATTTTTCAGAAGTTTTGTTCATTATTGTAAATTCCTTTTTGCTTTATTTTTATCTGACTTTGATCAGAGATCCAGTCTTTGAGCTCTGAGAATTTTTCCTCAACTTGAACTATCCTGTTATTAGAGAAAACTAACAGATCAGTTTGGTTATTTCTTATAATGGTCATTTCATCTTTCAGATGCTGTATTATTTTATTGTAATTCTTGGATTCATTGGATTGGGTTTTGACTTTCTCCTGAATCTCAAGGATCTTTGTTTCTATCCATATTTTGAATTCTATTTCTGTCATTTCAGCCTGGTTAAGAATCTTTGCTGGGGAACTATTGTGATGACTGGGAGGAAAGAAGACATTCTGACTTTTTGAGCTGCCTGAGTTCTTGAGCTGGTTCTTTATCATCTGTATGGGTGATGTTCCTTAAACAGTGGTGAAATTTGAGTATGGTCAGTTGACTTCTTTTCTAAAGGTTTTCAGAAGACCAAGGCTTTGTGCAGGGTCTTTGTAGCTCAATTCTTTTCCATGGCTTCAAAGGGGAGTATAGTAACAAAATATTTTTAGTGTTGACATTTGGGCTGTGACCAGTAGATGCCACTTATGTGTAATTACCAGTAGGTAGGTTTTTGCTTTGCCATATGACTCCTCTTTATTTTCTCAGGGCTGCAGCCACACCCCTTCTCAATGTTCTGAAAGTGGGGACTCCTTTCTGACTCAAGTGCTGGCTGCAGATCATAGCTTGGCACTTTTTTGCTGCACATAACTGTCCTGGCGTATGCTTAGGCTTTATGTTTTCTCTTGGAGGCAGGAGGGGAAGAGAGTTTGGTAGTGGCTGTGGCAGAGGGTCTTTCACTTGTCTTTTGGGGTTCTACCCCAGAGAAGGTAACAGCTGCTACCAATCAGTGCTGTGGACCCAAGCTGGCTGGGGGGACCTGCCTAGTAATAAGCAGGGCCAATGGAGGACTCATGGGGGGGATAGACAGGCCTTTCCTCCTTCGGGCAGCTGCAGCTTGCTGCAGGTATGGATAAAGCACTCAGGGTCTTAGTTGCTTCCCCAAACTGAGGGCAGCAAGGTCAATGCCAGTGCAGAGGGGCTTTCAAATGCCTCAGGGAGCTCCACCTCAGAGAAACATAAAGCCACTGCTACTGACAATGTCCAGCCAGGAGGTAGGGCAGCTGTCTTGCTGGCAAGAGCCAGGGAATCCACTTGGTTACAAAGAGGCAGTTGAGGGCTTACAGGGAGAAGAGACTGGGTTCTTTTTCTTATGGTGGCTATGGTATACTGGAAGCAAAGTTAAAGCCATCAATCTCTTTGTTCCTTCCCTAGGCCAAGGGCAGCAGACGTAGATCTGCTGCCATAGCAATGGCAGAGAGGCTATTGGGTTGTCTCTGGGAGTACCTCCCCAAAGAAAAACTGAGCCACTACCAGCTGAGGGTGGGGCAGCTGTTCTGTGCTCCTGAGCTGGTGGCTCTGTCTGGTAAAGAGTGGGGTATAGGTGCTCATTGGGAAGAGAGGCTGGGGCTCCTTTCCATATGATGGCTGTGGTATGCTGGAGGTGCCACCTTAGCAATGAGGTCTTTTATTCCTACCCCAGCCCAAGGGTAGTAATGGTGGTACCACTGCAGCTGCAATGGCAGAGGGGCTGTGTGTTGTTTCTGGGATAAATGCAGAGCCACCACCAACTGAAGCATTCAGAGGAGGCACCATATCTGTGCTGGAAACCCAGATCAAGAGGCACTGTCCAGGGAGGAGTAGCAGGGGTGGGGTTCCAAGTAGAAAATAGTCTGGCTGCTTTTCCATAAGGTAGCTATGCTGTGCTGGAGGTCTACAGTAGTTCCTAATTACTGAACTCCCTTCCAAGCCTGAGGGCAACAGGAGCGAGGGCTACAGCAAAAATTGTGGCCTGCCTGCTCACTCTGAAAGCTTCATCCCAGGGAAGTGAAGAGCTGCTACCCATCAAGAGCCCAGGTGAAGGGTGGGTGGGATCTCAGGATGGGAGGCCCCAACTAGGTATTCTTTCAACATAAAATTTGTCTTTTTACTTTCAGCTTCCATATGCATATTCAAGGATTCACGAGAAAGCAGACTACTGCTAGTAGTCAGGATCCCAAATACATAGTGGAAAATAAATAATTTTACAACATCAGAAAAGAAAATATGCTATGCTAATCAGAGAAGTCTTCAGGATGTAGGTAAAATTTGAAATAGGCCCTGAAGTAAGAAATATGATGGAAAAACAAATTTCATTTACTGATCATAAATGTACTATGAAAACAGATAACTGATATAAACAAATGGAAAAAAATTCCATGCTCATGGATTGAGAAAGAATCAATATCATTAAAATGGCCATGCTGCCCAAAACAATCTAAAAATTCAATGTTATTCCTACCAAGCTACCATAGTCATTTTTTCACAGAATTGTAAGTAACTATTCTAAAATTAATATAGAACCAAAAAATAGCCATAGCAATCCTAAGCAAAAAAGAACAAAGCCAGAGGCATCATACTACCTGACTTCAAACTATACTACAAGGCTACATAACAGAAATAAAAATGGACATACAAAAACAGACATATAAACCAATAAAACAGGGCAGAGAACCCAGAAATAAACCCACACCTACAGCCATCTAATCTGTGACAAAATCAACACAAATAAGCAGTGAGGAAAGGACTTCTTATTCAATAATGGTCCTGGGATAGGTGGCTAGCCATATACAGAAGATTAAAACTGAACTCCCTTCCTTTCACCATATATAAAAATAAACTCAAAACAGTTAAATATTTAAGTGTAAAACCTCAAACTATAAGAATCCAATAAGAAAACCTAGTAAACACCATTCTGGAGAGCAGTGTTGGGAAAGAATTTATGATTAACTTTTCAAAAGAAATTGCAGCAAAAACAAAAATGGACAAGTGGGACTTAATTAAACTAAAGAGCTTCTGATAGCAAAAGAAATTACCAACAGAGTAAACAGACAACCCACAGAGTGGTTGAAAATATTTGCCAACTATGCATCCAACAAAGGTCTAATATCCAGAATCTATAAGGAACTTAAATCAACAAGCAAAAAACAACCCCATTGAAAAATGGACAGAAGGAAAAACAAGGCAAAATGGCCAGATAGGAACAGCTCCAGTGTGCAGCTCCCAGCAAGAGCGACACAGAAGGAAGGTGATCTCCACATTTCCAACTGAGGTACCTGGTTCATTTCACTGGGACTGGTTAGACAGTGGGTGCAGCCCAAGGAGGGCAAGCTGAAGCAGGGTGGAGTGTTGCCTCACCCAGGAAGCACAAGGGGCTGAGGAACTCACTCTCCTAGTCAAGGAAAGCCATTAAAGACTTTTCCTGGCTCAGGATACTGCACTTTTCCCATGATCTTCACAACCTGCAGAGCAGGAGATTCTCTCTATTGCCTACAACACCAGCATCCCAGGTTTCCAGCACAAAACAAGGTGGCCTTTTGGGAAGACAGTGAGCTAGCTGCAGCAGGGTTTTTTTTTTCCCCACCATCTGGAACAGCAGCAAGACAGAGCCACTCATTCCCCTGAAAAAGGGGGCTGAAGCTAGGGAGCCCAGTGATCTGACTCGGCAGGTCCCACCCTGATGAAGACCAGCAAGCTAAGATCCAATGGCTTGAAATTCTCACAGACACCACAACAGTCTGAGTTCAAACCGGGTCATTCGAGCATGGTCAGGGTAGGGTGTCTGCCATTGCTGAGGCTCAAGTGGGTGGTATTAACCTCACTCATATTTGTAAACAAAGTCACTGGGAAGTTTACAGAGCAATGGAGGAGCACACAGCAGCTGAGCAAGCCTTCTGCAGGCAGACTGTAAAACCAGACTCCTCCTCACTGGGCAGGGCATCTCTGAAAAACAGGCAGCAACCTGTCAAGGACCAAATAAACCCCCACCTTCCAGAGTCAGAGCACCTGGGAAAATGGGTAGTTGTGGGTACAGCTACACAGACATAAACATCTCTGCCTGGCAGCTGTGAAGGGAGCAGCATATCTCCCAGCACAACATTCAAGCTCTGATAAGGGACAGACTGCCTCCTTAAATGATTCCCTGACAACTGTGTATCTTGACTGACAGACACCTTGTACAGGAGAGCTCTTTCTGGCATCTGGCAAGTACCCTTATGGAATCAAGCTACCACAGGAAGGAACAGGCAGTAATTTTTCCTGTTCTGCAATCCCAGCTGATGATTCCCAGGCAAGTAGGGTCTGGAGGGGACCTCCAGCAAACTCCACTAGACTTGCAGCAGAGGGGCGTGTTAGAAGGAAAACTAACAAAGAGAAATAAATAGTTCCAAAATCAACAGAAAGGACATCAACTCAGAGACCCCATCAGAAGGTCATCAACTTCAAATACCAAAGGTAGATAAATCCATAAAGTTGGGAATAAACCAGTGCAGAAGAGCTGAAAACTACAAAAACCAGAATGCCTCTTCTATTCCAAGTGATCACAACTCCTTACCAGCAAGGGAACAAAACTGGTTGGAGAATGAGTGTGACAAATTGACAAAAGCAGGCTTCAGAAATTGGGTAATAACAAAGTTCTCCAAGCTAAAGGAGTATGTTCTACCCCAATGCAACGAAGCTAAGAACCTTGAAAAAAGGTTAGACAGAATGCTAACCAGAATAACCAGCATAGAGAAGAACATAAATGACTTGATGAAACTGAAAAACAAAACAAGAGAACTTCATGAAGCATACACAAGTTTCAATAGCCGAAGCACCCAAGCAGGAGAAAGGATATCAGAGATTGAAGATCAACTCAATGAAACAAAGCAAGAAGGCAAGATCAGAGAAAAACAAGTGAAAAGGAATGAACAAAGCCACCAAGAAAAACAAGATGATGTGAAAAGACCACATTTACATTTGATTGGTGTACCTGAAAGTGACGGTTAGAATGAAACCAAGTTTGAAAACACTATTCAGGATATTATCCAGGAGAACTTCCCAAACTAGCAAGGTAGGCTGATATTCAAATTCAGGAAATACAGAGACCACCCCAAAGATACTCCTTGAGAAGAGCAACCCCAGGACACATAATTGTCAGATTCACCAGGGTTGAAATGAAGGAAAAAATGCTAAGGGCAGCCAGAGAGAAAGGTCAAGTTACCCACAAAGGGAAACCCATCACACTCACAGGGGATCTCTCGACAGAAACCCTACAAGGCAGAAAAGAGTGGGGGCCCATATTCAATATCCTTAAAGAAAAGAATTTTCAACCCAGAATTTCATATCCAGCCAAACCAAGCTTCATGAGTGAAGGAAAAATAAAATCCTTTATGGAAAAGCAAATGCTGAGACATTTTGTCACCACCAGGCCTGCCTTACAAGAGATCTTGAAGGAAGCACTAGACATGGAAAGGAACAACCAGTACCATCCTCTGCAAAAACATTCTAAATTGTAAAGACCATCGACATTATGAAGAAACTAACGAGCAAAACGAGCAGCTAGCATCAAAATGGCAGGATCAAATACACACATAACAATAGTAACTTTAAATGTAAATGGGCTAAATGCCCCAATTAAAAGACACAGACTGGCAAGCTGGATGAAGAGTCAAGACCCATCAGTGTGCTGTATTCAGGAGACCCATCTCACGTGCAAAGACACACGTAGGCTCAAAATGAAGGGATGAAGGCATGTTTACCAAGCAAATGAAAATGGAAAAAAAAAAAAAAAAAAAAAGCAGAGGTCACAATCATAGTCTCTGATAAAACAGACTTTAAACCAGCAAAGATCAAAAGAGACAAAGAAGAGCATTACAAAATGGTAAAGGGATCAATACAACAAGAAGAGCTAACAATCCTAAATTCATATACACTCAATACAGAAGCACCCAGATACAGACAGCAGGTCTTTAATGACCTACAAAGAGACTTAGAGTCCCACACAATAATAGTAGGAGACTTTAACAACCCACTGTCAATATTAGACAGATCAGTGAGACAGAAAATTAACAAAGATACCCAGGACTTGAATCTAGATATGGACCAAGTGGAACTAATGGACACCTACAGAACTTTCCAGCCCAAATACACAGAACATAAATTCTTCTCAGCACCACATCATACTTATTCTAAAATTGGCCTTGTAATTGGAAGTAAAAAACTCCTCAGAAAATGCATAAGAACAGAAATCATAACAGTCTTTAAGACCACAGTGCAATCAAATTAGAACTCATGATTTAAAAACTCACTCAAAACCCCACAACTACATGGAAACTGAACAACCTGCTAATGAATGACTACTGAATGAATAATGAAATAAAGGCAGAAAAAAGATGTTCTTTGAAACCAATGAGAACAAAGACACAATGTACCAGAATCTCTGAGACACATTTAAAGCAGTTTGTAGAAGGAAATTTATAGCACTAAATACCCACAAGAGAAATGAGGAAAGATCTAAAATCAACACCCTAACATCACAATTAAAACAATTAGAGGAGCAAGAGCAAACAACTTCAAAAGCTAGCAGAAGACAAGACCTAAGATCAGAGCAGAACTGAAAGAGATAGAGACAAAAAAATATTCAAAAACATCAGTGAATCCAGGAGCTTTTTGAAAAGATCAACAAAATAGACTATTAAGCAGGATAAAAGAGAGGAGGATCAAATAGATGCAATAAAAAATGATAAAAGGGATATCATCACCAATCCCACACAAAATGCAAAACTACCATCAAAGAATACTATAAACACCTCTGTGCAAATAAACCAGATAATCTAGAAGAAATGGATAAATTCCTGGACACTACACCCTCCCAAGACTAAACCAGGAAAAAGTTTAATCCCTGAATAGACCAAGAACAAGGTCTGAAGTTGAGGCAGCAATTAATAGCCTACCAACCAAAAAAAGTCCAGGTCCAGATGGGTTCACAGCTGAATTCTACCAGATGTGCAAAGAGGAGCTGCTATCATTCCTGCTGAAACTATTCCAAACAATGTAAAGAAAGGAAATCCTTCCCAAATCATTTTATGAGACCAACATCATCCTGATACCAAAATCTGGCACAGACACAGCTAAAGAAGAAAATTTCAGGCCAATATCCATGATGAACACTGATATGAAAATCCTCAATAAAATACAGGCAACCCAAATCCAATAGCACATCAAAAAGCTTATCCATCACAATCAAGTTGGCTTCATCCCTGGGATGCAAGGCTGGTTCAACATACTCAAATTAATCAACATAATCCATCACATAAACAGAAGTAAAGACAGAACCACGATTATCTCAATAGATGTAGAGAAGGCCTTTAACAAAATTCAACAGCCCTTTATACTAAAAACTCTCAATACACTAGGTATCAATGGAATGTATCTCAAAATAGTAAGAGCTATGTATGACAAACCCACAGCCAATTTCATACTGAATGGGCAAAAACTGGAAGCATTCCCTTTAAAACTGGCACAAGACAAGGATGACCCCTCTCACCACTCCTATTCAACATAGTATTGGAAGTTCTGGCCAGGGAAATCAGCCAAGAAAAAGAAATAAAGAGTATTCAATTAGGGAAAGAGGAAGTCAAATTGTCTCTACTTTCAGGATGACATGATTGTATATTTGGAAGACCCTCTCATCTCAGCTCAAAATCTCCTTAAGCTGACAAGCAGCATCAGCAAAGTCTCAGGCTACAAAATCAGTGTGCAGAAATCACAAGCATTCCTGTACACCAATAACAGACAAACAGAGAGCCAAATAGTGAGTGAACTCCCATTCACAATTGCAAAGAGAATAAAATACCTAGGAATACAACTAACAGGGGATGTGAAGGACCTCTTTAAGAAGAACTACAAACCACTGCTCAAGCAAATAAGAGACAAAAACATTCCAATCTCGTGGTTAGGAAGAATCAGTATTGTGAAAATCGCCATACTACCCAAAATAATTTATAGATTCAATGCACACAATAAAGCTACGACTTTCTTCACAGAATTGGAAAAAACCACCTTAAAATTCATATGGAACCAAAAAAAGAGCCCTCATAGCCAAGACAATCCTAAGCAGAACAAACAAAGCTGGAGGCATCACACTGCCTGACTTCAAACTATACTACAAGACTATAGTAATTAAACAGCATGGTACTTGTACTAAAACAGAGATGTAGACCAATGGAACAGAACAGAGGCCTCAGAAGTAATGCCACACATCTACAACCATCTGATCTTTGACAAACTTGACAAAAACAAGCAATGAGGAAAGGATTCCCTCTTTAATACATGGTGTTGGGAAAACTAGCTAGCCATATGCAGAAAGCTGAAACTGGACCCCTTCCTTACACTTTACACAAAAATTAACTCCAGATGGATTAAAGACTTAAACATAAGACCTAACACCATAAAAACTCTAGAAGAAAATCTAGGCAAAACCATTCAGGACATACGCATAGGCAAGGACTTCATGACTAAAACACCAAAAGCAATGGCAACAAGAGCCAAAATAGACAAATGGGATCTAATTAAACTAAAGAGCTTCGGCACAGCAAATGAAACTGTCATTAGAGCGAACTGGCAACCAACAGAATGGGGAAAAGTGTTTGCAATCTACCCATCTGACAAAGGGCTAATATCCAGAATCTATAAAGAACTAAAACAGATTTACAAGAAAAAAAAAAAAACCATTCAAAAGTGGATTATGGATATAAACACACACTTTCAAAAAGAAGACATATATGAGGCCAAGAAACATATGAAAAATTACTCATCATCATTGGTCATTAGAGAAATGCAAATCAAAACCACACTGACATATCATCTCACGCCAGTGAGAATGGCAATCATTAAAAAATCTGGAGACAACAGATGTTGGAGAGGATGTGGAGAAATAGGAACACTTTTACAGTGTTGGTGGGAGTATAAATTTGTTCAACCATTGTGTAAGACAGTGTGGTGATTCCTCAAGGATCTAGAACTAAAAATACCATCTGACCCAGCAATCCAATTACTAGATATATACCTGAAGGATTATAAATCATTGTATTATAAAGACATGCACATGTATGTTTATTGTGACACTGTTCACAATAGCAAAAACATGGAACCAATCCAAATGCCACTCAGTGATAGACTGGATAAAGAAAATGTGGCACATATACATTGTGAAACACTATGCAGCCATAAGAAAGGAGTCATTCATGTCCTTTGCAGGGACATTGATAAAGCTGGAACCACCATTCTCAGCAAACTGACACAAGAGCAGAAAACCAAACACTGCATGTTCTCAGTCATAAGTGGGTGTTGAACAATGAGAACACATGGGCACAGGAAGGGAAACATCACACACAGGGGTTTATTCAGGGGTGGGGGGCTAGGGGAAGGATAGCATTAGGAGATATACTTAATGTAGATGACGGAGTGCGGAGCGATGGATGCATCAAATTACTATGGCATATGTATGCCTATGTAACAAACCTGCACATTCTGCACATGTGTCCCAGAACTTATAATAATTTTTTTTTAAATGAACAGAAGACATGAACAGAAACTTATCAGAAGGAGACATACAAGTGGCCAACAAATATATGACGGAAATGCTCATCATCACTAAATATCAGAAAATGCAAACAAAAACTACAAGATACCGTCTCACATTAGTCAGAATGGCTATTTTTTAAAAGTCAAAAACCAACAGCTATTGGCGAGGCTGTGGAGGAAAAGGAACACATACATTCTTGGTGGGAATGTAAATTAGATCAACGACTGTGGAAAGCAGTCTGAAGACTTCTCAAACAACTTAGAACTACCATCGAACCCAGCTATCCCATTACTGGGATAGAAGAATATAAATCATTCTACCATAAAGATACATGCATGCAAATGTTCCTTGCAGCACTATTGATAACACCAAAGCCATGGAATCAACCTAGGTGTCCATCAACAGTGAACTGGATAAAGAAAATATGGTACATATACACCATGGAATACTATGCAGGCCTAGAAAAAGAATAACTTTTTGTCCTTTGGAGCAACATGGATGCAGCTGGAGGCCATTATCCTAAGCAAATTAATGCAGGAACAGAAAATCAAATACCACATGTGTTCACCTGTGGGAGCTAGCCTTAAGTACTCATGGACATAAAGATAGCAACAATAGATATGGGGATTCACAGTAGGGGGAGGGAGGGAGGCAGGCAAGGGTTGAAAAACTTACTGTTGGGTACTATGTTCGGTACCTAGGTGACAGGATCATTTATACCCCAAACCTTAGTATCATGCAATATACCCATTTACCAAAGCTGGATATGTACTGCCTGAATCTAAAATAAAAGTCAGAAAAGAAAAATATCTATATATAAATAAACATAAATAAATAAAAATTAAATGTACTATGAAGAAGACAAATAAATTCACTTTCTTTGGCTAGAAATTAATATAGAACTGATAATAAATATCTGAATTAAATTATATAAATATCTGAAATAAATTTATATACTTTATCTCACAATAAGACTGACTCTTAACAATAGGGTCATAGTTCAATTATGATTTTTATTTGTTTGCCTGATTTCCCTTTGGATAATGAAGGCATATTTAGTCATTATCTCTTTGGAGACATTTCTGGAAAAAAAATTTAACAAAAGAATAATGGAAATCTGAAGGCCTGGCACGGTAGCTCATTCCTGTAAGCTCAGTGCTTTGGAAGGCTGAGACAGGAGGATCACTTGAGGTCAGGAATTTAAGACCAGCTTGGGCAACACAAGACCTTGTCTCTGCAAAAATAAAAAATAGAAACTATCCTTTTGTGGTAGCACACATCTGTAGTCCCAGTTACTTGGAAAGTTGAACAGGAGGCTTGCTTGAGCCCAGGACTTTGAGGGATGACCTGAGACAAGATGAATAGCATCAAACTGAATATAACCTGTTTGGAAAACTTCCTGTCATTTTATCCTTTACCACAATTAGAGGATGCAAGTTGCGAAATCTGCATTATTGTTCCCTGGAGAAGCGAAAAGATATAAAGAATAAAACAATTTACATAGTGAGTTGATTAGAAGAGTAAGAAAACCATACAGAAGCCCTGAAGTAGCATAGCTACATCTTTGCAAAATGGCTTTATACTCTAAGAAAATTGTTAGGCTTAATTTCACCCAATATCAGTAAAACCAAAATTATTTTAAGCAGTGATTATCAACATTGGACATTAATAGGAGAGTATACAACTGTATGTGGGTGTCTTTATTTTGCTCTAGTCTTTCCCCAAGAACAGTATCACTATTCATTATAAATTGGTTCAAGGATATAGTTTATCATTTTAACATGTAATTTTTTGTTATATTTATAAAATTTGAAAATATAAGGAAGTGTGGGTTCTAACACTCATTTCAGTTAACTGTGGCTATAACTGTATCTATTCATTTGGACCAAGAGGTGATTGTAAAGATATCACTATACACCTATTGGTAATTTATCTGAATTGAAGACGCAGCTTGTGAGAAGAGGGAAAAGCATTTATATTTTTTGCTTGGCAAACCCAAAGCTCAGGAGAAATACTAATGATCCGGCCAGGCATGGTGGCTCATGCCTGTAATCCAAGCACTTTGGAGGCCAAGGCGGGCAGATCACCTGAGGTCGGGAGTTCAAGACCAGCCTGACCAACATGGTGAAACCCCGTCTTTAAAAAAAAAAAAAAGAAAGAAAGAAAGAAAGAAAGAAAAAAAGAAATACCAATGGTCCTTACAGAATTGCTATGGCTGTATGTCTAGAATGATACTATAAACAAATAGGTGATTACCTAAAGCCCCTATGGCCAATAGGACTGTGAGAAGTAAATTACAGGTGAGATTACATGGCTGACTTGGATCCTCTAGCGAACATAAAACAACTCTTGCATAATTATGCAGTGAGACTTTGAGTGGTAGCTATGGAATAACTAGTACTTCCGTTTTCAACATTTGGCTATTTTAAACCTAGCTTTCTCTGATACCAAATGCCTAAAGCATTCTACAAAAACATTTAACATATTTTAAATGCAGTAACCTTACAAATACTTGATGATTTAACTAATCTATAAACTTCAGATGCCTGTTATAACTCCACAGAAACAGCTTCATTCCTCAAACAAATCCTTCCCAGCCCTGAATTCCATGTTGTTTCTGGTTTTGCTTTAGATATCATCTGAATTTTTAAAGACACTTTCAGGTTTGAAGTAAAATAATTAATGAAATGCACACAAATAATATTCTCTGATGCATTTCTAGTCATCAAGGATGGCATACAACATGTTTCTTAAAAGTGGTACGACAGCATATTATTCTAAATTCGGTTACTCCCAGAGAGTCTAAAGGAACATTATCAAAGGATATAGCTCAATAATTATGCAGCCTCAAGTAACTGAATAATTTAGTTATGATTTAAGCCCAATAAAGTCACTGTACTAAATTACCATAAATTGTGTGGCTTTTCTAAGAAGTTCTGAAGGTGCATAAGACAAGTGTGAAGAAGCAGTCTTCTGTACAGCATATTATCCCAGACCTCTAAGCCCAATGTCCCCCCCACAAATTCAGTATTTATTCTGATGAAGTATACTGAAACCAACATATTGACATCGTCATTTTTAAAATCCTCATAACTTAATATCAATAAGCGCCTATGATGAATTATGAGATAGCAATATAGTAATTCGAAGGCCAAATTCTTATAGCAACCTATGCATATTTCTAATACTGAAACTCACTCCTGTGTTCTGCATGCTTGACCTTGTGCAGTAACTTTTTTACACAAGGTCAAGCACCTCATTATGTTGCTTCAAAAGAAGATTCCATGAGACAAATTGGGGAAAAATTTGATGGAGGAAACAAATGGAAGCAGAGTCTGAGAATATGGTCTGAATGCAGGAATTATGGTTGGAGTCAGAGAGCAGTGAGAAAACCCAGAGATCATGTAAAGGCCTGTGCCTACCCCGAGCTAAATAAAAAGAGGTTCCCTGACTTTTAATAAAATCTGCATTTTTACCACCATTATTTTATCCATATAATACATTCTAGATTCTTAAAGGGTAATGAACAATACCTCTCTCCCAATTTTCCTATCTGTATAACTCACCAATCTGACCTTATTACATTATATAAATCAAGGTATTATTTTTTCAAATAGTAAATTATTGATCCAGTGACCAAAAGAAGTTCCTAAAAGAGTTTAACATTCACCCAAGGAGTAACTTGTTATACTGGAGAATGGTGGAAGAACTTTCTAAATCAGTGTGACAAACATACATATTTTGTATTTACATTACATGAGCTAAAACTACCATACTGGCAATTCACAGAAGCTGTCTTTATAAACAAAGTGAAGTATCTCCAATCAACTCCTGCTAATGCACAGTAATGAGAAGCAAATCACTCAGTCACCAGCACAGAAAAACAAAGTACAATGGTCCATATTCGTAGCCCCAAAACCAATTATAAAGAACTAAGTAGGGTGGGGTGAGGCCCGGTATTGGGAGGTTTGTTTTTCATCAACAGATGGTTTCATCATTATTTGGTAGAGTGTACCAGGAGGCAGAGATCATTTCCTGTCCACCCACTATTCTATTGCGCAATTCCATCCATTTCAGGAACCACTGCCAGCAAGCCACAAGCCTTTCTTCTCCTGGCTATGATGCATCCTAGAGTTGATAACAAATTGCAGCTCTTTAATAACCCATAATGTCTTTTCAATGACCAAAGCAAATCCATACTCATGTTAAGTATGCCTCTTCTTAGGTGGAAGCTGAAGTAAGTTACACACAGTTAATTATACTATAGTCTCACCTATACAGTTAGAAACTGTCATTAATTATCTCCACAGACTGCTCCAAACTCAACAACCTTATTAAGTTCTATTTTCCAGTCAACCCTCTAATTGCTTTTGTTGTTGTTGTTTTATCTCATTTCCTCTGGATCCCATCCAAATTCTCTTTTTTATTTAGGTTAATAATAAGGGTAAAATGAATCTCACTATCATAGCAGTCAAGACTAACACAACATGAACTATGCTGGAGGATCACTTCGTATTTCCAAAGCCTCCCTTTTAGAGCTTGGATTGAAATGGCAGGCATATGTTATTGACTGTTACCTCATAATCTAGGACATATACAACCATGTTTATATAACTTGACTGAAAGAATCAAATCAGCTTGCATTCAAGTTCTATTTGCCTACCCCACAATGTTTTTTTATTTTAATTCTTCCCGAGATTTGCTGGCAAGATGGCAAAATAGGAACAGCTTCAGTGCACAGCTCCCAGCGAGATCAATGCAGAAGGTGAGTTATCTCTGCATTTCCAATGGAGGCACCTGGTTCATCTCATTGGGACTGGCTAGACAGTGGGTGTAGCCCAAGGAGGGCGAGATGAAGCAGGGTGGGACATTGCCTCACCTGGGAAGTGAAAGGGGCCAGGGAATTCCCTCTCCTAGATAAGGGAAACCATTAGGGACTGTCCCCTGCACTCTGGCCCATATAATGTGCTTTCCCATGGTCTTCACAAGCTGCAGACTAGAAGATTCCCTCCGATGCCCACAACACTAGGGCCCTGTGTTTCCAGCAAAACTGAGCAGCTGTTTGGAAGACACTGAGCTAGCTGCAGCAATTTTTTTTTCATACTCCAGTGCAGCCTGGAACACCAGCAAGACAGAACCATTCACTCCCCTGGAAAGGGTGCTGAAGCTAGGGAGCCAAGTGATCTGGCTCAGAGGGTCCCATGAAAACCAGCAAGCTAAGATCCACTGGCTTGAAATTCTTGCAGCCAGCACAGCAGTCTGAGCTCAACCCAGGATGTTTGAGCTAGGTTGGGGGAGGGGCATCTGCCATTGCTGAGACTCAAGTAGGCAGTTTTAGCATCACAGTGTAAACAAAGTCACCAGGAAGTTCAAACTGGGCAGTGGCCACAGCAGCTCTGCAAGGCCTCTGTAGGCAGACTATGTCACTAGACTCCCTCCTTGCCAAGCAGGGCATCTCTGAAAAAAGGCAGCAGCCTGTCCAGGACTTATAAATAAAGCCCCCACCTACCTCGGACAATGCACCCAGGAAAAGGAGCTGTTGTGCATACAGCTTCAGCAAACTTAAATGTTCCCGCCTCATAGCTCTGAAGAGAGCATCAGATCTCCCAGAACAGTGTTCCAGCTCTGATAAGGGACAGACTTCCACCTCAAGTGGCTCCCTGACCACTATGTATCCTGACTGGGAGACACCTCCCAGTAGGGTCTGGCAGACACCTCATACAGGAGAGCACTGGCTGGCATCTGGCAGGTAACCTTCAGGGATGAAGCTACCAGAGGAAGAAAACGGCAGCAATCTTTGCTGTTCTGCAGCTCCCACTGGTAATTCCCAGGCAAGCAGTTTCTGGAGTGGACCTCCAGCAAACTTCAGCAGCCTTGCTGCAGAGGGGCCTGTTAAAAGGAAAGCTAACAAACAGAAATAAATAGTTTCAAAATCCACAGAAAGGACATCCACTCAGAGACCGCATCCAAAGGTCCCCAGCTTCAAAGACCAAAGGTAGATATATCTACAAAGATAGGAAGAAACCAGTGCAAAAAGCCTGAAAATTCTAAAAAACAGAAACCTCTTCTCTTCCAAGGGATCACAACTTCTTGCCAGCAAGGGAACAAAACTGGACAGAGAATGAGTCTGAAAAATTGTCAGAAACAGGCTTCAGAAGGTAGGTAGTAACAAACTTCTCCAAGCTTAAAGGAGTATGTTCTAACCCAATTCAAAAAAGCTAAGAACCTTGAAAAAAATGTTATACAAAATGCTAAAACTACAACAACCAATTTTGAGAAGACCATAAATGATCTGCTAGAACTGTAAAACACAGCATGAGAACATCATGAAACACACAAATTTCAATAGCCAAATCTATCAAGTGGAAGAAAGGATATCAGATATTGAAGATCAACTCAATGAAATAAAGTGACAGTACAAAATTAGAGAAAAGAGAGTGAAAAGAAATGAGCAAAGCCTCCAAGAAATATGGGATTATGTGAAAAGACCAAATCTACATTTCATCAGTGTTCCTGAAAGTGACAGGGAGAATGAAACCAAGTTAAAAAACACACTTCAGGATATTATCAAGGAGAACTTCCCCAACCTAGCAAGGAAGGCCAACATTCAAATTCAGGAAATACAGAGAACACCACAAAGATACTCCATGAGAAGAGCAACCACAAGACACGTAATCATCAGATTCACCAGCATTAAAATGAAGAAAAAAATGTTAAAGGCAGCCAGAGAAAAAGGTCAGGTTACTCACAAAGGGAAGCCCCTCAGACTCACAGCAGATCTCTTGGCAGAAATCCTACAAGCCAAAAGAGAGTGAGGGCCAATGTTCAACATTCTTAAAGAAAAGAATTTTCAACCCAGAATTTCATATCCAGCCAAACTAGGCTTCATAAATGAAGGAGAAATAAAATCCTTTACAGACAAGCAACTGCTGACAGATTTGGTTACCACCAGGACTGCCTTACAAGAGCTCCTGAAGGAAGCACTAAACATGGAAAAGAACAACCAGTACCAGCCACTACAAAAACATGTCAAATTATAAAGACCATTGACGCTATGACGAAACTGCATCAATTAACAAGCAAAACAAGCAGCCAGCATCAAAATGGCAGGATCAACTTCACACATAACAATAGTAACCTTAAATGTAAATGGGATAAATGCCCCAATTAAAAGACACAGACTGGCAAATTGTATAAAGAATCAACACCCATCAGTGTGCTGTGTTCAGGAGACCATCTCACATGTGAGGACACACATAGGCTCAAAATGAAGGGATGGAGGAAGATTTATGAAGCAAATGGAAACCAAAAAAAGAGCAGGGATTCCAATCCTAGTGGGTGATAAAACAGGCTCAAACCTGTTGAGAAATGATAAGTTGTTGAGAAACACTAAGTGTATGAATACTCAGAAATGCTGAGTATATGACAGAATATACTGTTTGCTAGGAAGAATGATGGCAAGGAAAACCTAGCCACCCTTACTTGGGGCATTCTAAAGTGGCAGGAAAACATGTAAATATCATACATCAGTTAAAACAATTCTTTAAGATATTTGACCATGCCACAGTGGCTCCTTTGTGGATAATACTTTTTAGTTTGTCTGTAATCAGTGTTAAGTGAGCACCGGCTGCCTACTTGGCATATTTTGTCTTATGAGAAAATACTGAACATCTGTTTGCTAATAATAATCACCTGTTCAGAGAAAATAAATGCATGGGTCAGAGTCTGCTCAAGGCCTTCAGCCTGGAATGCTGTCAGCCCCTGAGGCTCTCAGCTCGGAGGGCTGCTGGCCCCTTAGATAGTCCCACTTTATTGTTCTGTCTGGGTATCTGCCTCTCAATCCCTTTAGCGCCACCTGGGTGGGGGTCTCTATGGCTGAGCTGATCTCAGTACAAACCAACAAAGAACAAAAGAGACAAAGAAGGGCATTACATAATGATAAAAGGATCAATGCAACAAGAAGAGCTAACTATCCTAAATATATGTGCACCCAATAAAAGAGCACCAAGATTCATGAAGCAAGTTCTTAGAGACCTACAAAGAGACTTACCCTCCCACACAATCATAGTGGGAGACTTTAACACCCCACTATCAATATTAGACATATCAAAGAGACATAAAATTAACAAGAATATCCAGGACTTGAACACAGATTTGGACCAAATGGACCTAACAGACATCTATAAAACTCTCCACCCCAAATCGACAGAATATATATTCTTCTCAGCACCACATCGCACTTATTCTAAAATTGACCACATAATTGTAAGTAAAACACTTGTTAGCAAATGCAAAAGAATTGACACCATAACAAACAGTGTCTCATACCACAGTCCAATCAAATTAGAACTCAGGATTAAGAAACTCACTCAAAACCTCACAACTACATGGAAAATGACCAACCTGCTCCTGAATGACTGCTAGATGAATAATGAAATGAAGGCAGAAAAAAAGATGTTCTTTGAAATCAATGAGAACAAAGACACAATGTACCACAGTCTCTGGGACATACTTAAAGCAGTGTCTAAAGGGAAATTTATAGCACTAACTGCCTAGAAGAGAAAGGAGGAAAGATCCAAAGTTGACACCCTACCACCACAATTAAAAGAACTAGAGAAGCAAGAACAAATAAATTCAAAAGCTAGCAGAATACAAGAAAGAACTAAGATCAGAGCAGAACTGAAGGAGATAGAGATACACACACACACAAAAAAAAAAAAACCCTTCAAAAAAAATCAATGAATCCAGAAGCTGGTTTTTTGGAAAGATCAACAAAACAGATAGCCCACTAGTCAGACTAATAAAGAAGAAAAAAGAGAGGAATCGAATAGATGCAATTAAAAAATGATAAAAGGGATATCATCACCAATCCCACAGAAATACAAACTATCACCAGAGAATACTATAAACACCTCTATGCAAATAAATCAGAAAATCTAGAAGAAATGGATAAATACCTGGACACTTACACCTTCCAAAGACTAAACCAGGAGGAAGTTGAAACCCTAAATAGACCAAGAACAAGGTCTGAAGTTGAGGCAGCAATTAATAGCCTCCCAGCCAGAAATGTCCAGGACCAGATGTATTCACACCTGAATTCTACCAGAGGCATAAAGAAGAGCTGGTACCATTCCTTCTGAAACTATTCCAAACAATATAAAAAGAGAGAATCCTCCCTAACTCATTTTATGAGGCCAACATCATCCTGATACCAAAACCCGACAGAGACACAACTAAGAAAGAAAATTTAAGACCAATATTCTGATGAACATTGATACAGAAGTCCTCAATAAAATACTGGCAAACCGAATCCAACAGCACATCAAAAACTTATCCATCACGATCAGGTCAGCATCATCCCTGGGATGCAAGGCTGGCTCAACATATGCAAATGAATAAACGTAATCCATCACATAAACAGAACCGAAGAAAGAATCACATGATTATCTCAATAGATGTAGAGAAGGCCTTCAACAAACTTCAACACCCCTTAAGCTAAAAACACTCAATAAACTAAGTATTGATGGAACATATCTCAAAACAGTGAGAGCTATGTATGACAAACCCACAGGCAATATCATAATGAATGGGAAATAACTGGAAGCATTCCCTTTGAAAACTGGCACAGGGCAGGATGCCTTCTCTCACCACTCCTATTCAACGTAATATTGGAAGTTCTGTCCAGTGCAATCAGTCAAGAAAAAGAAATAAAGTGTATTCAGTTAGGAAAAGAGAAAGTCAAATTGTCTCTATTTGCAGATGACATGATTGTATATTTAGAAGACCCCATCTTCTCGGCCCAAAATCTCCTTAAGCTGATAAGCAACATCAGCAAAGTCTCAGTACAAAAAAATCAATGTGCAAAAATCACAAGCACTCCTATATACCAATAACAGACAAACAGAGAGCCAAATCATGAGTGAACTCCCATTCATAATTGCTACAACGAGAATAAAATACCTGGGAATACAACTAACAAGGGATGTGAATGATCTCTTCAAGGAGAACTACAAGCCACTGCTCAGAGAAATAAGAGAGGACACAAACAAATGGAGAAACATGCTCATGGTTAGGAAAAACCAATATCATGAACATGGCTGTACTGTCCAAAGTAATTACAGATTCAATGCTATTCCCATCAAGCTACCATTTACTTTCTTCACAAAATTGGAAATATCTACCTTAAATTTCATATGGATCCAAAAAAGAGCCCATAAAACCAAGACAATCCTAAGCAAAACAAAGCTGGAGGCAACATGCTGCCAGATTTGAAACTATAGTACAAGACCACAATAATCAAAACAGCATGGTACTGGTACCAAAACAGAGATACAGACCAATGGAACAGAACAGAGACCTCAGAAAAAACACCACACATCTACAACTATCTGATCTTTGACAAACCTGACAGAAACAAGTAATAGGGAAATGATTCCCTGTTTAATAAATGGTGGTGGGAAAACTGGCTAGCCATATGCAGAAAGCTGAAACTGAATCTCTTCCTTACACCTTATACAAAAATTAACTCAAGATCCATTAAAGATTTAAGCATAAGACCTAAAACCATAAAAACCCTAGAAGAAAACCTAGGCAATACCATTCAGGACATAGGCATGGGCAAGGAACCTCATAACAAAAACACCAAAAGCAATGGCAACAAAAGCCAAAATAGACAAATGGGATCTAATTAAACTACAGAGCTTCTGCACAGCAAAAGAAACCATCATTAGAGTGAACTGGCAACCTACAGAATGGGAGAAAAATTTTGGAATCTTCCCATCTGACAAAGGACTGACATCCAGAATATACCAAGAATTTACACAAATTTACAAGAAAAACGAACAACCCCATCAAAAAGTAGGCAAAGAATATGAACAGACCCTTCTGAAAAAGGAGACATTTATGCAGTTTACAAATGTATGAAAAAAAGCTCATCATCACTGGTCATTAGAAAAATGCAAATCAAAAACACAATGAAATCAATCTCATGCCAGTTAGAATGGTGATCATTAAAAAGTCAGGAGACAGTTGCTGGAGAGAATGTGGAAAAATAGGAATGCTTTTACACTGTTGGTGGGAGTGTAAATTAATTCTTTCAGTGTGGAATACAGTGTGGTGATTCCTCAAGGATATAGAACTAGAAATATCATTTGACCCAGCAATCCCATTACTGGGTATATACCCAAAGGATTATAAATCATTCTATTTAAAGAAACAGGGACATGTATATTGATTGCAGCACTGTTCACGATAACAAAAACTTGGAACCAATCCACATGCCCATCAATGACAGACTGGATAAAGAAAATGTGGCACATATACACCATGGAATACTATGCAGCCATAAAAAAGAATGAGTTGATATCCTTTGCAGGGGACAAGGATAAAGCTGACAACCATCATTCTCCGCAAACTAACACAAGGACAGAAAACTGAACACCACATGTTCTTGCTCATAAGTGGGAGTTGAACAATGAGAACATATGGACAAAGGGAGAGGAACATCACACAGTGGGGCCTGTTTGGGGGTAGGGGGCTAGGGGAAGAATAGCATTAAGAGAAATACCTAATGTAGATGATGGGGGATGCAACAAACCAGCATGGCACATGTATACCTGTGTAACAAACCTGCACGTTCTGCATATGTACCCCAGAACTTAAAGTATAGTAAAAAAAAAAAAAATATATATATATATATATATATACACAATATAAATATATACCATATAATATAGTATAAATATATTTATATTTTATATAAATATATATATATATATATTCCTGAATGAATTATACTGAACATGTCAATTGCAATGTTGAGCTTAATAATTTATCCAGTTTCTAAGGATATTTACATTTTAATTAATTTGTATAGGGTCCTAGCCTACATTGGTATTATCCACAATAAGGAATACATATGTCTTACCCATATACCTAGTTGTATACAATATTATAATCCATTTTTTATAAACTCAAAGTAGCCAAAAATCAAAACCATGGAATGTTAGATGTGGAAGGACAGTACGTAATATTCTATTCTTTTAGAGGCTTCAGTCTAGTGGCCTTAGTTTTCAAACAGGGATAACAGGAAGACAGTAAACTATGATTTTAGAACATATAATCCAGCCCACCTTGACACATATAAGCTTGACATAGATACTACAACAAGAAAATAATTTAAAAAGCTGTCAAAGATTACTCAAATTGTGCATTATATGTATTCAATACATGATTACAAAGGAAAAGATTATAAATCCCCTTACTGAAATTTCCAACTGGAGTCAGCCACTTTTTTAAACTTAACAGAGGGAAATCTTCCATATGTAAATATTCATTGGGATTGAATATTGTATATCACATGGATTACAAGTGGAAAAGTCTGAAAAGTACAAACTCAGATGATGAAGGTTGACATCAATGGTCAGAGGTCACGTTGATAGCATGTACACTTGATGTGATGAAAATGGCACTTTACCTATTTAGTTTTCTTCCCCAAAACCCTAACTTCAATCTACTCATGAGAAAAATAGTATACAAACCACACTTAAGAGACATTCTTCAAAATATCTGACCATTAATTCTCAAAACTGTCAAGGTCATCAAAAACAAGAAAAGTTTAAGAAACTGTCACAGCCAAGAAGATCCTAAAAAGATATGATCACTAAATATAATGTGGTATTTTGGATGAGTCCTAGAACAGAGAAAAAAATCAAGAAAAAAAAATTAGAAAATTTGAACATAGTATAGACTTCAGTTAACAAGAGTGTATAAATATTAGGTTCATCATATTAACGTACCATGATAATGCAATATGTTAATTATAGGGGAAAAGCTGTGTATATTGTAAGTCTCAGTACTATCTTCACAACTATTTTATAAATCTATTCTAAAATGAAAAGTTTATTTAAAAATTAAACATGCACACACACACACACACAGAGACTCTGCACACACAGTGCATTTCACCACTGCTACAGATTGACATCAACACCTCTTCTCGACAACAAACTCTTGAAACAAGAATGCTGTTTTATTCATCTTTGTATCTCCTACTAATATTTAGGCCATGCCTAATGCTTAATAGTTACGGAATAAATGTCCATAGAATTGAAAGAGAGGATGATCTGATGTCCAGGGCCCAGCTGACTGCACAGTAAGAAAACAAAAGTTTCTATTGAGATGCACTTTTCCCACTCCTAACAGTGATTGCAGAATTTATTCTTACTTTGAGAGAAAGACCCATAATGGTGGATTGAAAATGGGAGGAAAAAAGAAGAAAGAGTGAACACAGGGTGGCAGCCATGGCACCAACAAATGCAACACATAAGAATCTGTATCCTAACTTACAAAATTACCTTCAACTCCATCACTTAGTGCTTCAAAGTCAAAAGAAGGAGAACATATTAAAGAAGATAACACATATACTTACATTTGAAGGTTGTTCTGAGGATTGGGTGAGAAAAATATATGTGAACGCCCTTTGAAAATCACCACACAATGAAATAGCAATTCTTAAATTTCCCCAGAGGTGTAGCACCTGAAAGTCATAGTGGGCCTTGGAGACCAAAATGAATATTGATGTATTGAATTGCATTAGAGGAACCATTTTAATGGTAGAAAATGTAACAATGTGATGCAGAATGAGATTATAACCATTAATCTAACACCACACACACACATACACACACACACACACAATTTATTAAATTTAGTTCAATTGTCTCCTAGTAATTTTTTGCCATTATTATGCATTTGCTATTTTGTTATCCTGTTTTCCTGTATCTTCTTGTTAATTGTGTGTCTTTCCCATTAAACTATTACCAAGCACCCATATCTTATTAATTCTTATATTTGGAGAATAGATTTTGGCACATAATAGACATTCATTTATTCAACAAATATTTCTGGAGCACTGACTGACGATGATGAGATACAGTGAACAAAAGATTAAGATTTCTGTTCTTAAAGTACTTACATTCTCATTCTAACAGGCTAAAAGGCTAGAAGGTGACAGATGCAATGGAGAAGAGTAGGGCAGGCTAGAGGAGGAATGAGAGTTAGAAACAGGTTATAGAATTAATAAGAGTGGTTGCACTGTGAAGGTGAGCTTTGAGCAAAAACTCAAAAAAATAAATAATTTCAACCAAGCACATAGCTGGGTGCAAAACATTCCAGGCAGAAAAACAGGGCATTAGCCCTGGGTGCAACGTTGCTTGTCATGGTCAAAGAGCCGTCAGGAAGCCAAAGTGCCTGGGGCAATGTGGGTACAAGGAAGAGGAGGAGGCCAGGCCAAGGATGGCCAGGCCAGGTAGGGCCCTGTAAGCCACATAAAGACTGGTGCTTCCCTCCACAGTGAAATGGGGAGTCACTGCACAGTTTCAAGCAAGAGCCACTTCATCTGAGCTACATTCATACAGGCTCACTCTGGCTGCCACGTGGCCAGAATGTAGTGGCAAACGCAGAAGCAGTAAAGAGACCTGTTTGGGGTGGTTGCCATAATCTAGTGGCTCAGAGCAAGGTCATAGGTGTGGCCATGATGAAAATTAGTAGGATGATAAATATATCAAAGTAGAACCCAAAAGTTTCATGATGGATTCAACAAATACTTTAAATGGATAAGTATTGGCCAATATTCATTAGTAGGCAATCATCATCAAGTACCAAAGACTTAATAACAATTTATGGGCAAAGAAAAACTTTAAACAAAAATATATTTGTTAAATTATCATGATATGTATTACATTTATATTATGTTGACAATGACTAATTATTTTATTTCAGCCTCAGAACATTGACATGCAGCTTCCTGACACCCAGGGTTCTGGGGGGAGAGTTTCATAACCACTATGATACCTACATGTGTGAATGTAGATACTGATACTGAAACTGATTTATGACAGGTGCTGTGAGCGGGTATCTCACCTGTTCCAAGAAACATCATTGTCTGATCTACATCATAGCCAGGCAGGCAGAAGGGCTTGCCATACTAAGCCCTGGAGCTGGCTCTGCTTAGTAATTTATACCATTTTCTGGCACTAGTTATTTTTATAAAGATATTAGCAAAGTAACAGTAAAAATTAAAGTGCTTCATAATACTCAGCACTCACCCTCAACTTCTGAAATATGAGTGCATGTTAGCTTTTACTGTTTCTGTACAAAAGCACTTGCTCAAAGGTAGGGAAGACAAACTCGGTTGATAGTCATAAACGGCAGAACTACTGCCTCCAGGCTATAGCATCCCTTTTACCAAAGCAACAGGAGTCACAGAGATCTCCTGAATCTCCTCTTTGCTGAACTTATCAGGAAGCTGCTAGGTATCTTCCAGGGTGTGTGAGAAAACTATGTTCCTAGAAAGGTTACAAATGTGTGAGAGGTGACTCCTGTATTCCCTCCTCATTCTTCTCCTTTTACATCTTTTTTCTCCCTGCTTCCAGTGGCCTCCCAGGGATCCAAGCCTGGTTATAGGAAATTAAATGAGGTTAGTTATTAACGTTTCAAGGTGATTTTAAGTCACCACGTGCCCTCTGTCTGGGGAATGCACATTACAAGCTTAATTTGTGGCATATCAGACATTGTATCCCTCTTTGCCATCAGGTAAGGGTGCTATTTTATTTACTCAATGGATCTGGGGAGTACAGCATGTTTTCTCAGGGGGGAGGAGGACGATTTTGATAGTTGAGGCATGTTCAAGCTCCCCAAATTAGCTACCTAGCAGCAGCAGCCTTCCCTGTTTCATTCCAGCTCATCCTGAGAATATGAGGACATCAGTCCCACGACAGAGCTAAATCAGAAATCAAGAGACTAGTAATGCTTGCTGGGCCCCTAGTTTTCTCTTTATAAAATAGTATCACTCTGTAGATACGCTACCTCACAAGGCCTTTTTGAAGACAAATTAAATAATGTGATCACTTCAATGCAGGCCTGTCCTCCAACAGCTCAATGAAAGGTGCTATGTATAATGACCAAGTTCTCTTTTCAGCTGAATTTAGAAACTGCAGATTACAGTGCTTCCTATGTTTATTCACAGTGGCATCTAATTTCGCATAGGAAAGTAAGGCCTAGGCATTTGCATTTTTCCTCTTGGTTCCACCCTCCTGGCCAACAAACACATGAAGAAAGGTCTTCACTGGCCCAGAGCCCCTGATAGGGTTCCATTCATGCCTGCCACTCACTGACAGAGAAAGCCCCCCACAAGTAGTCTCTGCTCTCATAAAGAGCTCGGCCTGATTCAGGAAGACGTGGCTTTTTGTTTAGTACCATAGGACCTTGTGTGACACTCCACGGCCCGGGCTAGGGGCTGTCACAGCAGTCTTTCACAATTCAAAGAGAAAAAGAGAATAGCCTGCCTTTGAGTGTCAGAGATGTGGGAGAAGCAGGAATCAAATCATGAATAAATAAATATAAACACCAACAGCTGTGATATTTAAAACAGACAATCACTATAACAGCAAATGACAACCCTGTAGCCTACAGAATCTGCTAATAAACTGTCTGCTGTGAATGTTATTAAAGATAAACTTATGAGCCATGATTATTCGACCATTAAACCTAAGTGGAAATCAAAGGAAGATGTGTGTCAGATGATGTTTTTGGTGCCACATAGCCTAGGAAAATTACTCATCAAATCTGAATCCTGATCTCTCTGTCCTCCAAGGACTGGTCCTTTGAAATGTTGACACTGTTTGTGCAAAAGCTTTTTCTTTTTTCCTTTAATTATAATTTTCGTTTTGAATGTGTGGCTTTTTTATTCCAATAAGTTGTTGTGATAAGCACAACTCATTATCCATGGAATAAAGGGAGTGGCATTCAATTCAGTAGGATCATGTCTACAAAAATGAAAGAAAATAAGACTTTCCCCACAGCCAACCTGCTGACCAGATAACCTTCAGCCCTGAGGGGCTGATGCTGAACAACCTATCAAGAAGTCTAGTTTATGGGGAACTTTGCCAATATATTAGCTAATTTAACTGAACCCCAATTTAATTTCAATTCAGCAGTCATCATATTCACACTTCACTTTAATTTCAAGCTCTGTTGTTAATATTACAGTCAGCAACACAGTTAATAGGAAGAGTGGGTCTGATACAGTGGTTCCTGCCTATAATCCTAGCACTTTGGAAAGCCAAAGTGGGAGAATATCTTGAGTCCAGGAGTTCAAGACCAGGCTGGGGAACATAGCAAGACCTTCATCTCTGCAAAAAAGTAAAAAAAATATAATAATTAGTAGCTATAGTCCCAGCTACTCTGGAGGCTGAGGCAGGAAGATTGCTTGAGCCCAGGACTGAATTTAAGGCTGCAGTGAACTATAATTGCAATACTGCAGTCCAGCCTGGGTGACAAGAACCCTGTCTCAAAGGAGAAAAATTAGGAAGAGTGGCATATTATGGCAGAAACGAAATTATGCAGTAAGATTCTTATATGAGCATTCTACTTTGAAGACATAAAAGGATGACTTAAATTGAAAATAATTTTCAGTTAATGTCCTGAAGAATGTAATTATTATATGCAGGATGCAGAATATAGTGAAGTCAGAGCTACTCAATCTGGTAGTTTTCAAGGAATGACCTTCAAATTTCTGCTTGATATTAATATTTCCCAGGCATTTTGAATTGGGAATTTGTAATGACCTTCAATAATGAAGGTGACAGTCTTTTTTTAAGAGACAAGAAATAAAATATTAACTGGTGAAGGTATACAACCTATATGGTAAGAGGTTAAGGGGATAAAGAATGTAAGAGGTTAAGGGGATAAAGAATGAATAAAATACCTTTCTTACATCCTGTATTTATTGTTTTGGTGTCTGGTTTTTAGTTAATTTTTTTCCCCTTTCTACCTTGCCCACTTTAACATCTCCATGTATTGTGGCAGAGATTTGCTGAGGTTGGGTGTCTCCTCCTCTGCATTCTCATGTATGTACTACATGTACCTGCTGGGATACATATTATGTACTTGACACACTTTGAAAGAACAAATTAATAAGTGGACTAAGTACTTGGATGCTGGCCTAAATCTCAAATTATTCCAGGTTAGGGCATAATTTAGAAAAATAAATAAATATGGTATTTATACCACAAATAAAAAGGGAATAAAGAGATCAAGCAACAGTTGTGTACAAGTACCAAGTACCACGGTACTGTGTATAAGTACCGTGTCTAGGTAGGAAAGAAGCCCACATAAAGTCCAGACTGGCCATTTCGAACACTGATGTTGGAACTGCAGGTTGACAAAGAAACCACACAGAGTGACACTGATCCTGGATCTAGGAGACCTTTAAGAAACGAAGACAGTAATTCTCAAATGTGGCTTGACAAGAGAATGACCTGAAAAGATTTTTTTGATATCGTTTAGTATTAGAGCACAGATTGCTGTAAATAAGGCAGTAATAGCCCCTAGACATAATGTACAGTTTGGGATTAATCAGTTATTTTCAATTAAAAGGTGGAAGTGAATTTTGTCAAAGGCCTTCTCTGCATCAATTGAGATAATCATGTGGTTTTTGTCTTTGGTTCTGTTTATATAGTGAATTACGTTTATGGACTTGTGTATACTGAATCAGCCTTGCATCCCTGGGATGCTAAAAACCCTCAATAAGCTAAGTATTGATGGAATGTACCTCAAAATAATAAAAGCTATTTATGACAAACCAACAGCCAATATCATACTGAATGGGAAAAAACTGGAAGCATTCCCCTTGAAATGTGGCACCAGACAAGGATGACCTCTCTCACCACTCCTATTCAATATAGTACTAGAAGTTCTAGCCAGAGCAATCAGGCAAGAAAAAGAAATAAAGGGTATTCAAATAGGAAAGGAGAAAGTCAAATTGTCTCTATTTGCAGACGACATAATTGTATATCTAGAAGACCCCATCGTCTCAGCCCAGAATCTCCTGAAACTGATAAGCAACTTCAGCAAAGTCTCGGGATACAAAATCAATGTGCAAAAATCACATGCATTCCTATACACCAATAGCAGACTTAAAAAGAGCCAAATCAAGAACAAACTTCCTTTCACAATTGCCACAAAGAGAATAAAATACCTAGGAATACAACTAACAAGGAATGTAAAGGACCTCTTCAAGGAGAACTACAAGCCACTGCTCAATGAAATAAGAGAGGACACAAACAGATGGAGAAACATTCCATGTTCATGGTTAGGAAGAATTAATATTGTGAAAATGGCCATACTGCCCAAAGTCATTTACAGATTCAATGCTATGCCCATCAAGCTACCAATGACCTTCTTCACAGAACCGGAAAAAACCACCTTAAACTTCATATGGAACCAAAAGAGAGCCCGCATAGCCAAGTCAATTCTAAACAAAAAGAACAAAGCGGGAGGCATCACACTACTGGACTTGAAACTATACTACAAGGCTACAGTAATCAAAACAGCATGGTACTGGTACCAAAACAGAGATATAGACCAATGGAACAGAACAGAGGTCTCGGAGGCAACACAACATATCTACAACCACCTGATCTTTGACAAACCAGACAAAAACAAGCAATGGGGAAAGGATTCCCTGTTTAATAAATGGTGTTGGGAAAACTGGCTAGCCATGTGCAGAAAGCAGAAACTGGACCCCTTCCTGACACCTTACACTAAAATTAACTCCAGATGGATTAAAGACTTAAACATAAGACCTAACACCATAAAAACCCTAGAAGAAAATCTAGGCAAAACCATTCAGGACATACGTGTAGGCAAGGACTTCATGACCAAAACACCAAAAGCATTGACAACAAAAGCCAAAATAGACAAATGGAACCTAATCAAACTCCACAGCTTCTGCACAGCAAAAGAAACAGTCATTAAAGTGAATCGGCAACCAACAGAATGGGAAAAAATTTTTGCAGTTTACTCATCTGACAAAGGGCTGATATCCAGAATCTACAAAGAACTAAAACAGATTTACAAGAAAAAAACTAACAAGCCCATTCAAAAGTGGGCAAAGGATATGAACAGATACTTTACAAAAGAAGACATACATGAGGCCAACAAACATATGAAAAAATGCTCATCATCACTGATTATCAGAGAAATGCAAATCAAAACAACATTGAGATACCATCTCACGCCAGTTAGAATGGTGATCATTAAAAAATCTGGAGACAACAGATGCTGGAGAGGATGTGGAGAAATAGGAACACTTTTACACTGTCGGTGGGAGTGTAAATTAGTTCAGCCATTGTGGAAGACAGTGTGGCGATTCCTCAAGGACCTAGAAATAGAAATTCCATTTGACCCAGCAATCCCATTACTGGGTATATATCCAAAGGATTATAAATCGTTCTACTATAAGGACACGTGCACACGAATGTTCATTGCAGCACTGTTCACAATAGCAAAGACCTGGAACCAACCCAAATGCCCATCAATGATAGACTGGACAGGGAAAATGTGGCATATATACACCATGGAATATTATGCAGCCATGAAAAATGATGAGTTCGTGTCCTTTGTAGGGACATGGATGAACCTGGTAACCATCATTCTCAGCAAACTGATAGAAGAGCAGAAGATCAAACACTGCATGTTCTCACTCGTAGGCGGGTGTTGAACAATGAGAACACATGGACACAGGGAGGGGAGCACTACACACTGGAGTCAGTAGGGGGGAAATAGGGGAGGGACGGTGGGGGGTGGGGAGCTGGGGAGAGGTAGCAAGGGGAGAGATGCCAGATGTAGGTGATGGGGAGGAAGGCAGCAAATCACACTGCCACGTGTGCACCTATGCAATAATCTTGCATGTTCTTCACATGTACCCCAAAACCTAAAATGCAATAAAATAAATGGGGGAAAAATAAATAAATTGTAAAAAAAAGAAAAAGGTGGAAGCGGATGAGCAGGAAGACTCCTGCTACAACTATAGTGCTGGCGTGGAGCAGGGCTGAGACTGGGGCTGGGTCTTCTATGGCAGATGGAAGTCAGGGATGGAGGCTGAATTGAGCTGACTTTCCTGCTGCTGTTAAGGCTAATTAATGGCAGAGAGTTGGGGCTTTTTTCTTTAAATTCAAACTCCCAGATCACCTGCCCAAACGGTTAAATAATATGGCAGTAAATCTGTTTTTGTATTTGAGAATGAATGCTGAACAAGCAACTTAGCCTCCACTTGATGTCATCTACTCCATGAGCTGCTTTGCAAGAGGAATGAAGTCCCTTGAAGTAGCCTTGCTACCATTATTTCTGCAAAAACAAGTTTAGCCTAAATACCCACCTAGTAACATATCTAAAAGAATATGCAGAACGAAAGAACTTGGTGATGTGCTCAATCTCTGAATATCATAAAATGAAAGTGGAGCCAAAATAAGCCTCTTTAGTTTCAGTGCATAAATGGTACAATATGGTCGAGAAAATAACCAAGAGCTTTTCTTTCATACACTGGGTATCTTTATAATGAAAGTTGACTTGAAAGAAATAGAGCTATATACTGCATCTAAAGAGACTCTCCTTCTCTGAAGGATCCAGCAAGTAATATGAAATGTTTTCATTTCGTGACTTGAGAGTAGAGTGCACCCTGGTCGTGTGACAGATGTGTTTCTTAAAATGTGTGCAAACTTGGAATCTTTTCAGTAGTTGAAATGATGGGCTTGCTATCTAAAGAAGACATAAAATAGCTTATTTTTTGAATTAAAAAATGTTTAGAGATCCTAAAACCACCTCCAAATGTGTCTGTTTTAATGGGTTTTTACACTGTAGAGCTGTATAATGGCTACCATGTTATTATGTGGGCTTGGGTATCATGCTGTTCTCAAACACAAAATCAAACGTAACAAAAGTCTGCTGCAACCTAGAAATTATTTAAAAGCGGCCTGCACTGAAATTTTGGAAATAAGAATACATCTGTTTTATGAGACAGCCAAGTTGCTAAAAATGTAATTTAACAATTGTTATTATGTGCTAAAATCAGTAATTTTTAATGTGAACACATTAACATTTTGAAAATGTAAAAGAGTGATTTGTTATATTTTGTAACAAAGTTTCAGAAATACGGTGTTTCTCATAAAAACTTGCATTTATATGAAATTTTTATTTTCAAATTTTATTCATATGAGCAACTCGTGTCCTCATTAGTGAAAAAATTTTAAAATAATATATAGTAAACTGCAATGAAGCAAATATCTACAATATCATTGTCCCCATTTTACAGGTGGAGGAAGTAACTTCAGGACACTTAAGAGTTCTTGTTAAGATTGCACACAAAGTCAGTAATAGAGGTAGAAATTCATTTCACATTTTTTGGCTCCCAAGTCATTTCCATTAGACTGTGGATGCAAAGAAACTGCTTGCAAATGTTAATGAAGAACTTATTTTTGCTTCATATAAAGTAAAGCCAAAAATGTCATTTTGTAGGTCCCAGAAGTGAATTCTCAGCTAAAAATAAAATTGCCATCAATTTCCAACCAAAATTTAGAGTATATTTAGTTCAAAAAGTCAGCAATAATGTCCCCTTTACATACAGTGGTTTAAATAAAAAGTAAGTTTTCTAACAAAGTTCTCCTTTGCTTTAAGCACATCATGACGTGCTTTAAGCACATCAATTGGTCATTGGGTGAATGGACAGAACAGATTCACCACTGTGGTGACTGTTTACACAGAAAGCATTACAATGAAGACGCAATTATGGCATGTGTATTAATCTATTTTTACACTACAATAAACAACTGCCGGAGGCTGGATGCAGTGGCTCACACCTGTAATGCCAGCACTTTGGGAGGCTGAGGTGAACAACTCATTTGAAATCTGGAGTTCAAAACCAGCCTGGCCAACATGGTGAAACCCCATCTCTATTTAAAATACCAAAATTAGCTGGGTGTGATGGCACACACCTGTAATCCCAGCTACTCAGGAGGCTGAGGCGAGAGAATTGCTTGAACCCAAGAGGAGGAGGTTGCAGTAAGCAAAGATCGTGCCATTGCACTCCAGCCTGTGTGACAGAGAGATACTCCATCTCAACAAAAATTGCCTGACACTTGGTAATTTATAAAGGAAAAAGTTTTAATTGACCACAGTTCAACCTGTCCTGGGAGGCCTCAGGAAACTTATAATTATGGCAGAAGGCAAAAGAGAAGCAAGGCATCTTCTTCACAAAGTGGCAGGAAAGAGAATGAATGCAAGAGGAACTACCAAACACTTATAAAACCATCAGATCTCATAAGAACTCACTATCATGAGAGAAGCAAAGGGTAAACCACCGCCTATCTCCACCTGGTCTCTCCCTTGACACATGGGGATTGTGGGGATTATAATTCAACATGTGATTATGAGTGGGGACACAAAGCCTAATTGTATCAGCATGTTTGTGAGAATCCCTCATCAAAATATCAGGTAAACAAGATGGGTGTCAAATTCTTCTGACTGAATAACTGGTTGGGTGGAGTGGAGAGGTGGGCAGGAAAAAAATTTGACATGCACCAGAGCCTGCCACCTTCCCTGATGTATTTGGTACATGGTTTAGGGAACATGCTTATTCTCCACCTCTTATATTTCCGTTTATACAGAGACTACATGTATCATTACAATCCTGGTCTCCCTCCAATCTTCCATTCACTCAACCCTTAGTGAGTTTGGAAGGAAAAACAGGACAGGCATAGCTGGAGCCTTCCTGTCCTCTTATCTTCTGAGTGTGCCTGCTACAGAGACGATGGGCTCCTAATTATGCTTGACCATGTCTAAACCTGTCCACTGAGAGGTCCTGTCCCATCACTGGAGATGTCTCAGGTTGATTCTCTGAGAAGCAAATGCTAAAACCAAGATTAACTTTTGGGATTTTAATAAGGGTCTCCTTTCCTAATTGGAGACAAGGCCAAATTTTTATGTCAATTTCTAAGGCCACCTAAGTTACATGCAAGAAATTAATCCATCCATGTTTCCCATAAACTTTCACTTGGAAAATAGTATACTTAATGTAAAATTTATGAAAGAATTTGGTAAAGAGTAAGTATCTGCTCAAACAGGTATGGTGACCATTAAATATGTAATCACATCTGTAGAGCCACAACAATTCATCGATGGTGCTGGAACAGCTAGATAAAAAGATATAAAAGACTGAAGTTGGACCTGATCTCACAAGAAAACGTAAGTGGAAATGGATCACAGACCTAAATTTAGGATTTATAACTTATAAAACTCTCATTAAAAAACATAAGAGTAAATCTTTGTAGCCTTAGGTTAGGCAATGAGTTCTTAGATATGACACCAAAAGCACAAGTGACAAAGAGGAAAGAGATAAATAAATGTTCTCGGCAGCACCATTTATAATAGACAAAGAGTGAAACCCAAATGTCTACCAACCAATGAATGATAAATAAAATGTGGTATATTGATTCAGTGAAATATTATTTAACCATAAAAAGGAATGTAATATAAAAACATTATGCTAAGAAAGAAGCCAGATACAAATGACCATATATCATCTAAATCCACATAATTCTAACCATATAAATATATTCTATATTTAATATAATACCATCATGTATTCTATGAAATTTCCAGAATAGGCAAAGTCATAGAGACAATACAGATTAGTGGTTTCCATAGATTGAGAATACTAAGAATGGATATGTGATAGCCAATAGTTATGAAATTTCTTTTGGGTGTGATAAATATGTTCTAAAATCAGATAATGGTGAGGGTAGCAAATCTCTAAATGTACTAAAAACAAGTGAATTATATAACTTAAAAGTGTAAATTTTATAGTACATGAATCATAAATATTTCAATGAAACTTTTATAAAAACTGCATTCCTAAGAATTTGTAAAGGGCGTCACTGAATCAACACGTGCAGATTTGTTGCAGGGATACATTGCATGATGCTGAAATGACAGCATGTATTGAGCCCGTCATCCAAATAGTAAAGAAGGTACTCAACAGGCAGTTTTTCAACCCTTCTCCTCTCACTTTCTCCTCCCTTTTTGAGTCCCCACTGTCTATTGTTGCCACCTTTATGTCTGTGTGTACCCAATTTCTAGCACCCATAATTGAGAAAATGTGGTGTTTGGTTTTCTATCTCTGTGTTAACTCACGTAAAATAATTGCTTCCATGTTGCTGCAAAGGATATGATTACATTCCGTTTTATGGTTGCATAGTATTCCACGATGTATATGTAGCAAATTTTCTTTATCCAATCCACTGTTGATGGATCTTGCTATTGTGAATAATAAACATGCTGTGATAAACATGCAAGTGCAGGTGTCTTTTTGATAGAATATTTTTCTTTGCGTGTATACCCAGTAATGCAATTGCTGGGTCAAATGGTAATTCTATTTTTATTTATTTATTTATTTATTTTGAGACGGAGTTTCACTCGTTACCCAGGCTGGAGTGCAATGGCACGATCTCGGCTCACCGCAACCTCTGCCTCCTGGATTCAGGCAATTCTCCTGCCTCAGCCTCCTGAGTAGCTGGGATTACAGGCACGCGCCACCATGCCCAGCTGATTTTTTGTATTTTTAATAGAGACGGGGTTTCACCATCTTGACCAGGATGGTCTCGATCTCTTGACCTCGTGATCCACCCGCCTCGGCCTTCCAAAGTGCTGGGATTACAGGCGCGAGCCACTGTGCCCGGCCCTATTTTTATTATTTAAGGAATCTCCAAATTGCTTTCCACAGGGGCTGAACTATTATACAATCTAACTAACAGTATATAAGTGTTCCCTTTTCTCTGCAATATCACCAAAAAAAAAAAAAAAAAAAAAAAAAAAAAAAAAGGCTTTAAAAAATTTTTACTAATTAACCATTCTGACTGGTATCTCACTGTGGTTTTAATTTACATTTCTCTGATGATTAGTGATAGTGATATTGAGCATTTTTTAATATGTCTCTCAGCTTTGTGTATGTCTTCTTTAGAGAAGTGTTTGTCTTTTTTTTTTTTTTTTTTTTTTTTTTTAATAGAGAGTCTCACTATGTTGCCCAGGCTGGTCTTAAATTTCTCAGCTCAAGTGATCCTCCTGCCTTGGCCTCCCAAAGTTAATGATGTTATTTGTATTTTGTTTGTTCAGCTGTTTAAGGTCCTTATATATTCTGGATATTAGACCTTTGTCATATACATAGTTTGTAAATATTTTCCCCCATTCTGTAAGTTGTCTGTTTACTCTGTTGATAATTTCTTTTGCTGTGCAGAAGCTCTTTAGTTTAGGTTCTAATTGTCAATTTTTGGTTTTGTTGCATTTGTTTTTGAGGACTTAATCAGAAATTATTTGCCTAGGCCAATATCCAGAGATCATTTGCTAGGTTTTCTTCCAGGATTTTTAGTTTTAGAGCTTACATTTAAGTCTTTAATAAATCTTGAGTTAATTTTTTTACATGGTGACAGGTAGCGGTTGAATTTCATTCTTCTGCATATGGCTAGCCAGCTTTCCTAGAACCATTTATTGAACAGAGTGTTCTTTCCTCATTGTTTATTTTTGTAGACTTTGTCAAATACCATTTGGTTGTAGGTGTGAAGCTTTATTTTGGGGTTCTCTGTTCTGTTCCAAAATCAGCATATAAAAAGCAGTAGCAATTCAATATACAAGTAAAATTCAACCTGAGAACCAAATCAAGAATGTAATTGCATTTTTTTTAAGTTCTGGGGTACATGTGCAGATCTTGCAAGATTGTTACATAGGTATACACATGCCATGGTAGCTTGCTGCCTTCCCATCACCTACATTAGGTATTTCTCCTAATGTTATCCCTCCCCAATCTCCCCACCCCCTGCTATCCTTCCCCTAGCCCCTCTCCCCGCGACAGACCCCAGTGTGTGATGCTCCCCTCCCTGTGTCCATGTGTTCTCATTGTTCAGTACCCACTTATGAGTCAGAACATGTGGTGTTTGGTTTTCTGTTCTTGTGTCAGTTTGCTGAGAATGATGGTTTCCAGGTTCATCCATGTCCCTGCAAACGATGAACTCATCCTTTTTTATGGCTACATAGTATTCCATGGTATATATGTGTCACATTTTCTTTATCCAGTCTATCTTTGATGGGCATTTCGGTTGGTTCCAAGTCTTTGCTATTGTAAACAGTGCCACAATGAACACACGTGTGCATGTGTCTTTATAAAAGATTGATTTATAATCCTTTGAGTATATACCCAGTAATCAGATTGCTGGGTCAAATAATATTTCTATTTCTAGATCCTTGAGGAATTGCCACACTGTCTTCCACAATGATTCAACTAATTTACACTCCTACCAACAGTGTAACTCCAGATGGATTAAAGATTTAAACGTCAGACCTAACACCATAAAAACCCGAGAAGAAAACCTAGGCAATACCATTCAGGACAAAGGCATAGGCAAGAATTTCATGACTAAAACACCAAAAGCAATGGCAACAAAAGCCAAAATAGACAAATGGGATCTAATTAAACTTACAGCAAAAGAAACAATCATTAGAATGAACTGGGAACCAACAGAATTGGAAAAATTTTTTGCAATCTACCATCTGTCAAAGAGCTAATATCCAAAATCTGCAAAGAACTAAAACAAATTTACAAGAAGAAACCCCTCAAAAAGTGGGTGAAAGATATGAACAGACACTTTTCAAAATAAGACATTTATGTGGCCAAGTAACATATGAAAAAATGCTCATCATCACTGGTCATTGGAGAAATGCAAATCAAAACCACAGTGAGATACCATCTCATGCCAATTAGAATGATAATCATCAAAAAGTCTGGAGACAACAGATGCTGGAGAGGATGTGGAGAAAAATTTCATTTACAATAGCTGACCTAGCAATACATCTAACCAAGGAGGTAAAAGGTCTCTGTAAGGGGAACTACAAAACACTGCTGAAAGAAATCATAGATGACACAAACAAATGGGAACACATTCCATGGTCATGAATTGGAAGAATCAATCTTGTTAAAATGTCCATATTGTCCAAAGCAATCTACAGAGTCAATGTAATTTATATCAAATTACCAATGTCATTTTTGACAGAATTAGAAAAAACAATTAAAAATTCATATGGAACAAAAATGGAGCACAAATAGCCAAAACAATCCTAAACAAAAAGAACAAAGCCAAAGACATCACATTCCCAACTTCAAACTATACTGTAAGACTACAGTAATCAAAATAGCTTGGTACTGGTACAAAAATAGACACACACCAGGGAAAGAAATAATTCACCTGAATGCATTTAAGAAGACTAATAACTCATGGAAGCCTGATTATACATTATCTCCTAGCTTTTTAGTAAAATCTCTGCTACCTGAACCATTTTTACTCAAAAGTGACTTTGAGACTCTATGGTTTAGGGCAAATTTCATGACAAAAGAAGTATGTTTTACATGATAGGCATACAAAAGCCTTAGTGTGTTATTCAGTGTCTTACCCTGTTAAGCCAGTCTACCCAAGCTTATCTACCCATTTCCCTATTTAATATTTTTTGTTTAGAGCTGTATGCCTCAGTATTTCCTATCCATCTCATTATTTACCACCTTTTTTAGTTTCTTGTGCTGTTACAGTTTTTGAAAGACCCCATCTTATGGGTCATTTCTACTTATCTATCTTTCAAAGCCCTTCTTTTTACTTTCTTTTTTTTTTTTTTTTTTTTTTGAGACAGAGTCTTGCTCTGTTACCAGCCTAGAGTGCAGTGGCTTGATCTTGGCCCAGTGCAACCTCCACCTCCCGGGTTCAAGCAATTCTCCTGCCTCAGCCTCAGAAGTAGCTGGGACTACAGGCGTATGCCACCACATCCAGCTAATTTTTGTATTTTTTAGTAGAGACAGGTTTCACCATGTTGGCCAGGATGGTTTCGATCTCTTGACCTCATGATCTGCCTGCCTCGGCCTCCCAAAGTGCTGGGATTACAGGCGTAAGCCACCACACCTGGCCTCAAAGCCCTTCTTAAATGCCATCATCTCTATGGAGCCATTGCTCATTTCCTTCAATTAAATGTGTTCCTCCTCTACTTTGCTTCATAGTTTACTATTTCATAATAATTATTTGTAAGTTTATACTATTTTCTTTTTTTTCTAGAAATATCTCAGTGGTTGTCCAATGAGTGAGGCAGTGAGGATGAAGATTGCCCTTCACTGTATGGCATGTGGAGCATTCAAACCTGCTAAGGGAGGCATATAAATATTTGTTGATTACATTGGACAATCTGCAGACTTACACAGTTTTTCATCTTCATTTACATATATGAAGATGAAACATTATGTTTGTTTGACATGTTAAAAAATCAGTACTTTAACCTATTAAATTGTCCCGTCATAATGAATGTACTAAATAGGAACATCATGTATATTTATATTATACATGTTATGTATATATAAATATATTAAATATATATTTATGAAAAGCAGGGTGAAAGATAAAACATGTTTCCTACTATAGCAACATTCAATTTATTCAGCATTGTGCTGAAAGAGAATCTTTCAGAGAATCTTCCACGTAAGCTTACTTCTTTGAATTCCAGAATTTAAAATTATTTTTATACATTTAGAAATGAAAATTTATGAAATTGCACTGCGTATATTAGTATATGGCAAGAGAACTATTTAACTGAAACAATTTAAACTTAAGCTACCCATGTATTGAGGAGTTATCCTCAAAATCATTGTACCCTATTAAGCATCGAACCGCAATTATCACTTATCATCTAAGTTGACTGGCAAACCTTTGAATTCAAAGGTCACTCCACTGAGCTGCCTGCTCACGACCTACATGGCTTTATATCCCATTTGCCATATATTTCTTCATAGGATGTCATGTGTCTGAGATCAGGGGTGGCACCTTTCATTTCACTGTGCCACCTTTATTATGCCTCCATGTGTGCAGAACACCAGTTTTTGCTGACTTTTATAAAAAGAAACAAATTACCCATTAAAAGAAAAATCCTGCTTTTTAAAAGATTGAATAATAGATTTTTAAAATTTTTAAATAAAAATCCAGCTGGTTAAACTACAGCCATTGAAAAGCAGCTTATTTGAGGAGTATTTTTTTGGCTGTGAGCCCATCATCTTTTCATTTGATTGTAAATTGCATATAATTTTATTCACTTCAAACTCTTGTCTTTCAGTATTTTATTCCACTGAGACCAGTAAATAAGTGTTAATAGTCATGTTGAGCTCAGTTAGACTACTTCCTTCACTTAAATTACCCATTTTGGCTGTATTACTACCAGCCAGCATTTTGCTTGTTGACATTTTTATTGAATGATTATGCAAGAAATGTTGATACCTTCATATATTGTTTTGACCCTTCACTAATTCTTTCTATCTGTTATTTTTTTCACCTAAAATATTCTCTTCTTCCCCCATGCTTTTATCATCCATCCATGAAATTGTGCCCTTTTATTCTTCTATGAAATTATGTCAATTTGTGTCCTTTAAGAATCTTTCTAGCTGTAACCTCTTATCTTCAGTAATATAAGCCAAGCAGATGCTGTGATTCCTTGATGGAAGAGAGTTTTATCTTCTTTCTTTGTCATAACATAGTTTGGTCTTCAAAGGGAATGAAAGACAAAATTATTGAAGGGTGGAAATGTTCAAAAGCAAGAAGTAATTGCTTGTAGAAAAACCTGCATTTTCGAACTTTATGCTTTGTTAATTTAAAGCATTTGCTAAGGAAAGCAGCTCTTAAGTAATAACAACTGAGACTGTTTTTCATGCCAATATTTCTTTTCCCTCAAATTTCCAACTGCATTTCTACCTAAGTTTAGGACCTTGGAGTCATGCTCAAAATTCAACTCCTTTATCGCCCTCAAAGAGTGTCTACTCATATGAAATGTTCAGATATTAATATATTTTGTCATACATTATATATACGCAAACGATGTGGAGAAACAATGATGGACATATTGGAGATATTTTCAGTAGGCTGAATAAAAAGGGAATACAGCACAAGAGTGAGTCTGGGTAAAGAGAGGATGAGTCTATCTTGTTGAACTTGGGGTTTCTCTTGGGTATCAAATGGAGAGAGCCAAAATGCAGACAGATGTACAAATTTTTCTCTTAAAAAAATAGATCTTGGTAGACATATAATAACGACAAACATGTATTGATTATTTAGCATATACTGGGCACTGTTATCAATATTTTATGTCTGTTAACTCATTTAATCTGTACAATATCATTGGTAGTTTAGAAGATACAATTATCTTTGTTTTTAAATTATGAAACTAATCGGAAACTCAGAAAAGTTTTACAATTTGCTTAATGTCACAGATAGCTAGTGCTCTAGTTGGCATTCCAAGTTAGGCAGCCTCCAGGTGCACATTATGATGTGTACTTTCTCTGTTTCACGTAAGAATTATTATATAAGCATACAGAGGATAGTTGATGTTATTGCCATGAATGTGATCACTGGAATGGTGAAGAGAGTGTATGTCAGACAGAAACTAAGGCACGCCCAATCTACTGATTGTTCCCTATCGTCTTTAGGATTTACATTCCTTTCTGGCAGCTCCTTGCCATTGATGTCTGTTCTCCAGCACCATTCATCTTGGCAGCTTTTCCTTGTACAATGTACCTTACAAACGAATCCAGTAACCATCTCCAAGCCTGCTTTTGAGAACCTGAATGGACTTGAATTTACACTCCAAACCACATAAAATAACCCTTGTGATAAACTTTGACTATTAATGAAACTTTCTTCCCCTTCCTACTTTCCATCATATAGCCCTTTCCAGACATGCAAAAACAATGAATGTGATCAAGGTCACACATCTGTTTCTAAACCATCTCATTTCTTTTCTTGAGATGCTTTACCCCGCTTTCATCTTCCTATACACCAAAACACCTCTCGCCTCTCCTGCAAAACATACTCTTCAGATAGCCTTTTTACATAAACCCCTACTTAATCTACTTCCATTTTACTCTCATTTTAAATCACTATGATTGCTCAATACACATAAGCAATTCTGTGCAGATGTTGCTGGAAGCAAATGTTTATCTGTTTCTCTAATTTTGTTTACAAATGATCAGAATATGGTGTACTCTAGTTCATCATTGATTCAAGTTACTAGAAATAAGAAGTATATCCCATGCATGAATGGCCAATTGTCCAGTATTAAAATTCAATAATATTCTCAAACCTAACCTAGACTGAAAATAATTTTATTTCCTTTAATGATTTTGAAAACACTTAAGGGTTTTGCAGAGTTCCAAGGTTATCATTATCATTGTTATATATATATATATACACACACACACACATATATATAACATATATATATATTTGTTATAAAGATTTCCAGTCCATAAATTATCAATCAGCTTTTACTGCATTTCTTTAGGTTTGCCTCACATCCTCCATTATAAGATCTTTAAGGTCAGAAGTATGCCTATTTATACTGCACTTCACAGAGAACTTTTCCCAAATAGGTGCACAATTCATATTTTTATTGTATGGATTGGAGCTTAAACTGCACCGCAAGATTCTCATTTTCATTTTTATCTTCCTCTTTACTATATATGTCAGGACTTAACCTACTTTTCCAATCCATAACTATAAGAAAAAACAAGCAGTGGCCATTGTTACTGACTAGTAATACTTCTTTGAGCATACCTCTATTATACAGTATTCAGTAGAAACTAGCACTTTTCACTAACATGAAATTCTCTATTTATAGTCACATAACATGGTTGTATAGTCCTGAGGCAAAATTAAGCATGGCTATACAACTTGCTTGGGCAATGAAATATGGCTAGAACTGACAAATGTCACTTCCTGATAGAATATTTAATTGATGCCCTATTCCCCAGCTTTCTATTCCCTAGCCATGAAGATCCTGAAATCACCTGTTGGTGTGGGATTGTTACAAAATGGAAGCAGCTGGAACAAGAAACTAACGTATGGAGAATACCTGCCTTGTAGAGATCCTCAGACAGAAAGCAGGCAATGAGTAAGTTAGTACAAATAAATAAAATACAAATGTGTTATGTAAAGCCACTTGGATTTTGGGGTTACTGTTTTAGCACTGCATAACTTAGCATCACTTAGCATAATAGTACTTGATAACTGTCTTATTACGTATCTTTTCCACAAACAGTACATTTCTTCAGATTAGGGACCATGTCTAAAGCATTTCTTTATTCTCAATACTATGCAAAGATAGCTTTTAGTAGGCTGTCAAATAGTATTTATGGAATGAATAAATGAAAAGTAAATATTCTCTATTTCCATAGAAAATAAGATAATATTATCAATTTGACCATTTGTTTCATTTTATTCTGCAGAAATAGAGTTTAGCCTTAAGAATTAGCAGGCCTACTACAGTTTTGTCAGTGTAGTTTTTCTTAAAGCTGCTTATTAAATTTATTCCCAAATATTCCTTATTTTTATATATTTGTATGTTTTTTAAATGCCATTTAAAAATTTTAATTATTAGACTAAATATTGTGATCAAAATGCATATTAGACTAGCTCAAAACAAGACCAGCTATATTCTATCTAGAAGAAATATACTTTAAAAAGAAGGATACAATAAGTTGAAAATAAAAGGAAGGAAATAAGTGTGTACAATCAAAATAAGAATGCTGGATTGGTTATATTAATATTGCACAAAATAAGAAAAGAAAAATGTGTTTGTTCCATAAATGGTGCTAGAAAAAACTAAATTTCTTTATAAAAAAAATGAACTTTAATAGTTACCTTACACCATAAACAAAAATTTTCTAAAAATACAGCTAATGTGAAACTAAATCTCTAATACTGCTAGAAGAAAATATAGGAGAAAATCTTTGTGAGATTACAATAATCAGATTATTGAGATAAAAGCTAAAAAATCATGAAGCATAAATTTGATAAAGTGAACTTGAAAACTTCTTTTTAATTCCCTGGCTAAGTAATTGAAAAGTCAAGCAAAATGATGAAAAAATAAACAACAATCTCTCTATATAACAATAAGCTGGCATCCAAAATATATATTCTTTCAACTCAGTAATAAGAAAGAAGCAAATTAAAAAATGAGTAAAATATTTGACCATACACATCACAAAAGAAGACACTCAAATGATCAATAAACACAGAAAATACGTTCAACGTCATTAGGGATGGGGAAATGAAAATTAAAATCACAATGAATGATCAGTGACAAACAATATAGATGAAACGAAAAAGACTGATAATAGCAAGTGTCAGTGAAGATATGGAAGATACGGAAAAACTGAAACTCTCATAAAATTTTGGTAAGAATGTAAAATAAGCAGCTGCTTTTGAAGAAAGTTAGATAGCTTCTTATAAATTTAAATGTATGCCTTATATGTAATCTAGAAATTCTATTCCTAGGTATTTACTGAAACATACGAGCAGAAATGAACCCTATGTCTATACAAGACTTATACAAAAATGTTCATAGCAACATTTTGTAATGGCCAAAAACTGGAAACTACATAAATGTTAATAAACTGAGAAATGAATAAATTATGACATATTTGTAAAATAGTATACTCAAAAGAATGAACTTCTAACATATATACAAAACCATGAATAAATCTTTTTTAAAAATCTTCCTGAGTGAAAAAGGTCAGATACCAATGAATAAATGGTCTATGATCCATTTTTATGAAATTACAGAAAATACAAAGATAATCTATATTGACATAAAATAGATCAATGGCTGCCTGGGGTCAGGGTTTAAGGGAACTGGCAGAAAGGGGGCATAAGAGAACTTTTGAGGAAAGAAAAAGTGATGAAAAGGGTTCTGTATTTTGATGTTAGGAGCTGTTACAAAGTGTTTAAATTTGTAAAAACATGAAAATATATATTTATAATCTATATACATCCATATAGTTAAACAAATAAAAATACCACTCAGAAATAAAATATTTAGGAATATATACTGTTAATATTTCTGGAAATTGAGGATAAAATGGAGTTTCTCCTCTCATTTCTAGTGATGAGCTAGGAACATATTTTCACCCCAAACCCACAAGTTTGGGTCTGCTAATCCAAAGAACTTATTTCCCAAGGGAAGAATCCCACAGCCATGGTTTCATTCAAACTGAAAGTTGATATTGCCACCAGGCCACTTTCAGATTCTTATGCCAATGAATCAATAAGCAAAGAAAGGGGTTACCTTGCCAGCTAGATTGATGGATCTTGACTTTCAAAAGAGAAGTTAAATTGCCCCTACAGGTGATACACTGAGGAACATCTTAATAATTCCATGTCTTATGGTGAAAGTTAATGTAGAACCACACGATGCAATAAATGTCAGACTGTCAAAGGTCTATAACTTTCTGGAATGAAGTCTTTGGTTACCACATCAGGCAATAAACTATTAACATCTGAGGCCCTTGCGGAGAACAAAGGGAACATGAAATGGACAGTGAAAGAAGAATGTTTTAAATACCAGCTATGACCATGTGACCCGTAATAGAAATGAGAACTGCAATAGTTATTGTCTTCTATGTTTTGATATAAACAAATTGTGAATAAATAAATCATTTGTCTTCTCATTTTCCATAAGATATGTTAATAGTAGTTAACTTTATATCTAATTAAATGCAAATATGTTCACATGGAAGATTAATGAACATCTCCCAAAGACTGACAAAAGGACTTTGTATCTTATTTTAGAAGAGGGTTAGTGAAGAGATTAATAATAAACAACACAGTTGTTTTTAGATGCTATGTTAAGAAAGAATGGAATATGATGGCTTACCCTGTGTTAATTTACCTAATCTGCAACTAAGAGACCCAAAATTTTCTTATGTGTATAACATTGGTTTAGAATTGGCCATTTACCTTGTCTACAGGATTTGGAAAGCAGAAGTGAAGAAACAATGAATTTTATTCTCTGAAGGCTAGTGCAGGACAGTAGGCACTGTGGCTGCTTACGTAGACTTTTGCTGATCTACTAGCTCACTGTATTGATGTGACAGAACCCAAACCCACAACTACTATAGCTACCTCCAAATTATTTTCCCTTAGATTCCCCAAGTTCTGATCCAGAAACACATGGAAAACTGTGTAAAAAGACATTAGCTAATTCCACAGGTCACCAGCATTATTGAGGCTGAAGGTGGTAAGTGTCAGATGTGGACTCCAGACTGTGTTTCTCTGTTCCTGCTTGTTTTGCGCCCCCCTCCCCCCAACTTCACAACCAGCTTTCCTTCTGAGCTACTAACCCAGTTTACCTAATGCCTCTCTCTACCATGAATGTATTTCTGATTTTCTAGAAATCTACTATTCATAATGTAAAAGCTATATGAATTTAATAATAGTGTATAGCAAAAGCAACAATTTGTAGCCAGGAAGAGATTTCACAACTCTCTGATGTCATTTTATAATTTAAAAATTTACCATGTATTTCATGTGTTGCAATATAACCATTGGATAAAGACCCCATTTTTCAGGAAGGGCTAGAAAAGGAGAGGGGGCATATGCAAGAGACCTTGATACCTTGTTCTGAAGATGGGAGACATAGGACAAATGAAAGTGTCACTAAGGAAGAGTGATCACAGGGCTAGGACTATGGCACTGCATTTGCCATGTTTACATAGTTAATGGTATTTACCAATACATTACTCAATAACCATTTGAGAAGATGAACTCAAGAACTATAATTCATACCAGTGTCCAAACAAAAAATGTTTCTCCTAAAAACCTGATCAAACTTTTTTTTCTTATTAAGAATAAAAGTTATATAATCAATTTTATCTCCTTCTCTTTTACTCTGGCCACTTGGAAGCTCTATGTCACTTTTTAAAAATTAATTATGTAAACTACTTTTTTCTGTTGTATATTTTCTTTGTCTTTTGGTAATTAAAATTTTGAAGTTAGACATACAGTTTTATGTTACCTAAAATATTTGTTAAAATAATTAAAAATAAGAAAATTAATTCATGAATAAATGAGTGAATAAAAAACAAATTTAATAGACATTTTTCAAATATACCAATATAAATAATTCAATTCACATTGTTAATACTAAGTATATATATGCTTAATTCATTTTTTATTAGTAAAGAGTCTTAGTCATTTGAGACCATTTTAGCTAATCTATTTCAATTAGAGTAACGCATTCTAAAAGACATATTAAAAATTACATTTAATGTTAGGTACATTTCACACTTAGTCTTTTCCCCTATCAGAGTTTCTTTCTTGTAGGCATATAATAGAATTACTTCAAACCAATAGATTACTTTCAGGGAGGTCAATCCTAGGCACTGACAACTTATGGTACTGTAGACCTTTATTCATTTCCAGAAAATTTAACATATTTTAATTTTTAAATGTTTTTCAGTGTTTGGGTTATTTGTTGAAAATATGGTCTAAGACAATATCTGAAATTGAGGAAAATATTAAGACATAGACTGTAGTCTTACAGACAGTTCTTCAATCCACACATCATGGCAGTTGTCTGTTCCACTGTAAAATTATTCTTATATTTTCCACATCAGTGTTACTTTAATACGTGAGCTCTAAAAGCAAGGATATCATAGTCATTCCTCATTCCACATGTCTTAGCGCCATTAGCATTCATACTAAATGAATGCCATTTAACTTAATGAGAAGTTCATTTCCTCTGTCCATTTTTCTACCCCTTTAAGTGTCTATCTTCCTTCCTAAGTCTGCTGCAAGGCATGTAGGCAGCTAGTAAATTGAGGATTTAAAAAGATTTTCATTTTATATGCCTTGAACTGAATTGCTCTCTACTGGCATTCTAAAAGTGGAGGGATCTACAGTCATGTCATGTTTTCAGTCTTCTTTTCTCCTATCTTAGTAACTTCCGTAATATTCCTACCATAGTGGTTTACTCAGTAATGTAATAACTTCATTGTCAACTTTCCAGCCCCATATATCTATTGATGAATTATTTGAGATTTTTAAAGGAATGACTGTTTGGATACCATTGTTATGGCTAAAAGAAAACCATGGTACCTTGTTACATCTCAGGTTGATGTTGTATTGCAACTGTTTGAACACTTTTTAATATTTAGATGATTGAAGTTCACAATAAGAAAGCACAAATTCTAAGAAATTATATAGCTGTTGAGATGAAGCTGCCATTTTCCAAAGCATAACACCCATTTCTTGCCATGAAATTTTATTCAAGATGCCGAACTGCACAGCACAGAGAATGAGATATCAGCAAAACAGATGCTATAAAAAAATAACAAAAAAATCCTGATGGATTCCTTAATCATATAAGCCACTGGTGAACAAAAAAAGCACTGTTAAGATTGCTTCAGAAATTAGGTCTTGACCTGACTTTTTGAAAAATGGCACAAAGTAAATTGAAAACATAAATGGATACATGTTTCTGAGAGAGGTTGGGAGAACTGCCTTTCAGTGTAAGGAAGATAAAGGATGTTTGTTCTATCAAAGACAAGCATTAAAATTAATGACACCCATCCCAAAAAGGATTAATTAGAGTATATATTATATATTCGTCTCATCGGTATGTATGTAAAGGGTGTGTCTCTACTCACAAAATAATTTGACTGAAATGAATGGGGAAAATCAAACCAGGAGGGCATATGGTTTTTCCGAGGTACATGTCTGCCCTGGCAATTTGAGGACCTGAAGGAGATGTGGTATGTCCATGACAGCTTGCTCACATAGCAGTGTTATCCTATTGCGCCCTACCAGATGACTTTGTTTTTCTCTCTAGGGTCTTTGCTCTATTCTGGCTTCATCGCTCAGCTTTCTTTCGCTGATGCTGGCCCTCCCCCTTTTGGCCTTTTTTACTACCTGCCTGGCTCCAGATTTACGGATATTTTCCCCAGCTCCAGCCAGAGACTGCTGAATTATCACAATGCATAGCCCAAGTAAAGGAACTCTCTGGCCTTCAGTCTCAGTCATTAGGATTCAGCACTGCTTACAACAGGAACCAACTACTGTATCATTTATTATTGTTTTGATAATTTTGTGTTTATTTTTAGCTAAAGTTTCAGAAGCCTAACTGAAACCAATGCCTGATCTCTTGAATGCTGCTGTCACCACGTGCTAGCAAGAGCCAGGTGCTTCAGAAGCAGTAATAGAGCAGCCTGATGACTTTGGTGTTTGCATGAACTAGAGTCATTAAGAAAACAGGAATTAAAGAGAATAGTTTCAGTCAACATCCAAAGATTAGACAATTTACAAACCAATAATATTCTAGTCCATATGATAATCATTAAACCTAAAATATTGACTAAAAAGAATCACAAAATTTCCCGATACACAGGATGTTGATAAAGTTTGCACTATTTAAATTCTGGATAATTCAGTGTTGTGCAAAGTGTTTTTGTTTTGTTTTGTTTCATTTTGTTTTTAATCAGACTGACCTCAGAACTATGACTCTGCCACTTGGAGCTGGCTTCATTAAGGGACTTAAGCTCCCTGAGCTGTAGCTTCTATATCTCTGAAGTTGAAATAATATCTACTTTGTAGAGTTGTTTTCAGTATTTTAAATAATACTGATAAACTAGCACACACTAGACAATAACACATTTAGTTTTAAGAAACTAAAATTACTACAGCACACTATATATATATATATATATATATATATATATATATATGAGTATGCATATAGGTAACATTTTTATGGCTCTGACACATGTAGCATATAAATACTTAATACTTTTTAAATGCCTCAAATATAATGAACTGTCCCCACACAGCCACAGTCTCTGATGTTTTGTCACTTTGCCTCTTTCTCTCTTCTCCTCTCAGCTGACAAGAAGTCTCTCTAGGTTCCCTAGGATAAGGAAGCTGAAAGTCTCTCTGACACCTCAATTTTTATGAAGAAAGAGAAGGAAAACAGGAAAATCTCCACAGTCTTAATACATCCTATGAAGAATAAATCATTTTTTCAAAACGTGGTATTGTCTTTTCCAATCTGATTTATTCAACCTGAAGTGACATAAACATAGAAAGATCAGAAAGCAGTATGATTTAATGTAAAAATCAGCTCTCACCCCAGACTAGTCTTCACTTGAAATACTACTATCTTTCTAGCTGTTTCAGACATCCCTTTGCCTTTATAGCTTTAGACACATGGTGCTGCCCTGGGGATGACTGTGTTCATGTAAATTGTGCCACATTGGCTGAATTCCTTTCATGGCATAGCCCCCACTGTAAAATTGAAATAACCAGGTAAAAGTCATCCTCATTTTCCTTATGCTGATGAATGCTTTGACTTCACAAACCTATTGTTAATTGCTAGCTTCTTACATTTTCCTTAAGAAGCCTCTTGTCCTCTCAGTTTCCCTGTCCATGCTGAAATTGCTTACTTAACATCATTTTTAAGGATTTTTTAGTTTAATATTTTATTGTTTTAAATTTTAGGTATGTAATATACTGATTATCAGTATATTTTCATAGTTTGAATTTACTCCAGATACAAATAGACCTTAATTATTAAAAGGTGGTTGTGCAAATTGACTTGTTTTCAAGATCTTCTGTCTAGGATGACTTTGGTATTTCCCAGACAAAAAAGAAGTGTATCTTTATATGTAAAAAGCCCCTTAAATCCAGATAGGATCAAACAAGCTAGAAAACCTGACTGTATCAAATGAGAATTTCAGCTTTAGGAATTGAAGCTTCTTGTGTGTGTGTGTGTGTGCATGCGTGCACGTGCATGTGTGTGTGCACACGCATGCACACACACACATGCACCTCTCTCTGCAACCTTTAACATACAGATGTTCCCTTTCCAGCTCTTCTTTCTCCTCAAATACTCAATGAGATCCTCAAGCTTCTTCAATCCAAGAAGATCTCATTACTTGAGACTTCATGTCATTCATTCTTTACAGTAACTGTGTGAGACAGATTATATTATCCTCATTTTAGAGACCTGAAAACAAGGCTAAAAAAGTTAAATCACTTACATAGGTGAAATAATTATTCTGTAGCAAAGCCAGGGTTTTAACTGAGATTCATCTAGAATCAAAGCTCACATTAATTTCATAAAATAATACTTATCCAGAGAAGATCATACAAATGTTGGTTATTTTCATCTAGGGAAGCCAAAAGATGGGAAACTAACTTCAACGAGAATAGAATATGGACATTTGCCAATGAAGAAAAATGTATCTTAAAAAAACAAAGCATATAAGTGCAGAAACTACTGTGGAAATGTTTGAGTCATAAATTGAAAAATAGCAACCCTTCAATTTGGATATTTTTTCTAATGGAAGGAAGAAAATTAGAGACATTTTTGGAAAAGAATGCTTGGGACAACCCACAAACCTTGAATGACAGGCTGAGGAGAACCCATGGAGGCATCTGAGAAGACAGGTGCATTTCAAGAAAAGCAACGTGAAAGGGTTTCATAAGGAAGAAATACAGAAAAAGAGACTCAAGCTGGGGAGGTCATTTTTCCAGTTATCAGGGTGGTTCGAGAATAATAATGGGATGGAGATCAAGGAAAAGGAACACCTACAATGCTAGAGGAAGGTTAAACATGGAGTAGAAGGTTATTCGGAACAACCTTCCCCCCTGTGTTTTCCTCAACTGGCCATGATTTGTGTGCAAGTCCTAGACAATATTTAGCAGTCGTAAAAAGTAAAAACTAAATTTTGATCAGGAAGCACTTAGAAAGTTTGGGCAAAAACTGTAAGGAGATAGCACCATTCTAGCTCAAAGTGAATTCCATTAAAAATACATATTATCTTTTTGGAGATATGGGGTAAAAGTAAGAAAAAATGAAGTTGACAGGTGAATCTATACAATTAGCTTGGTATATTTTAAGCTGACATTTCATCATTGGAAAGAAAAAGAAGTGTTCAGTGGAAAACTTAGAGGGCTATTACTGAGTGAGCTATTTGGAAGGACACAGGGTCCAATACTCTCAGTTAGGCTAGAGACTTCCCTATAGCTGGTCACTTCATGCCTGCACTTTACTGGCAAAAGAAAGAGAAAATAAAGTGTGAAGAAAATTGAAACCACACATGTAAAGCAAACACATACAATTTAGATAAACAGCAATAATGTAGTATAAAATAAAAAATATAAAACCGCAAACTAAAAATTCAGAATAGAAAAAAATAATGAAAAACGCAACAGTAAAACAAAAAAAAATTAAAGAAGATTAAAGTAAACAAGTAAATATTGACTGAAAGAGTAAAAGAAGAAGAGAGGCTATTTAAGGTTGACAAATTTAGCTAAAACAATATTCTTTTTTAAAGGATAGAAAATACTTACTTTTTATGAATTTCACTAATAAATTCCATATAGTCACCGAGTTCAGAGTTAACCCTTGGGACAAACTGACCTATCCAGTTTTCAGCACGACTGCACACATATCCTCCTTCTGAGCCTGGGCTTTGCTCTAAAGGATCCACCGCCAAGAGACCAAGACCGCTGGGAGATTGTCCTTTAGAAAGAGGTCTTTCATTTCCAACACTTGGGCTTCTTTATGAATTTGACAAACAGTTCTAATAAGCACAATTCTGGCCAACTTTTTTATACCCAGGTTTTGAAAGTTAGCAAAGTCTCTGTTACACATAACACAAACATAAGACAGAAGGATTGAGAATATTCACCGGCTACTTTAATGTGGGAAACAAAGGAATGGAAGCATCAGTGAGAGGCTCAACATTCCAAGGGTTCATCCACGGCTACTGCAGGTACCAAGGGGGATTTAAAAATGTGAGATATGTTCCCTTCTTATGTATGAAGCTATTAACACTGAAAGAGCAGCTTACATATAAATCACATGGAGATAAATCAGCAAGAACCACTACTAGAAACAACATTTGTGCCTCTAGTTAATTTCATTGTTGGAGAAAACAATATCTACTTTTTATGAATTTCATTAATAAATTCCATATAGCCATTGATGAGCCATGACCTAAAAATTCTGGTTGGTTACCAACCACACAGTAAGGCTGGAACTCTTAGTCAAAGAAAAACTAAAAGTGAACGAGTTGGTGGTTAGTGTCAGTTACAGCAGAGAGTGAGGAGTGCCTCTGGAGCTAGCCTGCAGACCTGGCCTGTGACTCTGCCATTTCCTGGCTCAACAGTCTCTGGCAAGATCCCTCAACCTTCACATACCTCAAGTTCTTCATCTGTCACATAGGGATAATGCCACAGGGTTTTTATGAGGAACAGATGCATTAATCCTTGCAAAGTAGTAATGTACATAAAGCCTGGCACATACAACGTGCTCAGTACACATTTGCAATTATTGCTATTATTCTCATAGCAAGGGCTTGCTTGATGTTTGGAAAAGATGATAGCCAAAATATATGGAATTCCTCAAAGAAATCTCAAATTGCAGGGCAGCATTTAAATAGAAGCTAGAAACCTAAGACAAATGCTAAAATTAATGAAAAAAAAATTCAAACTGTAAACAAAGCTTCTCCAACACCTGATTTTTTCTTTTTTGTTTTTTTTTTTTTTTTTTTTGACACAGAGTCTTGCTATGTCTCCCAGACTGGGGTACAGTGGCATGACCTTGGCTCACTGCAATCTCCACTTCCTGGGTTCAAGCAATTCTCCTGCCTCCGTCTCACAAGTAGCTGGGATTACAGGTGCCTACCACTACTCCTGGCTAATTTTGTGTATTTTTAGTACAGATGGTGTTTCACTGTGTTAGTCAGACTGGTCTTGAACTCCTGACCTCAGGTGATTCGCTCGCCTCGGCCTCCCAAAGTGCTGGGATTACAGCTGTGAGCCACCACCCCTGGCCAACACCTGACCTTTCTTAAGAAAGTTTTGACAAAATGTCTGCAAAAGATAAAAGACACACAAACAATAAGAACTAGTACTTAGGGCATACTTACTTTGATCCAGATACTGTTTAAGCATTTTACATTTAGCTTATTGATCCAAACAATAATATCATAATGTAGATGTTACTATAACATCTGAGGAAGAGCACAGGGTGGTTAAGTGACTTGCCCAAGGCCAAAAGACCAGCTCGTGGAGGAGCCAGGATCGAATACAGGCATGAGGCTTCAGTGTCTGCTTCATTAAAGCTTCGGAGAGACTTCTATTATTCCAATGAAGTAAAATTAAATTTTCTCCTCTTCTCAGAAGCCCATATCTATTGCTTGGATAGGCATACTTTTCTACAGCTTAATTGCCTTTAGGATTCTTTAGTTGAAACTTATATTTCTATGAGTTTTAATGGTGTGACCCTTGGTTTCTCTCGTCTCTCACTCTCCCTTCCTGGGCTATGTGTGAGTCATAGCTAGAACTAGAAGCCAACAAGAGAAAAAAAACACTAAATCTGGATTAAGATCTGTATACCAAAAACAGATCATCTTTATTTCAAAGCCTGTGAGATTACAGCTTTTGTTAACTTTAGAAATGTACTTGGATTAAATATATATAATATTTACACATTATTGAACAAGATTATTTAGCGACCAACACCATTCTGTTTACAATATATATTATGTTTTCAATATTGTTTAAAAGTGATTTCTGACTAGTCAGCTCCAGACCTCACCTCACATTTTCTCTGTCTCAATTTAATTGACATTTGTAATAATTAAGTCCATTTGCTTTTCAGCAATCCCCACCCTCTCCTGACATCCATTCCGTAGACATAAAACTACAGAACACAACCCTCTAGAACAAAATATGAGGGAAATAATGGCTTCAGGTATGAGCAATCAGCTATGAGCAAGATACTTTTGAGAAGTAAAGAAAAACTAGATACGGAGAGAATATACCAATCTGGAACGGGATAAGATGGTGACATCACATAGAGGGGCTATGGCACAGAAGCAACAACAGATATTAATCAACATTCCTTCCCAATGATGTATGGGCCAGGGTTCCAGGGCCTCAAAGAACTAGTATCCTGAAAGCACAATGCAGCAGTCCCTAATCAATTCATAGGGTGACCTCACAGCGACAGTCAATGGAGGTTAGTGGTCATTTTCAATTCACTGTGAAAGAGGAGCTTTTAAGGAAGCCCTTAATCAAATGTAATTAGTCTAGAGGGTGATAGATGATCCATTTAGCCAAGCCTATGTGAAGTAATATAAAGTAACCTTAAGTAGGGTTGGCCTTGGGGCATCTTATTTACCAAATCAAATTCAGTTTGATTTTATGCTTTGTTCAAAATGATGTTGGAGCAGTTTCTCTCCTTTACTTACCTAACATGATCCTGAGCCACTGCAGTGACCAAAGATATCCCCTGGTTTTTCTCTCTGTACTTACCTTATAGTTACAAAGTGAAGTAAAGCAAAATTACCTACTCTCGCTAACAGCACATATCATTTTCTTTCTGAGGCACTGTTTCCAATAAAAAGTAAATTTGGAAAATACAAAGAATCCCATAGAAAAAAAATACAACCACCACCCAAAAATAATTCCCGTTAATATTTTGATATATGGCCTTTCACTTTTTGTCTTTGCCTTTTTACAGATTAATAATATAATGAGCTTTTCCTTCCTGTGCTGTCTTATTTTGAGTCTTCTCCAACTTAGACAAATCCACAGGCCTCCAGGAGAACTGGGAGTTCTCGGAGCAGAAAGGCAAAGACACAGTAAACTAGCAAACTTCAGTCTGCTTGATCTACTAAACAGGCAGTTAAGATGAAAGCAGAAGAGGCGCTAAGCACAGGATTTATGACAAGATAATGAATTGGAAAGAGAATAGGAGATGTGAGTTGTCCTCCCCTTGGGAGATTGAGGGTCACTGGAGAGTTGGGACATGCAGATGACCAGACTAAAGGGACCATGGCAGGACAGTCATGTCAGGATCAAGGGACTATTGAGCCACTCTTCCCCCTCCTTCTCCCCATGTCCCAGCATCTGGTAGAAGCTGAGCCCATGTCTGCTGCCCTCCTGTGCCTGCAAGCCGTGACATTGCCATGTGTGGTGAGGAGAGCTTTTGGCCAGCCTTCTTCCTCTTGAGAAAAGGTCTTCCAATCATAGTAGAAATCAGTTTCACTAGCCAACAGTGTCCCCAGAAAGAAACACAGAAAGCCTACATTTTCAATTCCCAGCCAAGGGTGAATAACTGACAATTTAATATCTGGCTGTGATTTTTATGAGGCTAACTGGATGTCTTTTTTGTTACTGTAAGGGGACTTTAATTTCCTTTGAGTTCCTCAGAAAAGCAAATCCTATAGCATCCTTTTATATCTGAATTATTTTGAGAAATATATTTTTTTCATTTAAACCTAAGATCACTGCATTATGACTTTAATCAAAAAGAGACAGATGACTCATTCGGAACTTCACAGCTTTTTTTGCCATCACTATCACATTGTGCCTAAGCATATTATTCTCAGAGCTGAAGAAAAAAAAAAAGATTTTGAATGTGTTTGACATATAGTAACAAACATCAGGTTGACAGACATATGGTAAAAGGTATGTTCGGTTGTACATGGAGAGAGTTAACAGCATCATTTGCTTAGCCCCAAGCCCCTTGGGGAACAGTCAGTTCAGTTCTCCTTACAGCTCAGGCAAATTGGTGCTCCATGTGAGCAAAGAGCTCCCTTCACCCTGACCCCCGTTGCTGCGGTAATGACGGTAATCACATCCATCGGCTCCCGCGCCTTTCCCTGTAGGGTGCCCATGGGAGTGGAGGGTGCTGGCTTATTGCCTCTCTGCTGCTTCCCCCAGGGCCAGCCTGCCAGTGGTTGCTGCCTAGCCAGACGGGAGCTTGCTCCTGGGGAAGTAAACAAACTTATTCTCTACTTTGAAAAAGAGAGGGTCAGGCTTTGTTTTTCTTATCTATACTAGGAAACAAATGCTACTATTTCTACTTTATCAGTGATGATGTAACACCACCGAATTTATAAGACTATAAGACTTGTCCATAGCCTAGACAGCATTAGAGTCTGAATACAGAGATTTCTAAAGCCTGATTTCTGGTGGGCATCTTGGATCCTCCTGCCCGTTAGATCCACGGTCACCATTCCTCATTTCCTTCATTCACATTTTATTCCTCTGTGTAACCATGCACAGGGCAGCTGCCTTATGAATTTTCATTGACTAAATAATAAATCAAAATGTGGCCCTGGACACGCCACTGTCTCTCTAGGACTTATTTCCCATCAGTAAATAAGGGGTTGCACTAGGTAATTTCTGAGTTTCCTTGAAGCTTCAGATTTTCTTCTTAGGTTATGCCGCTATCAGTTTCCCTGTACTACTTGGTTTTCTGCCTGAACTGCTCTCTTCCCTGAACCAGTATAGGTGGGCACTTATAAATAGTGTGTGGCCCCAGGACCTGGGCTTCATCTATAATATTGTACATCCAAAGACAAAATTTTCCAGCTGAGGGAGGAAAACAGAGCAGGACATGGAAGTCTGAGAGCAAATCAGGACAGGATAATCATGGCCAGAGCAGAGGAGAGAAGCTGTCACTCATGGGAGCCATCCTATCCCGAGGGATTGCTGTGGTCAGGGGTGCTTCATCAGGGCTCCATCTGGCTCACACAAAATAGCCACCTCCATGTGCATTCCTTCTGTAGTTTCCAAATCACTTTCTGACACTAATTTGACTTTCCAATACCAAGAAAGAGATTAGGCTGTGTAATCGATAGAAAAATGTATTTTATTTCATCAGTTAATTAATTTAAATTATGGTTTAAACTTTGTGGTAGGCTGAATAGCCCCCAAAGATATTCAGGCCCTAATCCCTGGAACCTGTGAGTATTACCCTTTGTCGAAAATGTGGCTTTGTGGATGTGACTAAGGATATTGAGATAGATAGGGAGAGTATCCTTCCTTATCGGCGTGGGAGCTGGAGAGAGGGATATCTGACATGGAAGATGAAGGTAATGTGGTAACACAAGTAAGATGCTACACCAGTGGCTTCAAAAATGGAGGAAAGTCTGGGCACGGTGGCTCACACCTATAATCTTAGCACTTTGGGAGGCCGAGGCAGGCCGATTGCCTGAGGTCAGGAGTTCGAGACCAGCCTGGTCAACATGGTGAAACCTCGTCTCCACTAAAAATACAAAAATTAGCCGGGCGTGGTAGTGTGTGCCTGTAATCCCAGCTATCTGGGAGGCTGAGGCAGGAGAATCACTTGAACCCCAGAAGCAGAGGCTACAGTGGCCAAGATCGCAACACTGCACTCCAGCCTGGGCAACAGAGCAAGACTCCATCTCAAAAAAAAAAAAAAAAAGAAAAAAAAGAAAGAAAAGAGAAAGCAAAGAAAAAGAAAATGGAGGAAAGGGCCAGGAGTCAGAGAAGGAAAAATATCAGGAGCAGCCTCTAGAAGTTGAAAGAGACAAGGAATAAATTCTTTTCTGGATCCTCCAGAAAGAACCAGTGCTGCTAGCACCTTGGCTGTAGGCCAGTGACACTGACTGTGGACTTCCGGCCCTCAGGATTTAAGAGCACAAATTTGTGTTGTTTTTAAGCCTCTAAATTTGTGGTAGTTTATTACAGCAACAATAACAAACTAGTATTAAATTCCCTTGTGATATCAGTACTGACGGTCTTTTGCGTAAGAGTCTAATTGCTTTGAGTTAGCCTAAAAATATTTTAAAAATCTAGTTTCTGGACATGCAGAACCTGGACCATGCATAGCAAAAACCTTCTAAGAAACCCACTGCTCACCCAGGCAACAACTTTAATTTGGACTCACACTTTCTTTCCAACAGCAGTAGGATTCAGTTTCCCCTACTGTAGTGCCTCTGAAAAAGAGATCAGTTGGTTGATTTTGCATGTAACTATAAGGCATCTAGTAGGGTCTGACAAAAATAAGCCAAAATAAAGTATCAAGTTTACATATTATTAATGGGTGCACCTACTGTCATTCAAATGCAGCTGTTCTCCCTCACTTTCTTATTACAGAATGCCCTTATTAATCTTCTATAGGCATCAATGCCAGCCAGCCCTGTCTAGACTGGATGCTAGTCTGCTAGTTCTCAAACTTTAATATGCATTACAGGCATTGAAATCGCCTGGAGATCTTGTTAAAATGCAAATTCTGATTCTGTAGGTCTGAGGCAGGACCTGAGATTCTAAATTGTAATAAGCTCCCAAGCGATGCCAGGGCTGCTGGTCTACAGACTACACTTTTAAGCAGCAAGGTGCTAGATCATATTCCGGAAGTTTTAGACTAAGGTGGATTTAAATTGGCACTACCGACAACAAAGCCTTGTGATATTCTCAAACCCTTACAGAACTTACCTTGAAATACCTTTGCTAGATGCGGCACTCTACCTGGCACGCCGTCTCTGGTCCTGGCTTGCACATTAAGTACTTCCTTTGCATGCCTTTCTCAACGTAACATCCTTGAATTTCATCCTGGTCTTCTGAGAATTTTTTCCTTATCAAGTAGGCACTGACCTTGTAAGAATCTCTTATGCTTTTTCTAAATGCCAGTTCTTCTTCAGTTCCCTGAAATCTTACTTTAAAAGTAAGATTTCCTTTATCCTGTTTCCTTTATCCTGTTCACCTGCACCCCTAGGTTGCAAAGGCTTGCTGTCCTTAAATAAAGTCCTTTTCTCCTGGTTTGGGTCTGTGTCTAGGTGCAGATTCACCAGCGCCTGGGTCTCAGGAGCTCTCAGCGGCCCAGCCTCCTATAGCTGGCTTGCCTTTGTAGGCTCCCAGCAATATCTTAAGAGTCTATTTCCATCGCTTCCTGTTTTAAAACTACTACTCCCTATGGCATCCCCTATTGATTTCAGTTTCTGATCTGAGTAATGACTCTAGTCTTTGGTTAATTTGTGGAGCACAGACAACCGGTACATCCTGCACCCCAGAAAGGATCAAATATTTTCTCCTTCTCACTTGCTACAGGTTCTCCCAGTTAGCTCACTTCTGCTGTCTCTATCAAAGGGCTTCCCAGCTCTCTGCTGCCCTCTCCTGGTATTCTTTAGGACTATGCTCACATCAGCGAGCACCAAAACCAATCAGATCACAGACCCCTGATCCACAAGACCTAGGAAGGTGATCTAAATAGCAAGTTGAACTGGGCATCTACTACCTTTATAAGCATTTTTAAAGTAAGAATTTCAACAGAAATATAGAAAGATCACATCCTTAACAGTTTCATTTCTAACAAAATGAGTATCACAAAAATAAGACTAGAAGAGAAAGGCTGGGTGCAGTGACTCACGCCTATAATCCCAGCCCTTTGGGAGGCTGAGGTGGGTGGACCACAAGGTCAGGAGTTCAAGACCAGCTTGGCCAAGATGATGAAACCCCGTCTTCACTAAAAATACAAAAACTGGCCAGGTGTGGTGGCACATGCCTGTAATCCCAGCTACTAGGGAGGCTGAGGCAGGAGAATTGCTTGAACCTGGGAGGCAGAGGTTGCAGTGAGCAAAGATCATGCCACTGCACTCTAGCCTGGGTGACAGAGCAAGACTCCGTTACAGAAAAAAAAAAGAGGAGAGAAACTTTAGAGCACATTCAAAGAAGAAAGAGGAGTCCAGCTTGCTAAACTAGTTGTTTGCAGGTCTAGCTGGAAAGATTTCAAGAAATATTGTCCTCTGGGTCCCATTCCAGTTCATTCCTGATTACTTATATTTTTAATAACTTTCCTAGTGGTTCTAATACTGTTAAGAGCTCCTTGTTTAGACTATAAAATATGATAGATATGAGTGAAAACTGGTCATCTTATAGCAAATATCAAATGACACAATCATATTTTATAGACAATTTTTGAATATTTGTAAGGAGCAGCAGACCCCACATAAAAGGGTGCTTTGGTTTATGTTTTCAAAGTACAGGTCCTCCTGACCAGACTTTGTTCTCTGGCCTACGGCCATCCTTCTGTGCTTGTCCAGCTTCCTGCCTCATTAAGTGTTTCGCACTATATGTTTAATGCCGACCCAGACGGGGAATCCATAGCTCCTCCTGACTAGGCGCTACCCCTTCACCCTAGTACCACAGTCTCAGCCCACTCAGGGAAGCCCCTACCACTTCATGCCTTCCAAGCAACACACCCCTCCCTCTCAGACTGTGCTGCCCCCCTGCTCTGTGGGCAGACCCAGATGGTGAAGGCCTGGGGTACGGGAGACAAGTGGAGCTATACTAACAAATGATATGATGAGGCTTCCTGAAACTGTTTTTGCTCCTAATGTTGCTTCTATTTAATAATATGTTCTGATTCTATAAAAGTGATTGTCTCTCCCCTTGGCTGTGGTCTTTCCCATCCCATCCTACTCATCATAAGTACCACCCTTTCCCAAAAGACTTTCCTGACCCCTCCACCTCTCCCTAGTCAGAGTCCCTTTATACTTCTCTAATGTGCCATTATTTTGCATTTAACATGTCTTAATTTTCTTTCAAGATGTGGAAGTTCTCTATCTTACTTAACATGCTGTATTTTGAGTTGTTACACTGCAAGACTATCTCATCTTTATACTTCCTTATTACCCTGGAAAGGCAGAGCACGATGCCTTGCACACAGTGGGTGTTCAGTTAATATTTGCTGATTGCATTTCTTCCAAGCATCACTGGCTCAACCCTTAAAAGTAAAACCCAATCCTGTTAAATATGTCTTTCTTGCTCACTTGGCTTTTTCCCTTTCAATTCACCAGGGGTTACCCAATATTCTCTTATTCCTCAGAGGCTAGCCTCTACATTGCTTACCTCCTTTAGCACCTGTTTCTTACCTCCTTTGGATGATCATTTTGATCCTCTAAACAACCTCAAAACTCCTTTCCAGGGTTTACTCTGCTTAGCTGGAAAATCACTGGCAACTTAGAATTTGCATTTTTAATCGGGCATTGCATCGGATTTTTACTGTATTATTCTTAGTTCCTCTTGCACTTAAGCTACTGCAGGGTATATGGGTGACAGCATAAATATAAATAAGAAAGTATTTTGCCTTCATCATTAAAAAAAAAAAACACTAAGCATTAATTTTAAATAAAGCAATATCATTTTATCTTCCTTGCATGGAAATGTTGCCTGTTATGTTTAAGGTAAAAATAAAGGCTCTCTTAGGGCAAAACCCACCTATTCCAAAGCCCCTTCTGGAAACAAATGTTGTTTAAATGCAGTTAGAGCTTTTGCCCAAGGTACACCTTCCACAGATGAAAGCAGTACACTTCATTCTGCTCTGCTCCACCATGTTCTTATCCTATAATTCTTGTCCATTATAGCTGATTTCTGATTCTGGGATGGGATGTGTGATTTGTCCATAGATAAATCTGATCCTCATTAAGCTGTCTAACTCCAGGTAAAACCCAGCTCTGGGATTATGGCACGAAGCTGCTAGAGCCTGCCAGGTTTGTCTGTTGCAGTTTTACTTCCTGTGCAGTGGAGTCTCCCTCTCCCAGGTGACTGGCTTCCTCTATCACCTAAGAGAACCACACAACAAACCAACACTCTTAAGTTCCCTGCATTTAGGCTCTTTGCTGCCCTCTCCTGATGTCCTTTGACACTGACACACCAACCCAAGAACATCAGAAGGGAGCCTCCGTCTCTGTTCTCACTGCTGTCTCACTCCCATGCCTGACAGCCACTGAATGAACTCCAAACGAACCTGAAAATTTGATTGTCTGAAATGGAATTCAAATTATCTCCGCTATTCAAATTAGCTGAGATGTGAAATGACTTCCCAAATCCTCAACAGAAAGGCAATGGGATGCCCAACAATGTGGTTAGTTGTTAGGGGGTTGCAGGGAGCCAAGAGAGGAAGTGACTATGAAGGCACAGGCTCCTCCAGCTCTCCCGGTTACTAGTAGGATTTCCTTAAGCCAAGTTGTTTGGGCCACTTATGCTTCATTTCGCACATCCACAAAATGAATATAACATTACCTCTGGGCCATCTGAATAAGCAAAATCCCAAAATAGCACTCAGATAGTGCTTACTACTGTACCAGGCACTGTGCTGAGGGTTTGGTTTATTCCATCTTTCAATCTTCGTAACATCTACAGGAGACAGAGACTACCCCAATCCCATTTTACAAGTGGAAAGACTGGCTATGGGTACTTTTTAAAATGTTGTAGTGTGTTGGATTCAACTGGGATTTTGACTTAGGACAACAGAAGCCGAAGCTGACAAAAATAGCCACATGGTGAATATGCAGTCACAAGGAAGTGGGGAGATGACTGGTAGGGCGGAAGGAGAATGAGGAACAATGGGAATCACATAGAGAAGGGCTTGGATGGGGCATTGAAAAGCACAGCTGTGGACACAGCCTCCCTAGATCTGAATCTTATTTTGGCCAATTATTAGCTAACCTGAGGCACTTAACCTTTCTGGCCTTTGTAAAATGGAGATAATAACAAAACCTACCTCACTGGAAATATTACAGGTAAAACACTTAGCAGAATGCCTGGTAGATAGTACGTGCTCAATTAAAGGCTAGCTAGTGGCTTCATCACTTGTGAGCCTGCACAGTTTTTCTCTCAGTAAGGAAGATCAAAAGTTGCAATCCCAGCAAGTCATTTAATATGTGAATAAAACTGGCCTGTGGGGTAAGTTATTTTTAAGGATCCAAGAGAATTAGCAGTGGGCCAGAAGCATAGTTTAGGGTTCCTAGAATGTAAAATGACAGAGTCCTGGACTGTGGCAGGTGGCTTCTGGAAGACCAGGGACCAGGAGATGAGTCCAAGGGAAGAAAAACAGAAAACTGCAGTTTTTTTCTTTTATGTCCTTTTACTTACTGTCTACACCACACACACACACACACACACACACACACACACACACACACACACACAC
>NW_022436977.1:19600704-19628600 GCF_009761245.1 Sapajus apella
GGCCGAGGCGGGTGGATCACGAGGTCAAGAGATCGAGACCATCCTGGTCAACATGGTGAAACCCCGTCTCTACTAAAAAAAATACAAAAAATTAGCTGGGCATGGTGGCATGTGCCTGTAATCCCAGCTACTCAGGAGGCTGAGGCAGGAGAATTGCCTGAACCCAGGAGGTGGAGGTTGCGGTGAGCCGAGATCGTGCCATTGCACTCCAGCCTGGGTAACATGAGTGAAACTCCGTCTCAAAAAAAAAAAGAGTTGCTAATGAGGACTGCAATGAAACAGTGGCTCCTTTGCTACTGAGAAATTTCCTACAAATTTCCCTAGCCTATGCTTATTTTACAGTCAGAGAAAGCATTACAACAAGACAACTGACAATTTCACCAAACCAATACAACACTAAGCAGAAAACAAAAATTGTATCTACATAAGGAAAATGCTTGCATTCAGGTTCCAGGAAAGAAAAAAGAAAAAAAAGTCAGTCAATTGGATTATTTCAACTGAAAAGAGTTTTGACTGAATCATATGGGGGGGAAAAAACAAAACAAAAAAAATTCTTGTTTTTCTGCTTGCTATAGTTACTGAGAGCCTGCCTCTCACATTCTAGTACATAAACAAGCACGACTTAGCTCCCCTTCAACCCTACCACTCACAGTTGGCCTCTGGTCAGGTAAATTTCAGGTTTCCTTTCCTAGTCTGTACATGCCTGTGTGTGCCCATCTACAGACTGCAGGACACGACTCACTGGAGAAGGAAGCCTGATGTGCAATTGGTGTACTCCCAGTCACACAACAGGGATCAACTTGTTTTTTTGACTTTGTTAAATTACATTAAAATTGCTCAACAGCCTCAGGAGCATTGGGATTTCCACTCAGAGTCTCACATGCAAGCAGTTCACTGTAAACCGGGACTGGCCATTTCATTCAGGCATATCATTCCTTGGAATCCAGCGTGTGCATAAACCATAATCAGAAAACACTCTTTAAATACAAGGTATACATCTCCTATTTGAACATAGTTGGACAAACTCTAAACTCAATCCTTTAATAGTTAAGACAGAATGAGGTGTACACAGCTCACATCTCTCCTGTGTCCAGCTAGGTGACACTGACTCGTTCCTGGCTTTGTCTGAGGGCATATCAAGAGTCAAGAAACCCAGGGCCACAGTCCAGGGAGTGCTAGGCACAGCTCATCCTGACTCATTCTGGGCCACGCTTTCTTCATCAATGGAATAAAGGCTGGGTATCGTCAAAGGTCCCCTGCTTCTCTAACACTCTGCTAGCCTCTAAATGAGAAAAGGAAAAGGGAAGTTCACAAGCAGGCATTCAAATGGGGACACTTGTTCTAATAACTCCTTAGATTGATCAGAGATGTGAATTTTTTTGGCAAAGAATAACAAGGCTTTATAAGCAGGCCTGGCACATAATTAGAATGGAAACCATTCCATTAAATGAAAAAAACTTTCATTCCCAAATCAAAGTTCTCTGAGGGCTGGGCTAGGGCCAAAAAGTGGAGATTCATTATGATCAGAAGGGAGTCATCCCCTGGTATATAAGGAAGATTATCAACATCATCACTCATCACCCACCATGCATTTATAAAATACTTACTGTGTACATGGCACAACAGCTAACCTGGGTCACTTGCTGAAGATGCCAAGTTTTTCTTTTCCTAATAGTCAAAGTCATGAAGGTGAATATGACTTTAACAACCTCAAGCAGGATCCTAGGGACCACACGGGATGTCTGCAGAAGGAGATTACATGAGAGATTCTTCTGCATAAGTGAGGTAAGGGATCCTAAGGGCAAGTGATGGACACGTCGGGATCATGACTTAAAAGAGATGGTGCCTAGTCGTAGCCATTTTTTTTTAACCAATTGTCTGCTTGGTAAAACCAGTTCTATCAATTTGCTAGAGCTGCCATAACACAGTACCATATACTAGATGAAGTCTAGAACAGAAATTTATTTTATCAAAGAACGGACGTTTACTTTCTCAACATTCTGGAGATTAAAAGTCCAAGACCTCAGTGCTGACAAGATTGGTTTCTCCTGGGACCTCACTCTCCGGTTTGCAGATGGCCACCTTCTCACTGTGCCTTTGTGTGGCCTTTTCTCTGTGCACACATGCTCTTGATTAGTCTTCTTCTTATAAGGATACTATTTATATTGGATTAGGACCCCACCCATCCCATTGACCTAATTTAATTATCTTTTTTTTTTTTTTGAAACTTAGTCTTGCTCTGTTGCGCAGGCTAGAATGCAGTGGTGTGATGATCTCCAGGCTCAATGCAACCTCCTCCTCTCAGGTTCAAGTGATTCTCATGCCTCACAGCCCCCAAGGAGTTGGAATTACAGGTGTGCGCCACTTCACCTAGCTAATTTTTTTAATTTTTAGTAAAGACAAGGTTTCTCTATGTTGGCCAGCCTGGTCTCGAACTCTCCACCTCAAGCAATCTGCTCACCTCGGCCTCCCAAAGTGCTGGGATTACAGGCATGAGTCAACACAGCTGGTTAATTATTCTTTTATTGAGACAAGGTCTTGCTATGTTGCCCAGGCTAGCCTTGAACTTCTGAGCCCAAGCAGTTCTCCCACCTCAGCCTCCCAAGCAGCTTGGGCTACAGGGGCTCACCACCACTCCTAACTACCTCTTTAAAGGCACCATCTCCTAACATAGTCACATTCTAAGATGCTGGGGGTTAGGGTTTCAACATATGAATTTGGTGGAGGCCAAAAGGGAGCCCAGCTGAGTTCCTAATGCCAGTATTTGCCCTCCCCAAAGTTATAGGCATAGATAGTCCCAGTGTTTTCTAAATTTCCTGGGGATTTTTGGTTGTTTGTTTTCGTTTTTTCACAAAGTTCTCTACCTCCTGCCCCAATTTAGCACTTTCACAATGTAAAGCACAGGGATGGTTGGCTACTTTTAGATCTACTTTTCTTTATCACTATTACCATCCTCATCTGTGGGATTACATAGATCTTTAAGGTTAGGATTAAGAAGCAACTAGTTGGCTTCAAGCCAAGTCCAGGCAGCTTTTCATAAACTACCCAAACTGCTCCTATTCACCGGGTCTTCAGAGACAAAGAGGAGTTATGTAGTGGATAATGGAGCAGGGAAAGGTGAAAAGAGAAGAAAAAAGTACATCTATGCCCAGAAATGCCTTGTCATGGGTCTGTCTCCATTCTTTATAAGACATTTCCTGTGTTACAACACGGTGGATTAACAAACCTACACACAGGCAACATGGAGGAGAAACCGTTCTGCAAAGGAATCCGGTTTCCTATCAACATTCAGTTTCATTTTCACTGGCAGAACACCAGCCACACAGACACGCACACACAGACCCTGGGCCCTGACTAACATTTTAAGCACCCCCCTTTCAGATGTGTTTATATATTTGTTCAGCCAGTTGGAAAAAAAAAAAAAAAGCCCCAAACTTAAACAAAGTCATTTCCCAAACCACCAGCTGTCTCCTTAATGAATTTTGTTTTTTGGATGTAGTAACAAGTAACCATTTCCAACCCACTTATTCATTCAATAAATACTGAGTACCTCCCCAGGCTTGGGGACATAACAGGGAAGGCCATAAACTTGGGAGGGATACAGATAAGTTCTTATAAATGATAACTACTTCAGCTCTCCACACCAAGTGCAGTGCTGGGTATCTTAAATATTTGGGAAGGTGTTATCATCTCCACTGTACAATGGAGAAGCCAAGGCTAAAAGAAGTTCAAAAGCCAAGGTTAGGCCAGGCACGGTGGCTGCTTTGGGAAGACGAGAAGGGCAGAGATCACTTGAGGTCAGCAGTTCTGGACCAGCCTGGCCAACATGGTAAAACCCTATCTCTACCAAAAGATACAAAAATTAGCCAGGCGTGGTAGTGTGTGCCTGGTGTAATCCCAGCTACTAGGGAGGCTGAGGCAGGAGAATCACTTGAACCCAGGAAGAGGTTGCAATGAGCAGAGATCGTCTCACTGTACTCCAGATTAGGTGACAGAGCAAGACCATGTCTCAGGCAAGGTTATAATGGACCTTGGAAATGTCAATGGAAGGGTCAAGCCCAGAAGCCAAGTCACCTTACTTCCTGGTCGGTGCCCTTTCTACTATCACAGGATCTTAACCTGAACCCAAGACCTTAGAGGGAAACATTTTTTACATCTTTATTTTTACTGATATTTATTATTTACATGTTTTTATTTCTCTAGTATCTAATTGAAATTTAACATTTACTTCAGTTATGTATGTAGCCAACAAACCAAAGCAGTTAATATAACCTTGTTATTAAATACTGCATTAGTTTTTTAAAGGCACATATATTACTACATCATAAATTATTTTATAGCTGGGTGCAGTGGCTCACACCTATAATCCCAGTACTTCGGGAGCCTGAGGCAGGCGGATCACCTGAGGTCAGGAGTTCAAGACCAGCCTGAGATCAAGAGCAACATGGAGAAACCCTGTCTCTACTAAAATTACAAAAAAATTAACTGGGTATGCTGATGCATGCCTGTAATCCCAGCTACTCAGGAGTCTGAGGCAGGAGAATCGAACTTCAGCCTGGGTGACAGAGCAAGACTCCATCTCAAAAAAAAAAAAAAAACACCTTAGTTATTATAAATTCTTTTGATGTTTTGACAAGTGTTTTGCAATTCGTTTCCTTTATAATACTCTTCCTTTTATTTTATACCTTTTAAAAAGTATTGCTCTGGTCGGGCACGGTGACTCACTTGTGTAATCCCAGCACTTTGGGAAACCGAAGCATGTGGACCACTTGCGGCCAGAAGTTCGAGACCTGCCTGGGCAACATAATAAAACCCGTCTCTACTAAAAATACAAAAATTAGCCAGGTGTGGTGACCTGTGCCTGTAGTCCCAGCTACTCAGGAGGCTGAGGCAGGAGAATCGCTTGAACCCCAGAGGCAGAGGTTGCAGTGAGCCAAGACTGTGCCACTGCACTCCAGCCTGGGTGACAGATCAAGACTCTGTCTGAAAAAAAAAAAAAGGATTGTTCTGAGAAAGAGTCTTTAGCCTTCCCAGAAATGCCAAAGGGGAGCGCGGCACACAAATGGACAAGAGTCCTGCATTATAGCAACGGGCAGCCCAGGCAAAGCCAGGGGCTCTGCTCAGTGTCTGAGCAAAAAGCCAGGTTGGAATTTTGATAAATAAAAGAGAGAGATGAAGAAGAAAGGAAATGAACCCAGATTCTACCATAAGATCCTTTTGCCCTTTCCACCAATTCCTGTTCAGCAGATGCCCTAAATCCTCTCCCCTTCAGGTTTCAGCTGCAGCTGACCCCTCGAGTGCCCCTCTGTCCCACGTGCAGTGTCAGTGGATGACTGTGTCAATCCCTGGCCCCGGGTCTCTGAGCACCCACTCCCTCTCGGGGACGGTGCCGAGTGACAGTCAACAAGTGGAAGGCGCCAGAAACATTCACACACCAACACCACCGATACTTTGGTTTAAGCGCCCCTCGCGGGGTGGCCTCTCCGCGGCCCTGAGGCTCTGACACTCCAAGAAGGAAGCAAGAGTCCCCTAAGACCCGGGTTCCAGACGAGGGTAGCAAGAGCTGCAGGTGTCCGGAGTTGGGGAAGGCAAGCTTGGGGCGCGGCACACCGGGTCTGCGGAGTCCCAGCTGCGGACACCGAGTTGGGGCAACAAACAGCCTCAGTGGTGGTCGCTGTCCCTGCCCAGCAGTCTCCCTCCCCTGGCCTAGGGCCCGAGATCGGCCGCCCGTTGCCTCTTACCCTGGCGTGAGCGGAGCCTTCGGTCACTGCGTTGGCGCAGCAAAACCAGCCGCTCCCTTCTGGGTCTCAAGGCCTGGACCGGGGCTCCGCCCGCCCTCCCGGCCCTTCGTGCGGAGGCTGGAGGCGGGGAAAGCGAGGCTCCCCCCAGGAAAGGTCCTGAAAAGTCCCGCCGTGCCCCGCCCGGCGCCGCAGCCCAGACACCATGGTCACTGCCCCCACCAGGGCTTTGAGGGCTTACGGGGCACAGAACCGGGAACAAGTGGCCAGCCGACCTGGGGTGCTGCTACCGGACCAGACTTGCCCCTTGCGCGCCCTGAAAGGCGGACCAGCAGGCTCGTGCGCGGAGGGCACGGAGGCCACCTGACGCTCCCGCCCCTGGGTGCCAACAGCGTTTCGTAATCCGGGCAGGCAAAGGCGGGGTGGGGTGCAGAGAGGTCCTGGCAGTTCCCACTGGGTCCTCCAGTGCGCCCTGGGCTTCTCTCCATGTTCCCACGGCTGCCCAGAAACATAGGCATTCCCGCGCTCATTTCACAAAGAAGGCGACCGAGGTTCAACCTTGGTGTGCGCTGGAGCCCTTGCCTCAAAACGCGCAGGCAGGGGTAAGCTGGCTTCCAGCCACTGGCCTCCACATTGTGTCCCATCCCATATTCACGACGGGACATCTTCAATTGACGCCTCTTTCTAGGTGGATGTAAAGTGTTAGTGAGTCGTCTCCAGCTTACCAGATTCAGTAACCCTTTTTACAATAACAGGGTGTCCCAAAAATCTTAAAACTTGAGAAATGCAAGTGCTAGAAGTTTTCAAAAAACAAGACAAAACAAAATTAAAAAAAAAAAAAAAGCCTTGAAAGTTTATTTGCATTTCTTTTACACTTATTTAGTTTCATGAATTTTGAAAATCATATATATAGAGAGAGAGAGAGTCTCACTGTGTCGCTGAAGCTGGAGTGCAGTGAGTAGAGCAATCTTGACTCACTGCAACCTCTGCCTCCAGGTTCAACCAATTCTGTGCCTCAGCCTCCTGAGTAGCTGGGACTACAGGTGTGCCCCACCATGCCTGGATAATTTTGTATGTTTCAGTAGAGATGGGGTTTCACACCATGTTGGCCAAGCTGGTCTCAAACTCCTGGCTTCAAGCGATCTGCCCTTCTGGGCTTCCCAAAGTGCTGGGATTATAGGCGTGAGCCACTGTGCCCGGCCTTGCTTAATTACTTTTTTAATTTTTTTCAATTTACACTTTCTATCTTTAATCAAAGGGACTGACTCTATCTATGGCAAAAATCATCATGAACAATATAACTACAAATGCAGACTGTAGACTTTTATTGGCAACTCAATTCCATCTGCAGCATTGCTTCTGTGACATGATTTTTTTTTCTTTTTTTTCTTTTTTTTTTTGAGATGGAATCTCGCGCTGTTGCCCAGGCTGGAGTGCAGTGGCACAATCTCAGCTCACTGCAAACTCTGCCTCCCAGATTCAAATGATTCTCCTGCCTCAACCTCCCAAGTAGTTGGAACTATAGGGGTACACCACCACCCCTGGCTAATTTTTGTATTTTTAGTAGAGACAGGGTTTCACCATGTTGCTCAGGCTGGTCTTGAACTCCTGGCCTCAAGTGATCTGCCCACCTTGGCCTCCCAAGGTGCTGGGATTATAGGTATGAGCGCCCCATCAACATGATTTTCTGAAATGGCAAATAACTCTGGTAAAGCAGCTCTGAACAAAATAAAGTATACTCTTTTCTTTCTTTATTCCAACAGAATCCACTCCTGGAAACTTTTGTATATTAAAACCATGCAAAATGCGTAATGTTTATCTGAACTAGAACCTAAATAACTTTACCAAAAAAAAAATGTTTTTTGCATATTTGAATGTTGGCACAAGGGACAGGACACCAGAGATTGTGCAGAGCTCTAGACAGTTAATTGGGTTTTATGTTTGTTGTTTTTTTGTTTTTATAATTGAGAACAGGCCTCACTCTGCCACCCAGATTGGAGTGCAATCACAGCTCACTGCAGCCTCGAACTCTGGAGCTCAAGCAGTCCTCCTACCTCAGCCTCACAAGTAATTGAGACCATAGGCATGTACCCTCTTGCCCAAATAACTTTTTTCTAAATTTATTTATTTTTTGTAGAGAAGGGATCTCACTAAGTTGCCCAGGCTGGACTTGAACTCCTGGGCTCAAGCCATCCTCCCACCTCAGCCTCTCAAAGTGCTGGGATTACAGAAGTGGGCCGCCATGTGTGGCCAGGACAGTTTATTGTTATATGGCGCTGTTCACATACCATGGCAGGTTGGCATCCTTGGTTCCCACTCTCTAAATGTCAATAGATTCTGTCCCAAATTTATGACAAATAAAAAGCCCCCTCCTATAGTTCCAAAATATTTCACCTCACCTCCCACTCCCATCACCCTTCACATCCAAGTCAAGAAACCTGGTTTACATGGGAAGGATGCACGCAGGGAGGAAGCACAGGAGATGTGCTGCTTGCTGGGTGGTTTGAGCTTGGTGGCTGTGGAATCAGATTCAGAGTTAAGAAACATGTCCTGACCATATCCCACATGCTGAAAGCCTCCAGTGTATTTATTCCACTATTTCACCCAAGAGCCCTCCTTCCAATACAAAAGAGAACATTTCAAAGGAGAGCAGAAGTTGTAACTTGCCCATCAGACAACAAGGAAGGGGACTGAGAGTTGACTCACTTACTCACCTAGTCATTCTTTCATCTCATGGATATTCTCTGAGTCCTTGCCTTTTGTGTCCGGCAAGCCCTGTGCCTGCTGTCTAGGCATACGCTGTTGAAAACAATCAAGTCTGATTCCTACCCATGTGAAGTTTGCAGAGGAATAAAAGCGTACTTGGGGATATGGGAAACTGAAAGAAGGGTCATTAAAGTGTGGGAAGAGGAAGTGATCGGAGGAGCTGGCACTAAGCGGAACACACCCCAATTCAAGAACATCCGGGAGAAGGAAAACAAATCCAAACCGGGGCTCTGGGAAGATTTGCAGGCACATAGGCAGGTAGGATTGGCGATAGGAATGAGTAGAAATAGAAAATGGAACAGAGAAAGGGATCCTTATTGCAAGAAAGGGAAGGCTCAGGAGGAAGATCAGGGCTTACCTGGTGGTGTAACCCAACCCTTTATTCCTGAGGGGTCAGAACTCACGATAACTATACTCTGCTAAGGCTGGGGTTGCTGCATCTGTCTATTCACAGTTATAATGGGGCTAGGGTGTATAGGAGGTGCCAAACCTGAGTCCTACACATATTCTCCTTGCTCTGTCTTGTAAATAAACTTACTTTCCCCTAATGATCAGTTCATTGCTCTTGCTAATATACCAATTCCTCTCTTGCCTGCTGGTGCCTGAACACAAAAAGTACAAAGTGCCTTGTCAGCAGTCACAAATTATAGTTCAGTGGGACCTTTATTATATTCCTGGCAAGAGGGTGTTCCCTTTGAGAATCAGGACCTCCAATCATGCAGAGCCTAGCACTGCAGAGAATGAAAGCAGAAAATCCCCCAGTGGATCATTGGGGAATGGTAGTATGTGGGCCAACGGAAATAATGGTGAGTGGGGCCACTTCTCCTTCCATCCCTTAGTCTCCTGACCCTTGTATAATAGCTAATTATATAGCTAACTATTCCTGAACCTTGTATAATAGGTATTATTTCCCATGCACCTCAGGCACATTGTTGATTTGTGGTGAAATAACTCTACTGGTTTCTAGGGCCAAAAGTTCAATACAGATGTAATGAGTATGCCTGAGGTTGGCAAAAAATCCTGTACAGGCAATGCTACGAGCAGCGACTGTCAGAAAACACAAACAGGAACAAATGATGGAAATCCTAATGATTTTCTGCTCAGACCACAAAACGTTGGAAATCCACAAGAATATTTTCCCCTTGTATTGAAGAAAACTGTGATTAAAAGTTTTTTCTCCCAATTTTCAGAATCAAAAGCATTTTAGAAGGTTTTTAAGGCTACCATGGGTCTTCTAGATCTCCAGCACCCCCATCACTTTCTCTATGTGGATTCAGTCTACTATAAACCGCTTCAATAACATTGCACTTGCCAGCAAGACCTCCCCCAGGAGGCAAATTTGGGATATTTTCTGCAGACAAGATGTGCATGACATGGGCAAGATCAGGCATTCCTTCCTCACCAGACTTCTCTATAATCTCTTCAACCTGTGATTCCAAGTGCTTATCCAACTCTAAATCTTTTTTCACCTGAGACCTTGGGAGCATTTGTAAAGCAAACTAGTACAATACTCATGTTATCTCAACTTCCCTTATGTAAACAAGTGTCCACTACCCAACTGCACACATTTTCCCGGTCATCAGATACCTCAAGCCTAGATTTAACAAATTCACAGAGCTCCTCATGGCACCATATAGTGGTCACTGATTTAATTAATGTACCATGTCCTGAAAGATGTCGCTTCATTCTTTCACATCTTTTCTCAGAGCTGGCATTTAAGTTGTAACTTTAGACCATCTCAACAATCTATAGAAGGCCAGTTACTTCTGGGTGGTGCAGTTCATATTACAACCAGTGAATCCTATGGTCATGACCTACTCCCACACATCCTGCACTTGAAGTAGATTCCCTGGCTGGATGCTCTGCTATATAAGATTCCACGCCTGTGGATCAAGCATTCCTTAAGCTTCCAGATAGAAGTGCTGGCTGAGCCTCTGTGGGCAGAAAAACCTCCAACAATATTAATTTACACTTTGCCTTAGAGTTATATTACCTATCCCACCTCCTATTATAAGATAGTCTGAGAGATCTGGACCTCTTAAACATCCAAGAACATATCACATTGATCCATCACAGTGAGATGACATCAAACTGATTAGACAGGATCAGCCAGAGAGGCTAGTAGGCTGGAGGCCTTGGTAAGATGCGTGCATTTCAGAGGGTAGGAGATAAACCCTGTGAAGAGTCCAGAACAGGCCATTTCAGTAAGATTTTTGGAGGTTCGGTGGTTGGAAGTATTCTGGAATAGGCTATTCTAAAGTAAAAAGCAAATCGATGTATCTTCTAGCCCTGTTTAAAAGAAGGAAGGCAGTGCCTTGTAGGCCTCTTAGTGTTCTGGAGACAACATATTCCACCCCTGGGGGATATTTTTCTGGCCCATAAACTGGGTGACATACAAAACTGCTGGCTTGAGTGAGGCTAGAACAGGAAAGGGTGTTGCCGCAGGTCCAAGCCACAGTGCAGTCAGTTCCGCCAGCTGACTCCCACGGTGTTGGAGGTGTGAGTGGTGGGAAAAGATGCAGTATGACCACTGAATGGATCTGCAGGCCTCCTGGGCCCACTGTAAACTGGACTTTATCCAGCACCCCATTTTTTAGCTGGTCCTCATAAACCCTGCTCTAACGTCAGGGCCATGATGCTTCTTTTGATCACTTAGTATCAGTGCAACTCAGACCCTTTGTCCAGTAACTTTTTGGTATGTATGGGGGGAGAGTCTCACTCTGTCACCGAGGCTGAAGTGCAGTGGTGCAATCTTGGCTTATTGCAACCTTCGCCTCCCAGGTTCAAGTGATTCTCCTGCCTCAGCCTCCCGAGTAGCTGGGATTACAGGCGCCTGCCACCACGACCAGCTAATTTTTATATTTTAATAGAGATGAGATTTTGCCATGTTGGCCAGGCTGGTCTTGAACTCCTGACCTCAAGTGATCCGCCCACCTCAGCCTCCCAAAGTGCTAGGATTACAGGCCTGAACCACCACACCCAGCCTGTCCAATCATTTTATAAATGTCTGATTATTCTCCCTTTAGTGTATAGTCACCCAAGAAAATGGCCATAAGTCCCTTTGAGGAGACCAGGGGAATCATCACAGTACATGTTTGCCATCATGTTGCAGGGTTCTTCCTCCAGCCACCTCTCTAGTCCATGGGTCCAGATCTATAAATTAACTCAAGTCTGGGAACTGGGCGAGGGAACAGGACTTTTTATTGAAGTGACTGCCTTCAACCTCTTGCTCCTCCAATTTGCTTAAAAAAAAAAGTTCTGGGATCAGCAAATGATGGCTCAGGAGCCATTGATGGCCCAATCTAGTCAATCATTTATTTTTTATAAACGAAGGTTTGTTAAAACACGGGATACTCATTTGCTTACAGATCGTCTATGGTTGCATTTGTGCTACAACAGCTGAGCTGAGCAGTTGCCACAAACAGCATATTACTTGCAAAGTCTAAAATATTTAGCCCTTACCTGAACAGTTTTTTGACCCTGTTATAGATGCTAATAGCATCTTTGTTGACTGTCTGCCTATTCTGCTCCTCAGTGCAAAATAGACACCATGTTCCATTAACCATTTCCACAACCCCCTGCTGGTAAAGCCCAGTGATTGCCCTTCAAACCCTGCCTTTCGGTGGGTAAGGTAATTAAAATCTCCTGGCTCCTGCCAGGAAAGTGCCACCTCCTGGCCCCCATCATGCCCACAGAGACTGAGAAGCTTAGATTGTAACTGCCACTCCTACCATCAACCTGGCCTGCAGAACTTCTTAGTGATGTTGGTGCCCTTCTCATCAGTGCATTTTGATGGCTGAGAGAATGCTGTCTCCTGTGTGCCTTCTCATAGGACACATTCTCTGCTGGGTCTTTTGGCCTTATGTATGTTTTAATTTTAAAATAAATATAATATCTTATTACAGAAATAGAGACGGGGTTTCACCATGTTGCCCAGGCTGGTCTCGAACTCCTGAGCTCAAGCAGTCTGCCAGCCACAGACTCTCAAAGTGCTGGCATTATAGGATTAAGCCACTGCTCCGGGCCTGGCCTTATATAATATAGCCCTTCCAACACAAACACTTCCTTCAGCCTCTTTATTCTTATCTGTGTTATCTGCCTGAGTGAAGAAAAAAAGAACGGCTGGGGAGAAGCATTAAACTACCAAGCAGAGCTTCACCAAAGCTAACAGGGAGTCCTTGAACCAGTCAGGGAAGTCCCATGTCTTCCAGGAATGGACCTGTCTTAGTATCCATGCCAGCCTTAACTATTTGCTAGGAGCACCTGTAGGAAGCACGCCTGGGTGCAAACGCAGATAGGTCTCAGAGTACAGAGCTAGAGCCCTTAGGCCATTCTGCTCCCTGTGGCTGGAGGTGTGAGGCATATTCTCAGGCCACCATAGGAGCCGGAACAAAGACCAGGATGGGTGTAACACAGCCTGACTTCAATTCCAGGCTGCATCTTTAATAACAGGTCTGACTTGTACGGTGGCACAAGCTGCTGCTCAGGATGACATTGCTTTCAGGAGGAGTGACTTCTGAGTCCACAGAATAAGAGGGCTCCCAGGCAGACTGCATGGGGACAAAGTGACTCCTGTGTGCCTCACCTCCTCTCTCCTTGCTATTACACTTGCAATCCAAACAGGAAAGAAGTACTTGTTCTGACTCAGAAGCAGTCTACTCCCTGCTCCTCCATTCTGAGAGGGTGAATTTACTGACCTCAGGATCCCTCACTTGAGGCCTAGGCTGTAAGGTGGTTACAAACCAAAAACAACGCGTCTACAATGACTGCACTTGCCTGGAAGCTGCAACTGCAGCAAGAGCCATGATGTCACAGAACACTGACGCCTGAAGTCTTAGGGATCACCTCCTGTCTTCACATTTATCCCTAAGGGAAACTTTCTCCAGTGAGAAAAATTTGGCTTCTAGTGCTAGCTATGCTCTTTCTCCAAAGCTATGAAGGTACAAAAGAGCTAGAGCTGAGCGGAATGCTACAGACCCAGAAATGCAGGCCCAGGAAGGCAGCATCACAGATAGCTTTCTCCAGATGGTGGTGGAGATGAAATGTCTCAAAAAAGCCCTGCCTTAACAGAAATGTCCTAACCATCTTGGCATTGTTAATTTCTCCTAGCAGCTTTGTCTTCCCTCGATCAGCATCACTGTCATCTCAAGGAGAGGCTCCTGAGCCAATTCTCACCCAGTTCCAGTCTCACTGTTGGTTGTTTCTATCCCTAGAGGTGTGGAGTTTTAGAGTCTGTCTAGAATTAAAGCAACCTTGCAGGAAAATAACAGTTCTGTTCGTCCTCACCACTAGGCTCTCTCCTAACAGAGAAACTCATGCCTCCTCCACTTCTTTTCTTCCAATATCATCAGACTAGATAAAGAAAATTGGCAGATAAATTGGTGTTGCCCCATAATTTCCCATCTTGGGTACAGTTTTATCAAGATATTTAAAGTTAAATTCCTCATGTCAATTCTCTACTTCTAGGGTCTCCCACTTAAGAAAATTCACCTTCCAGATGGTAGCTTTGGGTTTTTCCAAAAATCAAATCCCAGCCCCACCACCTATATCTGTGTGATCCTGAGCTGTTATCAGACCCAATATGTCTCAGCTTTCTCATCTGTAAAATGGCAATAACAACAGCTACCTCCTAAGGCTCCTGTTAAGAGATAACATGTATAAAGCAACTGAAATGTAATAGATGCTCAACAAAGCTGGGGCTCTGAATTCTAGGTTTGAGAAGCAGCTGAAGTAGATCTGGTATTAGAAATCCAGCCAAATATAAGAATAAGAAAAGAAAGTGGACAAAATAAGGGAAACACCCAGCAAACAAAGTAAACAGGTATGTGGCTGAGAGCAAGATTACATCTCTGTGCTGGTCATTGACATCTTTGTCCTTGAATTCCTGGATTAGCAGACATGGAAATACATAAACTCCTATGTAGGATCCTCATTATTAAATAATGCACATTAAAACATTTTGAAAAATGTAACTTACTAGAATAACCTAAAAGGCAGTGATAAGCTTATAGTTGCAATTAATAGAGATTTGTAAGGGACAGGAGGATGGTATTGTAAAAATGTTTGTGAAAATGTGGAGAACAAGAACCTTAGCCTAGTAATCAAATCCCATGGAACCCAAGAAAAGTCTAGCACTCAAGTCCCACACAGCTCATACAGGCAAATTGGCTCAGAATTCAAGGCATTTTGAGGAAGCTGATTACTTTGGCCGCTTTTAGAAGCAGAAGTTCGTGGACCTGCCACTCATCTCCACTTAATACTCAGCCACTCTCTGTGAGTATCTGTGTGCCCTCTCACTTATTTAATTACTAAAGGGCTGACTGGCTCTAACTATTCTAGTGCATATGTCCAAGACAGTAATTGACTAAGCCATTGAGATTTCCTACAGTCTCCAACCACGCAGAGTTTCTCCTGCCAGGCCAATTCATCACTGACCAGCCCATGGGTTGGCTACTCTTGGCCAGGTATCCACCCCATCTCCAGCCAACTAAGGCCTGACATCGTAGGCTCCGATGAATACAAGCATGGAAAAACATGGGATCCCAGCAAGATCTTTGGACTGGGAATGTTTTTCTTAAATGAGGATTCTGAGCATAGTTGTTAAAAGATGACAGATTAATTGGTCATTAATTGATCAAAACCTCAAGCCTAAATATCAAACTAGAAGACTCAAAAAGTTAGAAAATATCTTAAATCCTATAAAATGTTTCAAATAGATCACTTTCAAACATCTCACTGTTTAAACAAAGAAATCCTAACTTGCCGAAAAAGCTATAGTTAAAAAGGCTTAGGCCAGCCGGGCACGGTGGCTCCCATCTGTAATCCCAGCACTTTGGGAGGCAGAGGCTGGCAGACCACATGAGGCCAGGAGTTTGAGACCAGCCTGGCCAACAGGGCAAAACCCCAACCCTACTGAAAATACAAAAAATTAGCTAGGCATGGTGGTGGGTACCTGTAGTCACCAGCTTGGGAGGTGCTTGGGAGGCTGAGGCACAAGAATCGCTTGAACCCAGAAGACAGAGGTTACAGTGAGCCGAGATCACACCACTGCACGGTAGTGTGGGCAACAGAGCAAGATCACCTCAAAAAAGAAAAAAGGCATAGGCCGGCTGAACTTCATCAAACCAGTTGAGACATTACTAGAATATGTAGAACTAGGGGGACAATACCACAAGATGGCAGCATTATCCTTTTTGTGTTTCGTCTAAAAAGTCTGAGCGCGGGATTTTCTGTTGAACCTGCTCTCGATCTGCCTACCTCTTTTCCTGAAGCTATTTTTAAAAGACCTGAGCAGCCCCCAGTTGATGGAGAAGATATAAATCTAAACAGACATAACATCTATTTTTGTATACTCCAGTTCACTCATTGTCTCCGAGCTCATTTAATTTCTAAAATCTCTGGACCTGTTATCATTATTTTTTAGTCTAATTAAATACATAATTAGGCATGGAAGCAGTGGCTTGTATTAACCAAGGATTACAGGTTCCTTGGTCATCTCTGAATTGCAGAAATTCAATTTTTTAATTGTAATATTCCTTATTTGGCATTTATAATTAAGAAATATCTTTACTCTCGTGTTAGGAAAACTCCTTACTGGAACAATAATTGCCTCCATAAGCGGAGGGGAAGCTGAGACCAAAGAAAGAGACAGACCACTCCAGGTTGATAGGTAATCAAAAACATATTCAGGGGAAACTTACATAGTAGACAGTCTTGGGCAGTAGCGAGACAAGGTACATCTCAGGGCTTGCAGGGTATACACCTAACCTTTTAGACCATAAAAAGGGAAAGTGGGCGGAAAGACCCTGGTGACATGTTAAGCCATCTGGTTGCTTTCTTAAGCTACTCTAGTTACCTTCCACTTACCTCCTACTTATAGGGCTTGTTTGGGTTACCTGCAATCAACATTCCTAAGCATGCTGGATAGAGGGTGGGACTGCAGGGAATGGGGTAGGGGGAGATTCCAGGCAGCAGCAGTTCACTGCTTCCTACAGTTCCCTTCAGTCACATACCCAGAACACATTTGAAAAACACATGAACACACAACTAATACTCTAAGTGTTGAGGCAATGTATTATGAAAGTACTGTGGGAACACAGAAAAATAAATTCTTTGGGTAACAGTGAGAAAAACCATAAAGTGCCATTTGACTTGCAAAGAACGAACACCTATCCAACAGGCAGACGTTATAGGCAGTAGAAACCTGATGAGCAGAAATAGGTGTGCAGAAGGTGGCAAAATAAGTAGTCCCCCAATGCAGATATGTGACTTCAAGGTGCTAAGATATAATACTGAACATTGGAGCTCTATTTTGTTAATAGGGGCTTTTATATAGCTACCATGAAACTTTACATCCTTATGAAGCTACAAGCTCTTAGTATCCTAACTTCACAGTTTTAGAAACTTAGGGATACAGAATTTAAGCAATTTGTCTAAGGCCCCAAGTAAAGCAGGAACATGAACTAAAGCAGTCTGACTTTATTGACTTATTTAGAGACAGGATCATGCTCTATCATCCAGGCTGGAGTACAGTGGTGGGATCACGGTGCACTGCCTCAACCTCCTGGATTCAAATGATCCTCCCACCTCAGCCTCCCAAGTAGCTGGGACTACAGGCATGTGCCACCACACCTGTCTAATTCCTTTTTTTTCTTTTTTGGTGGAAATGGGGTTTTACTATGTTGCCCAGGCTGGTCTCGAACTCCTGAGCTCAAGTGCTCCTCCTGCTTCAGCTTCCCAAAATGATGGTTTTACAGGCGTGAGTCATCACACCTGGCTTCAATCTGACTTGAGTCCATAATCCTAGCCACTATATTACTAAAGCCCTCTTTGCTTTAAGATTTTAAATTTTATAATCAAAGTGGAGGCTAGGAGTCTTCAGGTTTATGGACATGTTATTCTTAGTATTCCCTTGTACTTTTTAACTGTTTCTTCTAGTGGACTAATAGAAGTCAGGCCTAAAAATAAGAGTGACAATCATTCTGAGTGATTTTCAGCCCATCCTTAACAGGATTTGACCATCACAGGCTTCCTAGAGCTCACTAGGAATATATTTATGGTCTAATCCAGAATGAACAGCTACAAACTTTTCCTCCCTTTACAATGAAGTGACAGTAGAGGGCAACTTTTTGTTACTTTTAACTAAAAATAGATGGATTTTATTTATTGTTCTTTACATGCCTATAAGCCTCCCTTATTCAGGGTATGTATATGAAGGCCTGAATGGACTAATTCTGTTCCCAGAGCCCACTTTTTTTTTAAGTAAAACAGCCTTTTAAAAAAAAGTTTAAAATCTGACCTAATATATTCTATTAGTTGGAAATTTTCATTTTTTATAAGTTATACATGCAGGGATCTTTTTGAAGCACTTTCTACCAAATTACTAGTAACTATTATTTTTGTTCTCAAAAAATAGTGAAAAACTTTTTTTTTTTTTTGAGATGGAGTCGTGCTCTGCTGTCCAGGCTGGAGTGCAGTGGCACGATCTCAGCTGACTGCAACCTCCACCTCCTGGGTTCAAGCTATTCTCCTGCCTCAGCCTCCCAAGTAGCTGTGATTACAAGCACACCACCATGCCTGGCTAATTTTTGTATTTTCAGTAGAGACAGGGTTTCACCATGTTGGCCAGGCTGGTCTCGAGCTCCTGACCTCAAGTGATCCGCCCGCCTCAGCCGCCCAAAGTGTTGGGATTATAGATGTGAGCCACTGTGCTCAGCCTCTATCACTTTTTTATTTTTTTTGAAACAGGGTCTCACTCTGTCACCCAGGCTGGAGTGCAGTGGTGCAAACTCTGACTTCTGGTTCAAGTGATTTTCATGCCTCAGCCTTCTGAGTAGTGGCTGGGATTCTGTAATCCCAGAATTACAGCATCTGTAATTCTGTGCACCACCAAACCCGGCTAATTTTTGTATTTTTTTAGAGAAAGGGTTTTGCCATGTTGGCCGAGCTGGTCTCAAACTCCCAGCCTCAAGTGATCCGCCTGCCTTGGCCTCCCAAAGTGCTGGGATTACAGGCATGAGCCACCATGCCTGGCCTTTCTATCACCTTTCTGAAAGAGATTTCATGAATAGACCCATAATTTTGTAACACAATAGATAGAGAACATTAAGATAAATGACAGGTGAGAAGAGCAAAAGAGTAGAATGTTTGAAATAGTGTACATGAAGGGGAGTATTCAGTGCTATGCACAGAAGGATGCTTGATAAATGACATCAGGTAATTCAGACACCTTTTTTTTATTAAATGTGTAAAAAGTAGTTATTTTACAAGCTCAAAGTCAGACAAATGTATGAAGGTATAGTTGGTATAATTATAAACTGTATCACCCAAAAACTCAATGAGGACACAATCTATATTACATTCAATATTTGCATATTTACATGATACTGCAAAGTAAATACAAAATGAGCTCCCATCATTTTAGTTCAGAACACAGGTGACATAATTTCAAAACAAAGGCAGGTTTTTCAACAAAAAACAAGTCTCCCAAGTACCAATTCACTATTTTGTGGAAAAATACAGCAAGACTAATTATAAGAGTTCCATTCCAGTTTAGTCAGTAAGATACGTTGTTTGTTTTGTGTTTAGAAACAGGGTCTCACTCTGTCATCTGGGCTGGAGTGCAGTAGTGCAATCAGAGCTCACTGCAGCCTTGAACTCCTGGGCTCAAAGAATCCTCCCACCTCAGCCTCCCAAAGCACTGGGATTACAGGTGTGAGCCATCACAGTCTAGTAAGATACGTTTTGTTACTGAAATACAGCTAAAGTTCTGGATTTTAATCACCAAAATAACAGTACTTCTCGTTTACAATTGACCTTAAATAGAGGATACTAATATATATTCATTTTGTCATTTCTTTAACTCTCCAAAACTTAAATAATATAATTCTGAAAGTATTTGTGCCTTGTTCAATAAGTATGATTTCTTTTTATACAGGTCACAAAAGTTCAAGTAACTAAACCAGAATTCTTTATGAATTGCCTGTCTGCTGGGGTTCAATCTTAAGTCTGACTATATCAAAAGCAGCAGCTCAGAATTTATTTCACAAAATTAATCCCCAGAGTTACTGGGTAGCTTTTAAAGTATTTCACTGCTTATAATACAACTCACTAGAGAGTCTATACTAGTAACTCCTGACATCAAAATTATCTGGGGAGCTTTTTAAAAAATACATGGGATCCACAATCATTAACAACACTAAGAATCAAGAACGTCTGTATTTTTTTTAACATTCCCAGGTGATAATGCTATGCACCCTAGTGTGGGATACCCCAACCGACCATGAAGCCTATAGTTCTCAGCTTTTCAGGTGCAGTGGAATCACTTTTTGTTTTTTTTTAAAAACAAAAAGCAAATCAAAACAAAGAAAACAGATGTGCTTCAGTAGATTGAGAGTAGTGTGCAGGAACCAGCATTTTAAATAATCACTGCAGTTGGTCCAAAACAAGCCAGAAATACTGTAACACCTTTGTCAGACATCATATCATAACGAGTACATTCAGCAATTTAGGTGACATTGTCTGCAAGCCCTAATGAATCCTGCCCTAGGCAGTTTTAGCAAGTGTTTGAGGGCAACACTCAGCCTTTTTAAATAAAATATATTTATATTCCCAAATATTAGGTCAAAGTCAACTGAATTGTAAGACCATCATTCATTAAAGGAGGCAAACACTCTTTCCAACAATTTATACCTTTAAACAAACCAGATCTTAGCCCTCAACTTAAACCTAATGCTTTCTCTATCATTAGCCTGATATGTGATCAGAGGTAGTGATTCCAGCTTACCAAAAATGCATTGTGGATTATAAAACACAAACATTCATACATCTTTACAGGCTCTGTACAGTCCCTATGTAATAGAGATTGGAAAGCAGGTAGATATTAAATAATACTGTAAAACAGTAAATAATACACTCTTGATTTTAAACAATGAAACCTCCTAAGATTTCCCTCACATAATAAGTTTCTACATATAATATCCAGAAAAAAATTCTAGAAAACACTAAAGGTATCATGCTGCCTCTTTTGTGAAGCTATTTTCTAAGTTTTCATCATCCCTGTAATTATCTATAAAGTGGGTAGTTGGTGTACATCATTCCACTTCAAAATAATTTTTTTTTTCTTTTTTTTTTTATTGTTTTGGGAGACAGAGTCTCACTCTATTGCCAGGCTGGAGTGCAGTGGCTTGATCTTGGCTCACTGCAACCTCCACCTCCCAGGTTCAAGTGATTCTCTGGCTTCAGCCTCCCAAGTAGCTAGGATTACAGGTGCACACCACAACGCCCAGCTAGTTTTTGTATTTTTAGTAGAGACGGGTTTCCCCATGTTGGCCAGGATAGTCTCAACCTCCTGACCTCGTGATCTGCCCGCCTCGGCCTCCCAAAGTGCTGGGATTACAGCCGTGAGTCATAGCGCCTGCCCTCACTTCAAGGATTTTTTTTACAAGCACAGAAACTATCCAGTGTATGATAACTGTTACTATAATACTACACTATTATAAATATACAAGCTCTTTTGAGTGTGACAGCTCCACCACCTCCACCAAACTTTAGGAATAGATGTAATCTACTTTGAACCCAAAAGCTACAGAAGCAGTGACAATGATGCTAAGAAGCAGAGAGAGTACATGGTTAGTAGAATCTATCTGGCATCTTGCTCACCTGAACTATACTTAAAGTGCTGTTATTTTCTGTGCATGTACTTTGCCATTATGTTCTTCACAAAGGCTTACCTCTTTCCCATAAGCCACCATGCCCGGTCCACAAACCAAACTATTTTCATGTTCAACAGAAAGAAAGGTAGCAACAAGTTCCTTATTTTTGTTAATTCCTTGTTTCTTATAATAAAGAGTATCACTTCCTCTCACCAAAAAGCTATCGAGCTTCTGATGAAACTCAACTGTTCAAAAGGCTCACCTCTTTTCCAGAGGCAGGTGTGATTAAACAGTTGGCATTTGGTCTTAACTAAGCAATAAAAAGGTAATTACTAAAAATCAGCATTGTATTGCCATAAAGACAAGTCACTTCATAAAGTAAGAACCGGAGAGTTTTAAATCTATATTCATTAAGAAGCTAAAAAACTCATACTAATTTTTAACCACTTAAGAGTTTTGACTCACAATAATCAAATTATTTTCCAGTTTATAAGTGATTCAAGATAGAAATAATACATTTTAAACACAATTTGAAAAACTTAAATAAAAATATCGAAAACCAAAAGGCATGGAGACACAGTAATGCTGGAGTAAGAATTTCAACATTTGACATAATGGCATAAGGCACTACCTCAGCTTCAGTCTACACTTAAGTCATCTTAACCCAAATATGGGATAGGAGAATTAAACACACACACATAACTTTTCACGTCCTTTTGGCTGGTCTGGCAGTTAACTGCTTTTCTCTTTCAAACTCCTTTTCTCGTTGCTGCTCCCTTTCCAACTCTTCTTTTTGCCTCTTCTGCTGCAGTTTAAGTGCTCTTTTCTGCATTAAAAAAAATTTTTTAAACCAAGAGAGCAATCAGGGGTTACAGGTATGGCCTAATTTGAAAATAATAGTGCTCTGCTTTGAGGTAATTCATTCACACTAATAAATTTCATCTTGGACACGTAAATTTGGGATAATTTAAGGTCCCTTTGATTGAAAAATATTTGTTGCTCTAAGCTCTGATTAAATGAAAACTGCAGTACACATCCAGAGAATCTAAGCCTATCAGCCCAGCTATTAGTAATGAAGCTGAGAGTGCAGTTCAAAAAAAACGACATATTTTAGGCTGCACGCAGGGGCTCATGTTTGTAATCCCAGCACTTAGGGAGGTCGAGGCCAGAGAGCTGCCTGAGCTCAGGAGTTTAAGACCAGCCTTGGCAACATAGTAAGATCCTGTCTCTAACATTTCTTTAAAAATGACATTTTTAAAAAGAAAACAATGTACCATGAGTTAATTATGCTACTACATGTGAGAGTATGAAAGTCAAAAAATGAATACTGGCCGGGCATGGTGGCTCACGCCTGTGATCCCAGCACTTTTGAGAGGCCTAGGCGGGCGGATCACAAGATCAGGAGTTTGAGACCAACCTGGCCAACGTGGTGAAACCCTGTTTCTACTAAAATACAAAAATTAGCTGGGGGTGATGGCGGGTGCCTGTAATCCCAGCTACTTGGCAGGCTGAGGTAGGAGAATCACTTCAACCCAGGAGGCAGAGGTTGCAGTGAGCCAAGATTGCATAACTACACTCCAGCCTAGGCAGCAAGAGCAAAACTCGGTCTCAAAAAAAAAAAAAAAAAAAAAAGAATGCTGGAAAAAAAAAAAATTAAACCTCTACTTTTGTAAAGAATGTGAAAGAATTTTCAACTCACTTTTAACTTTGATGTTTTTTCATGAAGCATCAGCATCTCTTTTCTTATATTCACCAACTTGGCATGATAGTGTTTAGCCTCGGCAAACTTAACATGGAAGAATAAATGAAAAGTCAAGTTAAAATAGACTAAAATATCAAAATGAATAAAAATGACAATATATAAATGACAGTTCACGCTTTCTAAATTGGTCAAAATTTTTACAGCCTTATCTCCACATTTTAATTCCAAAATAAAGATTTTCTTATATCATTAGCAGGATTTTAAAGACATTTGATTTAATTCAGATTGACAAAGTGTTACTACCCATAAAATAGACATTTATATTAAGACGGGTATAGGCAATATTTTGCTTTAAAAACATATAATTCTAAAATTTCAGGTAAGACTATTTAATAATGCTATCAGTTTCATTTAAGAAAAGTAAAACATTCTCACTGCCTTTACAAGGGAGAGACTGAGCCAGAGTACATGAAACAGTTTAAGTGAAGAGTCTGCTCATAAGGAAAATTCAAGCTGTAGCCACCGAGCCCTGGACAGAGAAGACGGTGGACAATTTTAATCCTATTCCCTGGGCCCTTTAGTCAGTAAGCAGAATGATCTCTGTGAGGACACTTTCCTTCTTGAGGAGTCATAAGTACAGACTTTACAACTTAGCCAACTAGCATGATCTACAATTAAGTCTTACGTCAGGAGAAGATGGGAAGATGATGCAAGCCTAGAGACGTCAGAGAGGAGGAGAAAAGCACACTATTTTCAGACAAGGTTACAGAAAGAGAAGAAAAGAATGAAAAGTCAGTAGAGAGATTCACAGCCTTAATGAAGCTGCTAGTCATTGTCTTATTAGCTCAGAAGTTACAGTCCCTTTTTATATACCCTGGGCCTTCCAGTTTTCAGTTCCTGGGACTTCCAGTTTTCAGTTCATAGATGATAATCAAAACTACTCCTGACTCAGAGAAAAAAAAAAAATGAAGACTCCATCCTGCCCCTTCAGACTAAAACAACAGTATTACATCTGCTTGGTTAATTCATTCAACAAATATTCCTTCTGTTGCAACAGGATCTCAGTAGGGAACATAAAATAGGTCAGTGTAGCTAGCCTTGTCCACCTTCCTCACAAGAAACAAGAACTGCCAGGCAAACAACTCCATATTTACTTCCATGGCTCTGTCTAATGCCAGAGAATATGAACTTTGTTTTTGATTGTTATAAATGGAAAACATTAGTAAGCCATCTTTGTCAAAGCGAAGTCCACTTTTTTTTAGGTATGCACAAATGGCTATGGTCATGCAAACCCAGCTTTTTTTTTTTTTTTTAAATACAGATGGGGTCTTGCCGTGTTGGCCAGGTTGGTCTTAAACTCCTGGCCTCCCAAAGTGCTGGGATTACTGGCATAAGTCACCATGCCCAGCCCACAAACCAAACTATTTTTACTGTTCAATAGAAAAGAAAGGTAGCAACAAGTTCCTTATTTTTGTTAATTCCTTGTTTCTTACAATAAAGAGTATCACTTCCTCTCATCAAAAAGCTATAGAGCTTCTGATGAAATTCAACTGTTCAGCTATTTATATTGAAAGATATAACTGATCATTCTCAAAGTGTCTACCTCAGCCTATGGCATAAATTTATTATAGCATTATGAATATGCCATAATTAAATAAAATGATAATTTAAGAAACCATGTAATTGGTCAAGAGAAATACACTTTCCTTAAACAAACAAAAAAAAAGGTACCTCAAAGGTTCTTTACTTTCAGTTCCTTTTTTCTGTTGGTTTTGTTTTTCTTGAGACAGTGTCTCCCTCTATCACCCAGGCTGGAATACAGTGGCACGATCACAGCTCAACGTGGCCTCAACTTCCTGGGCTCAAGTGATCCTTCCACCTAAGATCCTGAAATAGCTGCGACTACAGGCATGTGCCACCACGCCCGGCTATTTTTTTTAATTATTTTTGTAGAGATGGGGTCTCACTATGTTGCCCAGGCTGGTCTTGAACTACTGGGCTCAAGCAATCCTCCTGCCTCAGCTTCCCAAAGCACTGGGATTACAGGCATGAGCCACTGTGCTTGGTCTCAGTTCTCTTTTCTAAGTCTTCAATTCTGAGCAAATCTATTCCAAATGCACAAGTAAGTTCAATTCCCTACTACAAATTCAACATTTGAAAGACAACAATTCAACAAAATAGACCTTCAATCAAGGTTTCTTATTAAAAAAGACAAATTCTAAACTTAAAGTCATTAAGTTACATCAACTAAATCATACTTACCAGAGCATTAATATCCAACATAGAATGACATTCTTTAAATTTGGAAATCTCTTGTTCCAGTGTGTCTAACAACACAACTTGGTTCTGTCTGAAACAAAAACACACAGCCAAGATAAACTCTACATATTTAAAACTGGTCCATTAAAAGGAATCACATTCATCTTGGTTAATGTAACAGTTAGAAATTAAGTAGGAAATGTATTAACTCTCCAAGGTTTATTTAATTTAGAATAATATTTTTCAAAATAATATTCTAAAGCCACATTCTGATAACTAAATGTGTCTTTTATTCTTCCTTCAATTTCTAATAACTCAAAATAATCCAATCATTTAAAAGTATTTTAATACTTATTTTTAACAACTCTCTATATTATTTCAAAAAAGAGTTTTTTATAGTATTTTGCCCAAGAAAGCCAATTTTGGTCTTAAATATTATATATCTTAAATATAATATTTAATTTTATATATCTTAAAATTGCAACATTCCCATAAAGGAAAAGAGGAATAATGACTTTTCAGATTACAGTAGAGAAAAATGCAGTATCAAAGGATAATAAGTCAAAAGGGATAATTAAGCAGCAAGATGAAAAAAGCATAGGACTAGAAATCATAGCTTTCCCTGGCCAACAGCCAGTTATATGATCTTAGAAATTCAGTTTATTTCTCTGGCCTGCATCTCCTCATTTACAAAGGAGATGGTCAGACCGGATAATTTCTAATGTTTCTCATTATAATTTTGATTCAAAACCCACTATGGAATAGAAGTCAACTTCCTTGATATTTCTTTCCACACCAATCAGTGTTAGGACCATAAGTATAAGTGACATTAAAAGGGTCACCTACCTGAATATTTTAAAGAATATTACAAAGAAAAATATATTATTCTCTAGATAGCACAGTTTTGTAAGCAAATCACATTTGTAAGCAAATGTGATTTGCTTATAAAACTGTGATTTGTGTATAAAACTGTGGTATCTAGAGAATAATGATAAAAAAAGAAACAGCAATGAAGAGATTGAGGGCAATTACAACATGTCTACCATCTAGCACTGAGTCTGGCATACCCCACAAGTCATAAATTTGTCTCTTGGCCAGACATGGTGGTTCATGCCTATAATCCCAGTACTTTGGGAGACCAAGGAGGAAGATTGCTTGAAGCCAGGAATTCAAGACCAGCACGGACAACAAAGCGAGACCCCATCTCCACAAAAACTAAAAAAAAAAAAAATTAGCTGGGTATGGTGGCACACACCAGTGGTCCAAACTACTGGGCACCTGAGGCAGAAGGATTGCTTGAGTTAGAGGTTGCAATGAATTATAATGACACCACTGCACTACAGGCTTTGTGACAGAGTGAGACCCCATCTCTACAAATAAAAATAAACAAATAAATTTGTCCCTTTAGCTTGGACTAGAAATCACAGAAAGTGAAATACAGAATGGATGAGAGGAAAACCCACCAAGTCAACCATCCAAGATAAGCAGGACAGCAAAAATAGGCGTTAGAACTAGAAAATAGAAAGAGGGGAAAAAAAAATCAATGAAACAAAAAGGTCTCACTGTGTTGCCCAGGCTGTTCTTGAACTGCTGGGGTCAAGCAATCCTCCTGCCTCGACTTCCCAAAGCGCTGGGATTACAGGCATGAGCCTCTATGCGAGGTCTCAGTTCCCAATCAAAATTCCAGCAAGTTATTATATAGATAACAACAAACTGTTTTAAAGTTCATACAAAAAGGCAAAGACATAGAAGAGCCAACACAATACTGAAGAACAAAATTGGAAGACTCACAGTACCCAATTTCAAGACTTACTATAAAGCTACAGAAATCTGGCCAGGCACAGTGCCTCACTCCTGTAATCCCAGCACTTTGGGAGCCTGAGACAGGTGATCACCTGAGGCAGGTGTTCAAGATCAGCCTGGCCAACAGGGTGAAACCCCATCTCTGCTAAAAACACAAAAATTAGCTGGGCATGGTGGCGCACATCTGTAATCCCAGCTACTTGGGAGGCTGGGGTGCAAGAATCACTTGAACCCAGGAGGTGGAGGCTGCAGTAAGCTGAGGTCATGCCACTGCATTCCAGCCTGGGCAACAGAATGAGACCTTGTCTCAAAACAATAACAACCAAAATAAGCTACAGAAATCAAGACAGCATAGTACTGGCAAAAGAACAGACATACACATCAATGGAAGAGAACAGAAAACCCTTAAACCTACACAAAAACAATCAACTTCTCTTTGACAAAGGTGCAAAGGCAATGCAGTGGAGAAAGGACAGTCTTTTCAACAAATGATGGCTGGGTACAGTGGCTCATGCCTGTAATCCCAGCACTTTAGGAGGCTAAGGCAGGAGGATCACTAGAGCCCAGGAATTCAAGACCAGCCAGGGCAACATGGTGAAATTCCATTTCTACAAAAAATATAAAAATTGGCCAGCCATGGTTCCGGCTACTTGGCAGGCTGAGGTGGGAGCCATCACTTGAGCCCAAGAAATCACGGCTGCAGTGAGCTCAGACTGCCACTGCACTCCAGCCTAGGCAACAGAGTGAGACCCCGTCTCAAACAACAGCAACAAATGGCACTGACGCAACTGGATATCCATGTGCAAAGAAACGAATCTATTAATAGACACAGACCTTACAGCCTCCATAAAAATTAACTCAAAATAGGCCAGGCACAGTGGCTCACGCCTATAATCCCAGCACTTTGGGAGGCCGAGGTGGGTGGATCACGAGGTCAAGGGATCGAGACCATCCTGGTCAACATGGTGAAACCCC
>NW_022436977.1:19628700-19668556 GCF_009761245.1 Sapajus apella
AAAAAAAAAAAAAAAAAAAAAAAAAAAAAAAATTAACTCAAAATAAACCATAGGTCTAAATGTAAAATGCAAAACTAGAACTTCTAGAAGAAAACAAAGGAGAAAATCTAAGTGACCTTGGTTTGGTGATGAGTTTTTAGATACAATATCAAAAGCAGAATTCATGAAAGAAAAAACTGATTTATTTATTAAAATTAAAAACTCCTGCTCTGTAAAAGACACTGTAAAGAGAGTAGTAAGACAAACCACAGTCTTGGAGAAAATATTTGCAAAAAATATAAAAGACTCGTATCAAAAATATACAAAGAACTCTTAAAACTCAACAACAAGAAAAACAATCCAATTTTAAAATGAGCAAAAGATCTGAACAGACACCTGTTATCTAACAAAGAGTTTGTCTGATCTTTGTCCCAGGTTTCTGGCACAGAGCTTCTAAAATCCTTGGAATTTTCCAAGTGACAGAAGTGTCTTTGTTATCCGTGAGCTCCTTGGACCACACCTGAGTTTACACTAATAAAGTGACTCATGTTGGGCCCCTAGAGCGTCAAGATGGGAGGCTAATGAAAAATAACAAAGAACATCTAAATAGTAGAGACATTCCAAGTACACAGATTAAAAGACTGAATTTTTGTTGTTGAGATAGGGTCTCACTCTGTCACCCAGGCTAAGGCGCAGCAGCATGACCATAGTTCACTGTGGCTACGAACACCATGCTGCTGAACACACTGATGTGCTGGCAGCAGGGGTTGGAGGTGGAAGGTGACACATCCTAATCTTACTGAAAGAAGAAACAGAACTTTTGTGTTCAGGAACTTCCCAGGCATTACCCTGTGTGACTCTTCATTTGGCTAGTCCTGATGTGTACTCTTTATAATAAAACTGTAATTTTAATTACAGTTTTTCCTGACCCATAAGTCTGGCCACTCTCAAAGAAGGTTCCAGAGAATGCGGCCAGGCGCAGTGGCGCATGCCTGTAATCCCAGCACTTTGGGAGGCCAAGGTGAGTGGATCACCTGAGGTCAGGATGGCCAACATGGTGAATCCCATCTCTATTAAACATGCAAAAATGAGCTGGGCATGGTGGTGGGCAACTGTAATCCCACCTACTTGGGAGGCTGAGGCAAGAGAATTACTTAAACTCAGGAGATAGAGGTTGTAGCGAGCTGAGACCACGCCATTATACTCCAGCCTGGATGACAAGAGTGAAACTCCATCTCAAAAACAAAAAAGCATAATAACTACAAATTTATCATATTCAATAGTTAATTCTACTACTACCTGTGTAATCGTTTTCAAACTACTTAACCTCTCTGAGTCTCAGTGTCCTCAATTGTAAATGAGGATAATACTAGATATTTCATAAAATTGGTGTCAGGAGTAACTGAAATATGTTTAAGTGCTGAGCATACAGTACATATAATAACAAACAGTAGCTGATTTTACTATCATCATCAGAATAATCATTGTTGTCTGAGTGCCTAGGAAGATAATCAGGGGCAACAATAAATTTTAGACAATATCATCAATTAAACTCTGCAATTAAACCTTGGTTCCCAGCTTCCTGAAAGTAAAAGTATTTTTCAGATACGTCTGCTTGCAGTTTTTAACCTTCCTTCAATCTATCATACCTCATACAACAACAAGGGTTGATTGGCATCAAAATATAAACTTTATCAAACACTAGGGCTAAAAAAAAAATCTTGGTTGGGATTAGCACAAAACTGAGAAGGTTGCCAATTCCGTAACTATAGTGTACATGTAGTCTTAGAATAACCTAGTACCTTTTTTTTTTTTTTTTTTTTGAGACAGTCTCGCCTTGTCACCTGGGCTGGAGTGCAGTGGTGCAGATGTCAGCTCATTGCAAACGGCCTCCTGAGTTCAAGCGATTCCCCGTCTCAGCCTCCCAAGTAGCTGGGGCTACAGGTACACACCACCACCCCCAGCTAATTTTTCATATTTTTAGTAGAGACAGGGTTTCACCAGGGTGGTCTCGAACTCCCGACCTCGAATGATCTGCCCCCTCAGCCTCCTAAAGTGCTGGGATTACACTGCACCCTGCCTCAGTACCACTTTATATGCATTTAACACCTTAACACCAAGAATTATAACATTACTTATAATTACAAAATGAGCATAGTTGTTACTCTTCTCTTTTTGCTCTAACAAAGGTCTCTTAAGTAAGTTTTCAAAGGGTAGATCTCAGAGCAGTACCAGTTCGTTGCCAGCGTAAAGCTGACCACTACGGAAAGAAATGACAGACAGGCCAACCTGGGCTATCCAGGGAGGGCCCGACCCAGGAGTAGGCAGACTCTCAGTCTGTTGTCTGTGGATGGAAGCTGATAATGCCAGAGTATGCGTTTTGTATACTGATCCCATTCTATGAGCTCTGTTCTATCTTATCCTGTTTTCTTAACATATCCTCCAATCTTTACTTAACTAGTAAGGTCATCTACTAGGAATGAAACAGATCATCTCAAAAAAGATACTTACAGATCTCTGGCAACACATCTGAACCAGCAACTGAAAATAAGTGTGATTTATGGAGGCAATTTTTCAATTCTACTCAGAAACAGGTGTATACCCATCCGAACAATCCCCAATAGGCAATACTTTCATAAAATAAGAAAACACCAAACCTAATCACAAAGTCTAGGTAAAATTTAGGAGTATTGCTTAGAAGAAATCAAACAACTGGAAGTATTCATTTCACTTTTTACATTTAGAATACTACGAACTCCTCTATTCCAATCTGCTGTCAATAAAGATATAGACATACTCAATTACAATTGAATGTTAAAAAAATCATGTCTTAACACAGTATACAATCAAATTATGACTATGCCACAGCAGAAATGTGTGTATATCTGGTTTTTTATTAGCTTACGTGAGTTCCTGGAGGGCTTGTTTTGATCTCTGCAGATCTGGCAAATAATGAGAAAGCAATCCTTCTGCCAGTTGCTCCACAGCTTTGTCTTCCACAGTCAAGTCCTCTATTAACCCTTCATCTGGAGAAGTGGCACTTAAACCTGTCCCCAGCAAAAATCAAATTTAGGAAGCTTTTATTTATTTTACTTTATTTTTTTAGGCTAGTCAAGTGAAGCAGTGGGAATAGGGAAGGAACAAAGAAATTTGTAACTGGTTGTGATGAACTGGTTGTAAACACCACTGCACTCTGACCAGCCAGAACCATTTAAATTGACAAAGCTAATAAAAGAAGGTTGGGGAGTAGGAGGTAGAAAAGAAGCCCACAAAGGGGGTCGAGAGCACACACACACTCCACCAACCACAGGTATCCTTCTTTTCTTTTTAAACTTTTACCTCTGAGCTTCCTCTAAAACATCAGCTATAAATGCTCAAAAACTGTTTTTAAGTTACTACTATAAGGTAAAGTCTATGATAAATGAACATTAACATACACAAAATTCTGCGTCTTTATATATTTTTCAGGGCAGAGGATTTATAGTTTTCACTGGATTCTCAAAGGAATCTGAGGGCCAGGGGCAGTGGTTTCACACCTGTAATCCTAGTATTTTGGGAGGTCAAGGCAGGAGAATCACTTGAGCCCAGAATGGCTGGGCATGGTGGCACACACCTGTAGCCCCAGCTATTCAGGAGGCTGAGGTGGGAGGATCACTTGAGCCCAGAAGTTCCTGGCTACAGTGAACTATGATCACACCACTGCACTCCACCCTGGGCAGCAGAGCAAGACACTGTATCAAAATAATATATAAACATAAAAATAAAATAAAGGCGCCTGAGGCCAAAACGTGAGTCACAGTCACTGAACTAAGGCATTCTTGCTTTCAAAAGCATGAAGAAATCATATAAACAAAAATGCAATGCCTAGAAAAATGTATGTTTTCAATTTTATGGAAACAAAAATATAGGTCAACATTCATTTTACATATAGTTTGACATGTTACTTACACGTAAAAGCGGGGTTGTTGGGTTACTTATTAGGAAGGAGAAGAGGGATTTTCTCAGAATTTCTCCTCTCTTAAGATTCAGCACCTTAATTTACCATAGAAAGTAGTGTATAATCATTGTCTTGTGTATAAACCTAGATCTGACGCTGGGATCAATGCCTCAGTAAACATTGTGCTAGGTATTCGACATGTCTAAGATGAGTAACTACCAATCACCATTCCTACCAAGAAAAATACAATTTCTAAATAGGGTTTAATGGTTTGTAAGATGGAATCACTGGTTTATAGTCAGAGACAAAAGGCTGGGCTCAGTGGCTCATGCTGGTAATCCCAACACTTTGGGAGGCCAAGGCGGGCAGATCACAAGGTCAAGAGATCAAGACCATCCTGGCCAACAGTGAAAATACAAAATTTAAAAATACTGAAAACACAAAAATTAGCTGGGCATGGTGACACGCACCTGTAGTCCCAGCTACTCGCAAGACTGAGGCAAGAGAACTGCTTGAACCCCGCAGCCGAGATCGTGCCACTGCACTCCAGCCTGGTGACAGAGCAAGACGCTGTCTCAAAAAAAAAAAAAAAAAAGATTGAGGAAAACAACATGCTACTTTATTCGAAATAAGCTTTTTGAAAATCAAATAAAATTACATAATTTTTATTTTAACCCTAAGAAATATATAAACAAACTTTGGACTTCTCAGTTGCAAGGCAACATTCAAACAGGCAAGAGCTAACTAGAAACTGAAGCACTCCATGTATAAAATAAAATACAAAACGAAAAATATATATATATAGAGAGAGAGAGAGAGAAAAGTGAAGCACTTAAGGATATTAATGTACCAACTGAATAGGAAGTGAACAAATTATATCCATCAATTATGCCATTGCTTAAGGCTTGATTACAATAACAATGCAATCAGCAACTTTAAGTATTAATAAACATGGAAAACAATTTTCTCTGTTTTATGATAGGAACACCCCAAAAAAGGGCATTTTGACTTTAAGAAATAACAGTTAATTCACTTCACTTACAACACATACATACATTTTAACTCACAAACCCTCCTCCTGCCCCAGTGGTCTGATTAATTATTGGATAAGTCTCAGTTACTCATGTTTTTGTTTTTGGTTTTTTTTCTCTCTCTCTCTTTTAGCCTCTGCTTCCAATAGTTAAGAAGTTACTCATGTTTTTATAAATATGTAATTACTAAGTTCAAGGAGCTTTATTGTGGGAGAGTAAAGAAGAAAGGGAGGGTCCTTACTCTATTCAGACAAGAAAGGTTTGCTGAACATCTGTATCATGTACCAGGTTCTGAGGTTACGACAAAAAATAAGGCAAGTCCCCTTCCCTGGAAGGGCACAATATGAGGAATCACAGAATATAATATGAAGGTTATTTCCACAACATTTTCTGTTTCTGCCATGAGAGAAACAGAAAATGTTATGGAAATTCAGGGGAGAAATACTTTCACTAGGGAAGTCTAGGAAAAATTCCTAAAGAAGTGTGGGCATTGAGCTAAAGCTCAAAGAATGGATGGAGATTTCATTTCTTTTTGTCTATTTGAGTGTTACTCACTGTAAAAGCTTAAAACACTACAGAAGGAGGCACAAATTGTAAAGTAAAAATACTCCTTCTCACGCCCTAACTACAGGAGTTACTCTGGAGTTTTTCACAGAGCCTTTCAGAAATTGTCTTTGCATACCTATGCATATACTGTTTTTATCACAAATAAACTACTACTCGTATCATTCTGCAACTTTTAAAATATGTATCTTAGGTATCTTTTCATACCAACATATGGGGATCTACTACATTGTTTTTAACAAAGGAGAATTCTACTATAGTTTGTTTGACCAGTCCCCCACGGATGGGTTATTTAGGATATTTTCACTTTTTGCTATTTCAAACAATGCTGCAGTGAGCTTCCTTGCTTATCGGTTTATTTGTGTCACTTTCTGTAGAAAAATTTCTTCGAAGTAGATTGTTGGGACAAACAGTTTACACATTTTTTTAAACAGACACTGCCAAACTGCCCTCCTAAGAAACTGGCACCAATTTGTACTCCCACCAACAATCTGTGAGGACTATTTCCAAATGGGGAAGAAATCTACAGCAGGAGTAGATTGGATGCAATATGGATAAAGAAAGCAGCATGGGGAAAGGCTGGAAGACAGTGTAGGACTCTTCTGGAGAGGCATGGGGCATATGTAGCATAGCAACAGTGAGCTGTAAGACCATGTGGAAGGCCAGTAAGGGCCTCTGAATGCCAAGTGAATGGTTTGGACGTTTGCTAATAAGTAGTGAGGAGCTATTTAAGGTTTCTGAGCACAGGAATGACATGACTGAAGCTTTAACTTGGGACACTGATGTGACAGCAGTGGGGCAGATGCCTTGAAAGGGTAAGAGTGTGGAGGTGGACTAGCCTTTCAACGGCTGTTTTAAGGCTGAAATCACAAGGTGATGGAAATTGTGTAAGAGAATCCCCTAGAGGTGGAAGGAGAGAAAAAGGAAAAAGTCCAGAGAAATTTCAGTTTTAAGTCAGAGTGACCTACCACCATTAACAGGATGAGACATGTTTTCATTTATGTACATGCCTTATGTGAGATTAGTGCAAAACAATCACGTCAAAGTATCCAGCTAGCAGATGGAGAAGCAAACAAGAATTAAGAGAGGGGCCCAAGTTGGGAATACATACAAGAAAGTCATATTTATAGAAGCGACTTATGAAAGTGTGAAGAGATCGTTGAGCATGGACAGGAAAGTGCTCAGAGCACTATTTGGCGGTAACCCCTGTACTTCTGAAACAGAAAGTAAAACAAAAAGCACATCCAAAGCCCTGCAGCCTTTCTCATCTAGAGCCTCATCTGAACCACAGAACACAGAAAATGCTCTAAGTGACCATTGTCTCAGTTCTCTCAAGGATGGTACATCAATAGTACCATTTTGGGTGCAGAGCAAGTTAATTCCATTCAGTTGATGCCTTAGGGCATTAGAGTTTAAATCTCTCCAGGGACTCTATTGAAAAAGACTGCTGCAGGAATAGGGATGAGGTAATACCACCAAGCTGACCAGAATTTCATGAGTGAGTGATCAGTATTATAGGATATGTCACCTCTCTGAATTCTAAACTGATCATCTTTCCGGTAAATGCAACCCCCATCACTACCGTATTGCAGTCAACACACAAACTCATAATGGCTTCACCATCAACCGCCTCCAATCGCACCCCACTACACCGCTTCCCCGCGGGACTTCAGTTCCGCCCATTCCGCTGGGCAGAGGGGCCAGCGCGGTTCCCCACTTCTGCACTAGGGGCAGAGCCCGGGGACCGCAGCTGCCAAAAGGCGCTTACTCCCCCAGGGTTTCTCCGGAGTCCTACCCACTCAGGTCCCGGCCCCTCACACCCAGCCCAGGCCGCGAGTCCCGCCCGACAGTACGTACCCGGCGCTGACTCCCCGGCCTCCAGGCTGTCGGGTGGCCGTGTCAGGGCCCCGACCGGGGACGACGGTCCAGGGACACTCATGTCCCTCCAGCTGGGAACAGAGGGAAAGGGAAGAAGACGTGTAGCCCGTCAGAAGCAAAGAGGAGGCACCTAATGACGCCAGCGTCTCAGCGGACGGAAGCTACTGTCGCACCCGGAAGTGACGGAGGCTCCGGTCACGTGCTCGAGAGTAGCCTCTACTCCATGGCGCTGTGAGGACCCCACGCTGACATCGTCGTCTGGCCGGGGACGCAGTGTCAGCGGACTCAGCAGTGCGGGGCTCCCTGCGACCCGATTGGTGGGAGCTGGGAGAGGACGGTGGCGGGTTTGGGCTGCTCCCCAGGGTCACGAAGACCGGAAGAGCGTTGTCCTTGTTGGACGCGGGCGAGCTGTCAGGCTTTGTTCATGAGGCTAGGGAGAAAACAGGACTTCCAGCCCTAATGTGGCACAGCTTTTTAGTATTGTCTCCGTGTTTAAGGAAAACCTTAAGAACAGGGAATGCGCGCTTTCCCTGCGATTTGGACCATTAAAAAATTCAGTGCCGCCAGGCGCAGTGGCTCAATCCTGTAATCCCAGCACTCTGGGAGGCCGAGGCGGGCGGATTTCGAGCTCAAGAGTTCGAGACCAGCCGGACGCGGTGGCTCACGCCTGTAATCCCAGCACTTTGGGAGGCTGAGGCGGGTGGATCACTAGGTCAAGAGATCGAGACCATCCTGGTCAACATGGTGAAACCCCGTCTCTACTAAAAATACAAAAATTAACTGGGCATGGTGGTGCGTGCCTGTAATCCCAGCTACTCAGGAGGCTGAGGCAGGAGAATTGCCTGAACCCAGGAGGCGGAGGTTGCAGTGAGCCGAGATCGCGCCATTGCACTCCAGCCTGGGTAACAAGAGCAAAACTCCGTCTCAACAAAAAAAAAAAAAAAGAAGAGTTCGAGACCAACCTGACCAACATGGTGAAACCCCTGTCTCTACTAAAAATGCCAAAAATTAGCTGGGCGTGGTGGCACACATCTGTAATCCCAGCTACTTAGGAGGCTGAGACAGGAGAATGGCTCAAACCCGGGAGGTAGAGGTTGTGCTTGGGAGACAGAGGAAGACTGCCTCAAAAAAAAAAAAAAAATGCAAACAAACATTCGGTGCCTAGGTCTCTGCAGGCCTCAGCCTTGTTAACTGGGGCTTTGCCACTATTCTGGTCTTCCCCTGTTAAGTGAGTGATTTAAGCCCTCCGTTGCAGCACCTACTAAACAAATTCGGCCAAGTTATCAGAAACTGCGCTTGCTGAGATCCTGTGGAATGGTCTCATGAATTTTGTTGGAAAACACTTACAAAAGAGCATAGGCAGCTTTGGATCAAAGAAAACGATTTAGCTCTGCCCTCTCTAGCTTATACCTACTTATCTCAACTCTAATTGTGGCCTCCTAATGTTGCTCCCCAATTATGCCTGTTCAGTTTTCTCAGCTGTAACCAAAGCTTACTTTAAAAAAATAAGAATTTGCAAGCCTCTGAAACCTGCACTGGCTCCCCATGGCCCTTAGTGCATTCACACCCTTTCCTCTTTGAGCCTCTTTTCCTCTTAATATTAGCTCCACCTTATTATTACCTATTGCAGGCGGAATAATGGCCCCTCAAAGATGTCCACAGCCTAAACATCAGAAGCTGTGAATGTGTTAGCTTGCATAGCAAAGGAGAATTAAGGTTGTTAATTACCTGGTGTTGAAATAGATTATCCTGGAATCGCTTTAACCAGGAAGGCTTAGGTTGTAGTGAGCTGGGTATCTCCACTGCACTCTACCCTGGGTGACAGGGCGAGACCCCGTCTCAAAAAAAAAAAAAAATGATTATCCTGGATTGTTCCAGTGGGCCGATTGTAATCACAATGGCCTTCAAAACTGCAAAAGAGAGTCAAGAATGACAAGTGAATATGAAGAATGATTAGAGATACAACATTGTTGCCTTTGAATATAAAGGAAGGGAGCCTGCAGCATTGCGGGTGACCTCCAGAAGCTGGAACCTAAGGAAACATACCCCCGAAGCCTTTCTAATGGAACTCAGCTCTGACGACACCTTGATTTTATCCTCTTGCTATCAGTGTTGGACTTCCGACCAACAGAACTGTAAAATAATCTGTGTCTTAAGTTTGCGATAACTTGTTACAACACCAATAATAATGTGCTACCCTTCAAGACATCCTTTACTCCATCTGAGCATTCTCCTAAAACTAAGCCCTTTCATGTCTGCCTAAGCATTCTCCTAAAACTAAGCCCTTTCATGTCTGCAGTGCTCTTTCTTATGCTTCAGCCTGAAATATTCTGTTCTTTTTGTAAACCAAAAATAAAATTCTAAACCCCACAATTGACTAATGGACACCCCCTCCCCACCTTGGCCAAGGGCATTCCAAAGTAAACCTGAAAATCTAGTTTTCTAATCATCTAGATGGAAGTGGGGGTAGGGGGTTTAGTTTGGGGGTGGGACAGACATGCCTCATTATACCCTCCTCCCTTTGGAATTCAGGCCCGGCTGAACAGCATTCACATGAAAACAAGAGATCTTAAGACTGCCAGAACAGACTTTTTCTAGCTTTTGTAGACTTTCATTTTTGACATCAAATGCCAGCCTGACTCTAGTACAGCGTCACATGACAGATAGCAGGCCCTAAAAAAAGTTGAATTATTTAATCCCAAAATATATTTCTTTGACATATTTTTAAATGGCCCTGCAAAGCTGTATCTAGTATAGGAAAACCTACAGTCTGTACGAAAGCCCTGTTCCTTTCCAGGTGTTTTCCCCGCCCCACAAGGGAATTAACCAAGTCTGGCACCTTTTTAGGTCTGATAAGAGCTCTGAAGCCTGCTACCTAGAGGCTGCATCTACATGATAAAACCTTGGTTTCTGGATGGGCGTGATGGCTCACACCTGTAATCCCAGCATTTTGGTAGTCTAAGGCGGTTGGATCAGCTGAGGTCAGGAGTTTGAGACCAGCCTCGCCAACGTGGTGAAACCCCATCTCTACTGAAAATACAAAAAAAAAAACTGGGCATGGTGGCAGGTGCCTGTAATCCCAGCTACTTGGGAGGCTGAGGCAGGAGAATTGCTTAAATCTGGGAGGCAGAAGTTGTAGTGAGCCGAGATCGCACCATTGCACTTCAGCCTGGGCAACAAGAATGAAACTCCATCTCAAAAAAACAAAAAACAAAATCCTGGATCTGCACAGCCCCTTATCTTTTTTTCTATTTTGATTTTTTCATTTTGATTTTTTTTTTTTTTTTTTACCTTAGGCTTGTCAATCAAAACCCCTTATCTTAACCCAGACATTCTATGGACTCCAGGTCTTTAGATAGTAACTCTTCTTTGTTGTTTGCTTATTTCCTGATACAGAGATAGTCTCACTGTGTTGCCCAGGCTGCTCTGGAACTCTTGGCCTCGGGTGATCCTCTCACCTGAGCCTCCCAAAGTGCTGGGATTACAGGTGTGAGCTACCATGCCAGCCTGATAATCTTTATTGCCTGTGACCCTGGAGTCTCAGCTTCCAGGTGTCCCGCCTTTCCAGACCAACCCAGTGTACATCTTACATGTTTTGATGAATGCCTTATGTCTCATGTCTCCCTAAAGTATATAAAACCACACTGCAGCCTTGTCAGAGGTATATGAACCAGAGCAACTCCATCTTGAACAGGGGCTGGGTAAAATGAGGCTGAGACCTACTGGCTGCATCTCCAGGAGGTTGGGCATTCTTAGTCACAGGATGAGATAGGAGATCGCCACAAGACAACAGGTCACAAAGACCTTGCTGATAAAACTGCTAGCAGTAAAAAAGCCAGCCACATCCCACCAAAACCAAGATGGTGCTGAAGGTGACCTCTGGTCATCCTCACTGCTCATTACTTGCTAATTATTTTGTATTAGCATGCTAAAAGACAAACCCCCCACCACCACTGACAGTTTACAAATGCCATGGCAATGTCAGGAAGTTACCTTATATGGTCTAAAAAGGGGAGGAACCCTCAGTTCCAGGAATTGCCCGCTCCTTTCCCGGAAAACTCATGAATAATCCACCCCTTATTTAGCATGTAATCAGGAAATAAGTATAAGTATAGTCAGCGAGCAGCCTAAGCTGCTGCTCTGCCTATGAGTAGCCATTCTTTATTCTTTTACTTTCTTAATAAACTTGCTTTCACTTTACTCTGTGGACTCACCCAAATTCTTTCTTGTGGGAGATCCAAGAAGCCTCTCCTGGCATGTGGATTGGTACCCTTTTCTGGTAACAGCCTGACCGCCTTAGGCATATGTTCTCAGGATCTGGGGCTGTGTCACAGGCCACTGGTCATTCACATTTGGCTCAAAATAAATCTCTTCAAACATTTTACAGAGTTTGACTTAATCAACATTTTCAAAGTCCTACTTTTTAGGGCACAGTGGCTCATGCCTGTAATCCTGCCACTTTGGGAAGCCGAGGTGGGCTGCTCAGCTGAGGTCAGGCGTTTGAGATCAGCCGGGCCAACATGATAAAACCCCATCTCTACTAAAAACACAAAAATTAGCTGGGTGTGGTGGCACCTGCTTGTAATCCCAGATACTCGGGAGGCTGAGGCAGAGAATCACTTGAACCTGGGAGTTGGAGGTTGCAGTAAGCCAAGATCACACCACTACACTCTGACCTGGGTGATATAGTGAGACTCTTTTTTTTTTTTTTTAATTTTTTTTTTTTTTGGACTCTGTCTCAAAAAAAAAAAAAAGTCCTACTTCTCTTTCAAGGTTCAGCCTAAATAATACCTTTACTTTAAAATCATTCACAATCCCACTTCTTTCATTCAGAAGTTACAGTAATAACCTTTTATCAACTACAGTACAAATCCTAGTTTAGCACTTAATCTATTCTTTTTCCCCCCCTTGGTAGAGACGGGTTTTACTATGTTGCCCAGACTCGTCTCAAACTCCTAAGCTCAAGCAATCTGCCAGCCTCAACCTCCCAAAGTAATGGGATTACTGGCATGAGCCACTGTGCCCATCTGTTTAATCCATTCTTGTATTAATTTCCCTTGTCTCCCTTTATTAGATTGTAAACTCCAAACATACACTCTTATTCACAGAGAATCATAATAGGTTCTCAATAAATACTCGGTGAATGAAGTGTTGATTCTCTAGCCCCATTTCCAGATATCTATAACTGGAAAAGTCTGAGTCACACAATACGGCACATGATCAACTGCCTGGTAACCTTAGTTGGTTGTTAGCATTATCTCCTAACAAGATAGTAAGGCCATTTAGAATAAAGCCGTGTCTTATGGGGTATCTGTACCTCTTTATCTCTTAGCACAATATTAAGCATAATACATGGATTTTAAAATATGGGTTTTTAAAAATTATTATTTAAAATAAAAGCAAATTCTCACTATGTTGCACAGGCTCGTCTTGAACTCCTGAGCATCAGTGATCCTCCTGCCTCAGCCTTCCAAAGTGTTGGGATTACAGGTGGAACCACCATACCTGGACAAAATACTGGTTATTTAAATTCAGTGATAAAAGTAAACTGTTATACCCTGCCTGTTTTTAATTATATTTCATTTTGCTTTAAGGAAAAATTCATGTTGGAAATTTGATTATCTTTTTCAGCATTTTAACTTAATGTGACAAAAACTTATCAGTTAAATAGACAAGGAGGACTTTGTACCAAACCCATCTGGCTTTTCTTTTTCTCCTTTTCCCTCTACCCCCACAGATTTCAGCTCAATGCATCTGTTAGAGGCATTCTAACCAGAGTGACTTCATCATGAACAGAGGCTGCGTAAAATAAGGCTGAGACCTGCTGGGCTGCATTCCCAGGAGGATAGGCATTCTTCCTAACAGGATGAGACACAAGGTTGGCCCACGATACTGGTCACAAAGACCCCACTGATAAAACAGGATGCAGTAAAGAAGTTAGCCAAAACCAAGAATTTGACAAAAGTGACATCTGGTCACTCTCACTGCTCATAATACATTAATTATAATGCATTAACACACTAAAAGACACTCCCACCAGCGCTATCTCGGTTTACAAATGCCATAGCAACATCCTCCAGAAGTTATTCTATATGGTCCAATAAAGGGAGGAACCCTGAGTTCCAGGAACTCCCTTTCCCTGGAGAACTCATTGAATATCCACCCTTTGTTTAGCATATGATCAGGAAACAACCGTAAGTAATACTCAGCCAATCGGCCCATGCCACTGCTCTGCCTATGGAATGGCTATTCTTTTGTTTATTTACTTCTCTAATAAACTTGTTTTCACTTTACTTTGTGGACTCACCCCAAATTCTTTCTTGCATGAGATCCAGAACCCTCTGTTGGGGTTACCAACACATCAGGTGCTTGTTGAATTCCCTCTGTGTTCCAGTCTCCCTGAAATGGCTGCTATATGCTTAACATAACGATGCACGTGGCACAGAGCTCAAAAGCAAAATATCAAAATCTGATTGCAAGGAAGTAAATACAGCTTGTTGATTTATATGTCTTTTTAAATGCCTTTCATTTCTCCCATTCCCTTTCATGCACCAAAGTTATAATTCACTCCAAACACCTTAATACCTAGAACTGGACTAGGCATTGTAGAGGGTAAAAGTAAAAATCCTGGTTCCTGTGCACCAGGAATTTATATTCTACCATTTAAACATAGCAGAATTAGTGAGCATGACAATAAGCGCTAAATTATGTGGAACAGACCTAAAGGAATGTAAAGGACATGATGTCATCTTAGTTTCCTATGGCTAGTGTAATAATTACAAACTTGGTAGCCTAAAACAACACAGTTTTATTTTCTTACAGGTCTGGAGCTTAGAAGTCTGAAATCAGACTCAGTGGGCTAAACTGAAGGTATCAACACAGCTACTTACTTCTGGAGGCTCTATGGAAGAATCTGCTTCCTTAGAATTGTGCCTTTTCCAGTTTATAGAAGCTGCAACTTTTTTGGCTCATGGCCCCATGTCACATGGCCTTTTCCCCCCTGCTTTCATTGTCACACATCTTCCCCTTGATTCCCTTGTCACATCACCTTCTCTGCCAATCCAATTCTCCTGCCTCCTTTATATAAGGACTCTCATGATTACATTAAGCCCACCTGCATAATCCAGGATAATCTTCTCATCTCAAGGTCCTTAATTTAATTACATCTGCAAAGTCCCTTTTGCCATGTAAACTAGCATTCACAGACTCCAAGGACCTGAATTGGATATCTCTGGGGGACCATTATTCATCCTATCACAGACTTGCAGTTGTATAGTGCACAAGTGGAAAGTAACTAGGGAAAGTTTTAAAATTTAATAGAGGAAATGGGATTTAAGCCATACCTTGAAGGACAGGTAAAATGTACTCTGCAGAGAAAAATCAGTAAAGTCTTTCAGGCAGAAGAAAACATCATGAGTAGCAAAAATATGCTTCAGAGTCAAGGGCCTCAAGGCAGAAACTGTCCTCTGGGGAACACAAGATTGACACAGATTAAATGGTTAGTAGGAGGACCTAATAGAGAAAGGTACTGCATAGTCCATTAGGCCAAAATAATTTAAGAAGACAAAAGAAAACATAAAATGTAGCTCTGAATAAGCTAGTTCAAAGAAACTATATCTAGAAAGTGTTAAACACTGTGTTTGTGTGTGTGTGTGTGTGTGTGTGTGTGTGTGTGTGTGTGTGTTTATTCATAGCAAAAATAAGGCCATCAGATTTCAAGGACTTTGAAATGCAAAACAGGAAGGGAAAATATAATACAATAAATACATCAAAACTTTATTCACCTTTCAATTTCGCTATTTCAAATTTTTCTATATCCTTTATTTTTTGCTGACCTAAAGGGAGAAGGTAGGTAAGAGGTTCAAGTAAAGAGAGAAACATTAGTCCATGAATATTTTCTATTCCTTTTATAGATCAGATGTCCTATATTTAGAATGTACTGAGATTTGATAAAATCTATTCTGTTTGACCTACTTCTCTCACAGGCATTTATTTCTACCCTCCCCTTTATCTCACTCTTGATCTTTTTCCAAAAACAGAAGAAACTTCTGGGGGAAGACAAAGCAGGGGGTGGCGCAAAAGATTTCGGTGAATAAGATGTCAGGACTGGCCAGGTACAGTGGCTCACACCTATAACCCCAGAACTTTGGGAGTTCGACTGATCACATGAGGTGGACTGATCACTTGAGGCCAGGAGTTTAAGACCACCCTGGCCAACATAGGGAAAGCCCATCTCTACTAAAAATACAAAAAATTAGCAGGCGTGGTGGCTCACGTCTGTAATCCCAGCTACTCGGGAGGCTGAGGCATGAGAATCGCTTGAATCCGGGAGGTGGAGGTTGCAGTAAGCAGAGATTGAACCACTGCACTCTAGCCTGGGTGACACAGCAAGACTCTGTCTCAAAAAAAAAAAAAAAAAAAAAAGGACCAAGGCTGCAGAGAAAAAGGGAGGGGAAAAGGGAAGATACACAAGAGAAAGATACTGCAGCCCATGACCTTAATGCTTCTATTGGATAGATGTTGAAAATATGACCACATTCATATAGTCTGATGCTCTTGCAAAATAACTGAAAGGAAGGGAAGGAATTATAACTAGAAAAATCAAAGAAATTGGGTATTAAAGAAAAGCGGTTTACCATTTTGCCTATGGTTAGCCACTTTTTTAAAACTACTTTTCGCTTGTATTTACATAAGAAATATTCTTTCACATTAGCAAAGTGCTGAAATACTTCCACCCACTATAACTCTGCTATACTTTCCACATTCATTCTTTGCATTATATAACAAACATATTTTTACATGGATTATTTCACCAACACCTCCTCCTAACTCTGGCACCAAAAAGTTTTGCAAAATATATGCAGAAGTCAAAAGCAATGGCTTTGAAATTTTTAGAAAATGAACACAATTACTAGAAACATTTTATTTTAGTGATCATGGCTCACTGAAGCCTCAACCTTCCAGGCTTAAGCAACCCTCCCGCCTCAGCCTCTCAAGTAGCTGGGACCACAGGCGGGCACCACCATGCCCCAGTAATTTTTATTTTTTGTAGAGAGGGGGGTCTCCCTGTGTTGCCCAGGGCAGTCTTGAACTCCTGGCTTAAGCAATCTTCCCATTTCAGCCTCCTGAACTGTTAGTTATGGAAATGAGCCACCATGCCCGGCTGCAATACTTTACATAACCAAATACAAGCCAAGTTTTGTGCAAACTTACAATTTCTTTCCTTTTTTTTTTCTTTTGAGATAGGGTCTCACTTTATTGCCCAGGCTGGAGTGCAAGTGCACAATCATGGCTCATTGTAGCCTCAACCTCCTGGGTTCAAGCAATCCTCCCACCTCAGCTCACCAAGTAGCTGGGACTACAGGAGCACACCACCACACCTGGCTAATTTTTGTATTTTTCTTTTTTTTTTTTTTTTTGGGGACGGAGTTTCGCTCTTGTTACCCAGGCTGGAGTGCAATGGCGCGATCTCGGCTCACCGCAACCTCCGCCTCCTGGGTTCAGGCAATTCTCCTGCCTCAGCCTCCTGAGTAGCTGGGATTACAGGCACGCGCCACCATGCCCAGCTAATTTTTTGTAGTTTTAGTAGAGACGGGGTTTCACCGTGTTGACCAGGATGGTCTTGATCTCTTGACCTTGTGATCCACCCGCCTCGGCCTCCCAAAGTGCTGGGATTACAGGCGTGAGCCACCGCGCCCGGCCAATTTTTGTATTTTTTGAAGAGACGAGGTCTCCCTATGTTACCCAGGCTGGTATTGAACCCCTGGGCTCAAGTGATCCACCTGCCTCACCTTCCCAAAGTGCTAGGATTACAAGTGTGAGCCACTGCACCCAGCCCAAACTTCTATTTTCATATAAACATTAACTTTTTTTTTGAGACAGAATCTTGCTCTGTCATTCAGGCTGGAGTGCAGTGGCACAATCTCGGCTCACTGCCGCCTCTGCCTCCAGAGTTCAAGCAATTCTCCTGCCTCAGCCTCCTGAGTAGCTGGGATTATAGGCACATGCCACCACGCCCAGCTAATTTTTTTTTTTTAATGTATTTTAGTAGAGACAGGGTTTCATCATGTTGGCCAGACTGGTCTCTAACTCCCAACCTCAGTTGATCCGCCCGCCTCAGCCTCCCAAAGTGCTGGGATTACCATCATCACACCCAGCCTAAAGTAATGTATAAAAATAAGAGATTGAAATTCAACTTCCCTTATCTCTTTTATGTTATTTGAGTGTCACTAGAGGTACCATCTCAGGTACTGTACAGTCAGGGCAGGCTAGGCTATGCTCCTGTAACAACCTTTACATCTCAGGGCTTAACACACACACATCTGTTTTATGAAGGGCTCTGCTTCACAAAGTCTTCACTCAGAGACCCTGGCTGACAGCCTCCACCGTAACAAGGAACACCCCTAGTCATTACCATAGGAAGAAGAAACGTGGCAAATTGCACACTAACTCTTGAAGACTTTCACCCTCAAGGTGACAGGGGTTCCATTTCATTGCCCACAGCCAGCCACATGGCTATACCTAACATCAAAGGGGTGGGGAAGCATTTTCCTAGCAGGTGCTTGGGAAAGAAGAAAAACAGAATGTGAATATCAGTGATTATCACAGGTGCCAGCAACTAGTCTTTCTTCTATTAGAGTCTTTCTTCTTGAGGCAATCTGGGAAAAGGCAGGTTTTTTCAGAATAGGATTTTTTCTTTTTCTTTTTTTTTTTTAAGAGACAGGGCTATGTTGCCCAGGCTGGAGTGCAGTGGCTATTCACAGGCACGATCCCACTACTGATCACCATGGGAGTTTTGACCTGCTCCGTTTCTGACCTGGGCCATTTCACACCTCCTTAGGCAAGCTGGTGGTCCCCCACTCCCAGGAGGTCACCATATTGATGCCAAACTTAGTGCTGACACCCGATCAGCAGAGCACACTACAGCCCAGAACTCCTGTGCTCAAGTGATCCTCCCACCTCAGCCTCCCAAGTACCTGGGACTACAGGCATGCGCCACCGCACCCGGCCAGAATAGAATTTTTTTAATAGACTTTATTTTTTGGAACAGTTTTGGGTTTACAACTAAGTTGAGCAAAAAGTACAAAGATCCCCTATGTCCCCTGCCCAAACACACTCACACCCATCACTACCAACATCTCCCACCAAAATGATTCATGTATTACAATCAATGAACCTACATTAATACATTGTTATCACCCCAAGTCCATAGTTTGCATTAGGATTCACTCTTGATATTCCCCATTCTGTGGGTTTTGACAAATGTATAATGGCATATATTCACCATTGGAGTGTGATACAAAATAGTTCCAATGCCCCCAAAATTATCTGTGCTCAACTGTTCACCCACTCTCCCTGCAACTCCTGGCAACCACTGATGTTCTGACTGCATAGTTTTGCCCATCCCAGATTGTCACATAATTGGAATCTTACAGTGAGTAGTCTTTTCAGACTGGCTTCTTTCACTTAGTAATATGCATTTAAGTTTCCTCCATATCTTTTCATGGCTTAAGAGCTCATTTCTTGTTAGCACTGAGTAATATTCCACTGCATGGATATACCACAGCTTATACATTCACCTACTGAAAGATATCTTGGTTGTTCCCAAGTTTTGGCAATTATGAATAAAACTGCTATAAACCCATGTGCAGATTTTTGTGTAGACATAAGTTTTCAGATCACTTGGGTAAATACCAAGCAGTGAGATTTCTGGATCATAGGGAAAGAGTATGTTTAGTTTTGTAAGAAACTCCCAAACACTCTTCCAAAGTGGCTGTACCATTCTGCATACCAATGAGCAATAAATGAGGGTTCCTGTTGTTCTACATCCACACCAGCATTTGGTGATGTCAGTATTTTGCATTTCACCCATTGTAATGGGTGTGTAGTGGTATTTGATTGTTTTAATTTGCAATTTCCTAAAGGCATATGAAATTATGCATCTTTTCATATGGTTCTTTGCTATCTATATATTTTCTTCAGCAAAATATCTTGAGATCTTTTGCCCATTTTTGAAGCAGGTTGTTTTCTTATCACTGAGTTTTAAGAGTTCTTTGCATATTTTGCATAACAGTCCTTTATCAGACTTTTTTTTTTTTTTTAGATGGAGTCTCACTCTGCTGCTCAGGTTGGAGAGCGGTTGAACCTCCACCTCCTGGGTTCAAGTGATTCTCATGCCTCAACCTCCCGAGCAGCTGGGATTACAGGCATGTGCCACCACACCTGGCTAATTTTTATATTTTTATTAGAGACAGGGTTTCACCATGTTGACCAGGATGGTCTCGAACTCATGACCTCAGGTGATCTGCCTGCCTCAGCTTCCCATAGTGCTGGGATTACAGGTGTGAGCCACTACACCTGGACTGTCAGACATGTCTTTTGAAAATATTTTTCTCCCAGTTTGCGGCTGGTTTTCCATTCTCTTAATTTTTTTTTCTTTTATAAAGACGGGGTTTCACCATGTTGGTTAGGCTGGTCTTGAACTCCCGACCTCAGGTGATCCACCCGCCTTGGCCTCCAAAGTGCTTGGATTACAGGCGCGAGCCACCACGCCCGGCCGATTTAATTTTTTAAATGAAAATTAGAAAGGAACTTAGGACAGTAAGTCTCTATAGAAAGAGAGCAGATTTTCAAATTACCCACAAAAGCACAAGTTTTGACATTTATAGTCAGGGACACCTTTCTGAAGTATGCCTCAGTAGAAATGATGGCAGCCGTGGCTCAACTAGAGTGGCCATTGCCAAGACACTGGCTACAGCAGGGGGTTCTGGGTAGTTCCTTAAAGGAAAAAACACTTCATGGAGCAGGCAGGATCCCTGCCCTTTCCAGGAGCCACTGCAGCTGTCCTGCAGTGGCTGCAGACCCAGGTGTCTCTGTGCTCTTGGGAGTCTGGGAGAGTCCCCCTTCTCCCCACCAGAACCTGCTTCCTGCCTGGCTTCTCCCCACTGTCAGTGCCTGCTCCAATTGTGGAGCAAGTTTGGAGCTGAGCCCCAGTACTACTGCAGCCCAGTCAGGTGGGCACATGCTCAGGGCAGAGCCGACACACCAGCCCCCCTCCACATCAGTCCCCTGCAGACTTTGGGTGCTGAGGATTGTGGCAGAGAAGCAGAGAAGCAGAGAAGCTCAGCACTGGACTGCAGACATCCCTTAGCATGAACATCCTGGGTGCCCATGAATGACAGTGAGAGGCAGACGGCTCCTGGAAGGGGGTGGATCCCCAATGAAGCCCCACCTTCAGGCCAGGGAATGTCCTACCAGTCCTGCCCACCAGAGAGGAAATTCATGGTGCTCTTTCCTGGGCCAACCCATCTCTGCCCATGGACCAATCAGCATACACTTACCCCCTCTGAAGACCATAAAAACCCCCAGACTCAGCCAGAGCAGAGCAGACATTCACATGGCCAGCTGCAGAGAGGAGTACCATCTCCAGGGCCTCCTCTCTGCTGAGAGCTGCAGACATGGGGAGAGCCAGCTGCATAGAGGAACTACCCTCTCTGCTGAGAGCTAAACACTTGTGGGAGGACCTGCCTGAGAGAGAAGCCACCCACTCCAGGCCTCCTGTCCTCTCTGCTGAGAGCTGCACGGATGATGGAAGGACCGGCCTGCAGAGAGGAGCCACCCACTCCAAGGCCTTCTCTCTGCTGAAAGCTGAACACTCGATGGGACGACCTACTCATAGAGAGGAGCTACTCACTGCGGGTCTCCTCTGAGCTGTTCTAACGCTCAATAAAGTTCTTCATCTCGCTCACCCTCCACTTGTCCGCATACATCATTCTTCCTGGACACAGGACAAGAACTCAGGCAAAGGCACCACCAGCCACAGAGGTTTCTGGCCGGAGAAGCAATGCCTCAAAGATCCCAAAAAACAAATAGCAAAGGATTAAAGTCAAAAGATATGTTTCAAGCCCAGCTAAGATAATCATTAGCTGTGTTAGATTTTTTTCTAACTAACTAGCAAGTAGAGAAGTCCAGACCTTCCTAAGCAAACCAAGGAAGTTTTGATCCACTGAACTCAAAAGTCCAGGGTTTGCTCTGGCTTCAAGGATTTCTATGTCTTCTCCTCAGCTGATAAAGGAATCTCTCCCTCTCTCTCCCTTCAATTCTCCACTCCGCTTTCTCGCACATAGCATTCACTCTAGCAGCTCTCTCAATATGATAGGAATATAGCTCCATAATTTCATGATCCTTACATCTCCCAGGTGAAGCCAGCTCACTCCTAGCATTCATTGATTTCAATCCCTTAAAAAAAAAAAAAAAACAAAACTCAAAGCCAGGCACAGTGGCTCATATCTGTAATCCCAGCACTTTGAGAGGCCGAGGCAGGTGGATCACTTGAGGTCAGGAGTCCAAGACCAGCCTGGCCAACATGGTGAAACCCTGTCTCTACTAAAAATACAAAAATTAGCTCGCTGTGGTGGCACACGCCTGTAATCCCAGCTACTCGGGAGACTGAGGCAGGAGAGTCACTTGAACTCAGGAGGCAAAAGTTGTAGTGAGCCAAGATTGCACACTGTACTCCAGTGTGGGCAACAGAGCAAGACTCCATCTCAAAAATAAAAAAAAAAAAATAAACACTTAAATGACTTGGATTACGTGCCCATCCATATACTCCTCTGCATCCAGGGGAATATAGTGGACCCTGACAGGTCAGTGTGGGACACACATAACAGAGAAAGCAGAGCCCCTTGATTGACAGACCTGCTAGGGATTATAGAAAGGCAATGGGTAGTACTGTAAAGGAAAATCAGAGTCCTATTTCCAAAAAGAGGAAGGACACTGGCCCAACCAAAACAACAAATGTCAACTATATCAGTTATGAGATTTTAGTCAAGTCAATCTCTAAACCTCTGTTTTTTTCATCATTAAAGGAGGCATGGTAATGATAATACCAGACCCATTACTTGATATAGTTTTGTAAGAATCAAGCACACATTATATGAATAAGATCTATAAACTGTTGCAAGACACTATTGTAAATAATAGTACCTACTTATTATGTACTTATTATGTACTATAAGAAATAGTATTATTTCTGTTATTAGTGCCTTGGATACATATATTCACTAACCTTCATGTGATCTCTTTTTTTTTTTTTTTTTTTTTTTTGAGACGGAGTTTCGCTCTTGTTACCCAGGCTGGAGTGCAATGGCGCGATCTCGGCTCACCGCAACCTCCGCCTCCTGGGTTCAGGCAATTCTCCTGTCTCAGCCTCCTGAGTAGCTGGGATTACAGGCACGCACCACCATGCCCAGCTAATTTTTTGTAGTTTTAGTAGAGACGGGGTTTCACCATGTTGACCAGGATGGTCTTGATCTCTTGACCTCGTGATCCACCCGCCTCGGCCTCCCAAAGTGCTGGGATTACAGGCGTGAGCCACCGCGCCCGGCCCATGTGATCTCTTGAATAGACTTTAGGTTTCCTAAATAACCATTCAACCTTAATTTGGCTTCTTATGTAGACTTCTCTGTTGAAATAAGAGGGACTAAATGACTTAAATGAATATCGGAGGGCTTGACAATTCTACGTTTTATTACAAATTCACTTCTTTTACACAAATCAATTTCATATAATAAGGAGTTTTTTAGAGGTTAATGTCAACTGGCTAAGCTGGCAACTGAAGTTCCCAATCTGCAAAGTTAGAAGATCAAGCTGTGGGCTGGGTGTGGTGGCTCACACCTGTAATCCCAGCACTTTGGGAGGCTGAGGCAGGTGAATCAACTGAAGTCAGGAGTTGGAGACCAGCCTGATCAACATGGAGAAACCCTGTCTCTACCAAAAATACAAAAATTAGCCGGGCATGGTGGTGGGCACCTGTAATCCCAGCTTCTCAGGAGGCTGAGACAGAATAGCTTGAACCCAGGAGGCGGAGGTTGCAGTAAGCCAAGATGGCGCCACTGCACTCCAGCCTGGGCGGCAAGAGCAAGCCTCCATCAAACTGTGAGGGATACAGAACATCACCAATACCAGTGTTCTGCTTCTATTGGCAGCTGGGGTACCTTTTTAATTTTTTATTTAGTTTTATCATATCTGACAGTAAATGAATATTCATAATTCTGAATGTTAATCATTTGAAATAGTATCCGTGTTTTTGAACTATTAGTAAAACTAGTTACAAATGGTAATTCATTCAAAGAAATTTAAATATTATTCAAAACACAGTGATCCCTCTTCCACTTTGGGGTTTTCACAAAACTCATTTGTTAATCTGATATGTAGATATCAAAGTAGCCGTCAGTCATTATTACTTTATTCTCATTCTAATGTTATGTGAAGTGTGATTTTGATGATCATAGACATCATATATTATTCCAGGACTCAGCTTTCCTTTTAGAATAGATTTATTTAAACTAGCTAGGAGATAGATCATGCTTCATTTAAAATTGCTAAAGTAAGTATTTGCATTAGCTTTGCAAAATAGTCCCTTTTTTACTTAAAATGTTCTCTTCAAAGTGTTTCGGCTGCTAAATGTGAATTATTTCCAAAGATTCTTTAGACCAAAAGGTGAGATGATATTTTAAAAATTCAATTTCCTTATAAGGTAATGAGGTCAATAATATAAAGAGTTCAAAGTCTCCAATTCCTTTTTCAACTTAAAAATGTCAGTGGACCAAGTAATTTCTAAATTATTGCCCCAGTCTTTGGCCTTCCTGTAAATTTTTTGTCAACATGTTTGAATTTATTTATGAAAGTGCTGTCTTTAAAATTATTCACTTACCTTCATTTTAAAGTTTTTTTTTTCTAAACTGCTTATTTGATGTGGTAGATAAAAGAGTATATTTAAAGGCATTAATATTTGTTAACAGCTGACAATTTCAAGATGTCATTTTTCCCTCTAAGTTTTCAGAAAATATACTACTATGTGTTCCCAGAGGGGAAAAAAATAGACTTTAAATTAATTAACTTAATAAAGAGATAAACATAGTCTATCTGTATCTCATCATAAACTTAACAGGACTAATTCCTGAATGCCAATGACTACTGCAGTATTTTATCACTCCTGGTTTCCCTCAGTCCCATCCTCACCTTTCCTACTCTGCCCCATACCACAGGGGCTAGTCTTTCCTGGTCCCTGTGCCAGTTTGCTTCCAGCTGAGTTTGGCCAATGGGAGGCACTAGTAGAAGTTACAGGCTGGGAGACTGGAAGCGGGGTAAAGAAGAAATCAAGGTATTTCTCCTCCTTCCTTTTTGCCTCAGAAGGCAACTGGAACAATGACTGACTCTCCCGTCTGGCCCCAGCTCCCAACTGGAGAGTCCTACTATGAGTCGACCTTTGTCAGATACATTAGTCAAGGTCCAATCAGGAAAAAGAATCCACATAGTAATTTAACAGGAAAAATTTAATGGAGAAATATAGGCCAGGCACAGTGCACTGCCCACGCCTGTAATCCCAGCACTTTGGGAGGCTAAGAAGGGAGGATTGCTTGAACCCACGAGTTCGAGACCAGCCTGGGCAACATAGCAAGGTCCCAACTCAAAAAATACAATTTAATTAAGTTAAATTAAATTTTAAAATATATAAAATTATTCACTATTAGAGATATATTAAGAGTAACGCAGTAAGAAAGAGAATTCTAAAGAATACAAGGATAGCAGATACAAGAAGCAGTCACAACCCTGAGACTGAGATAAAGCATCTAAGTAAGATCTCTGCAACCTCACCAAAACGAAAATCCCGATCTTGTTGGAGATAGAATAGCCTTGGCTCACTGGATAGTGAAGCTGGGGTACTATGCCAGAAGCACTTGCTGAGGTATTAAGAGAAGCTATTTACAGAAAGATGCCAAACCTTGCCACCTTAGGGGCACCAAAGCTACCTTAGAGGATGCTGGGGAAACTCCCCATGGGGAGGTACTATGTACTGCCAGCTAGGAAATACTGCAGATGCTGCATGCATTGCAGGAGCTGGGCACTACAGAAGCCATGAGTGTTGCAGGAGCCAAGTACTGCAGATGCTGTGCATAGAAGCAGTCACAACCCTGAGACTGAGATAAAGCATCTAAGTAAGATCTCTGCAACCTCACCAAAACGAGGTTGTGACTGCAGACGCACCGGGGAGAGGAGCACATGGGAGTCAGGAAGAGAGAAAAAAGCCTTCCTCCTACAATGTCTCTCCAGCACCATCTACCAACAAAGCTTAATATCATGCCCAAAGAGAACTATTTACAGGGCCTATATTAGTTTGCTATAGCTGCATCACATGTTACCACAAACTTAGTGGCTTAAACAACACAGAGTTATCATTGCACAGCTCCTGTGGCTTAGGAGTCTGGCACATTTTGTCTAGGTCCTCTGCTCAAGGTCTCACACCGCTGAAATCAAGGTTTTAGCTGGCTACATATTCATATGGAGGATCAACTAGGAAGTGATTCACTTCTAAGCACATTTAGGCCACTGGCAGAATTTAGTTCCTTGCAGTTGTAGAACTGAAGACCTTGTTTTCTTGCTGGCTGTCAACCAGGGACCACTCTCAACAACTAGAGGCTACCCTGGCCATGTTGCCCCCTCCATGGGCCCTCTTAACTTTGAATCTCCTCTCCCAAGGAATGTCCTCTTTCCCTTTCAAGAAAGCTCCTGAGTAGGTCAGACCAACTAAGGAAAACCACCCTTTGATTAACTCAAAGCCAACTGATTTGAGATCATAATTACATATTCACCTTTGTCATCTGATGTAACCTAACCATAGGGGTAAAATCCATCATGTTCACAATCCCATCTATACTCAAGGAAAAGGGATTACACAGGATCTGTACACCAGGAAGGTGAGAATCTTTGGGGCCGTCTTAGAATTATGACTATAGGCAATGAAGAATGGATTTGGAGTGAAGAGACAATAAATTGGCGATTGGCATACCAGGTAACCCCAACCCGTGGGTTCCAGGAACACCACCTCCTCTCCAACCAAGGGGACAGTGGCTGCCTATCATTGCTAATCTCTGGATTGCTTCACCATCCCCTGTTGATAACAATTCTCTATCAATAGTAACAATTCTCCATTATTAAACTCTATTTTTGTTTTTTTTTTGGGATGGAGTTTCACTCTTGTTGTCTAGGCTGGAGTGCAATGGCTTGATCTCAGCTCACCACAACCTCTGCCTTACAGATTCAGGTGATTCTCCTGCCTCAGTCTCTTGAGTAGCTGGGATTACAGGCATGCACCACCATACTCAGCTAATTTTGTATTTTTAGTAGAGACGGGGTTTCTCCATGTTGGTCAGGTGATCTGCCTGCCTTAGCCTCCCAGAGTGCTGGAATTACAGGCATGAGTCACTGTGCCCGGTCATAAACTCTGTTTTCAAATACTCAGAATAATTTCTGTCTTCCTAGTTAGAACCTTACTAAGACAAAGTTTCGCGATATATTTTCACCCAGGTAATGTTAGCTAAAACCATAAATGTGGCAATGTCTGTAAACATAACTGGGGTTTGTGTTACCTATGTGATAGTTGTACCCTCTGTCTTACCCTGCTTGGACACAATCCAGATGTACCACTTCCCAATTACAATGGGTTGCTTATTAGGCCTACCTGACCTTATGACTTGGTGGTTCTTACAGAACCCAGAAGCTAGCTCATACTGGGCCCTTCTGGCCACATGGATACATATTACCTAATCAGATGCTCTATTTCTGTCAAAGCCAGTAGTATATCAGAAGCTGATTTTTTTTTCTTAGATGGAGTCTCACCCTGTCTCCCAGGCTGGAGTGCAATGGTGTGATCTCAGCTCACCGCAACCTCCACCTCCCAGGTTCAAACAATTCTCCTGCCTCAGCTTCCTGAATAGCTGGGATTATAGATGCCCGCCACCACGCCCAGCTAATTTTTGTATTTTTAGTAGAGATAGGGTTTTACCATGTTGGCCAGGCTGGTCTTGAACTCCTGACCTTGTGATCTATCCACCTCAGCCCCACAAAGTGCTGGGATTACAGTGCACCCAGCCCAGAAGCTGATTTTTTAAAGGTCTATAAATTCTGTGTAGATGGTGGGCCTTGCTCCAGATCCTAGGGTCTATGCGGGCTTGCCATTAACTGCACAAGACATCTTTTCCCAACACTGACACCTTCAACATCATAAGGGCTTCTCAATCTTAAGTCCCAACTAACAGTGCTGCCTGCACCACAGGCTGGACCTGCTGAAAAGTCATGTCTTGCTCTGGGAAGCTTTCCATATTACTCCATAAATGAACTGGAGCTTGGTATATGCTGCCACCAGAACATAGAGTTCTACCAGGTATTGTGTTTCCTTCTTAGTGATGGGAGATACAAACTCAACCACGTATCCTTTACTTCAGAGGGGATGTCCTAGCGTGCCCACCACTAAACCTCTAAAAACTTCACTGATGTCTTGAAACACTGAATCTTCATAGGGTTTCTCTCCCACTCTCCGGAGCACAAGAGTTTTTCCAAGGCCACCAACATGTTGGTGACTTCTTGCTCATCCAGTTTAATGAAGTCATAGTTATAGTAAACCAATGTGATAATCTGCATCTCCAGGTGATCTAACTGTCCTTCTACTATATTACATGAAAGGACAGAAAAGTTAACACAGCCCTAAGGTAGAAACATAAATTAATACTTATTGTGTCCATTCCCACATGAATGCAAACTCATTCTTTTTTTCTTTTCTTTTTTTTTTTTTTGTTGTTGTTGTTTTTAATTGAGACAGGGTCTCACTCTCTTACCCAGTCTGGAGTGCAGTGGTGCAATTTTGGCTCACTGCAACCTCTGCCTCCCAGGCTCAAGCCATCCTCCCACCTCAGCCTCCCATGTAGCTGGGACTAGACGTGTGCGTCACTACACCAAGCTAATTTTTGCATTTATTGTGGAGATGGTGTTTCACCATATTGCTCATCTCAAACTCCTAAACCCAAGGGATCCTCCCACCTTGGCCTCCCAAAGTACTGGGATTACAGTCATGAGCCACCGCACCCAGCTGGAACTGATTCTTATTCTCCTTTCTTATTAGGATGAAAAGGACTGCATTCATCAGGTCAACAGCTGTACCTGAGACCATACTAGTCTTTTCTGGCAAGGATACATCTGGCATAGCAGACTTCACCCATTGGGTTCTGGATCTGAAAACTGGCTCAGATATAGAAACTGGGCAAAGAACTATGACTCTTTACTCGGGCCCCTGCCCTCAGCCTCCTGATCATTCATTCTTGATTTCTTTTCATCTTATAGATTGACCAATAGTCAAAACTTGTACTGGATGTCCACCTTGCCCCTACACCCATCATCTCTTAACCATCTCCATACCCCTGTATGTATCAGACTCCTCTGGAAAACACTTTTCTGCTTACTATGATAATCTCACCCACTTTGCATGCAATAATTTAAGTGCTAATATCTAACCTCTATTACATGATAGGATCCTCTCGTGGCCCTGGCTATTAGGGATCCCAGTTTTATAATGGTATATCTTACTTCTGTGGCCCTGGCCTGCAGAAGATAGTCATTACTGAGTTTCTCAATGAATCCGATGCCCTCTTTTACCAGCACATTCCTTACCCCTTTAATAAATGGAGTATTGGCTGGTCCAAAGGTAGTGAGTTATCTCAACTGATTGTTCACAGTCAGTTACAGATGGAACTCCTTGTTCTACTTTGCCCCCTTCTCACTACAGCACTTGACTAGTCTTAAAAATAATAATAAATAAATAATAAATAAATGGAGTATCATCTGGATTCTTCTGCAGAACATAGCAGATGGGTTTTCCAGATTTATATATCTACAAAGCACAGATCTCTGAGCCCTTTACTCCTTTACTATGTTCCAAGGCAGTCTGAATTTTCTGCTACATTTTTTCGAAGCTTTCTCAAAAACTATCTTGGCAGCAAGTTAACACTATTTCCCAAGGTGTTAAATCCTGTTTTATGAAAGAGTGGTCCCTCATCCATAAATTCTTCTTTATCTCCACTGATCCAGACTCCTTAGAATCCAGTTCCATATATTCACTCCCAGCTCCTGCCAATACATATTAGCTATATCCTGCAGCTCTTTCAGCATATGATTCATGTTTCCCTTAGCAGCTAAGTGAGGTGCTAGGGTACAGTATTCTCTGACCCTAGCATTAGTCTGGTGGCCCGGTGGGTGATGACAATTGATTATGGGGATAGATGGATGTGATCTTATGCATTATGGGGATGACGGAAGGCAAAGGCCTCTATGTCATTTTTTAAAACTATTTAAAATGTATTTAAAACTATTTAAAACTTTATTCTTGAATTAGCAACGTTCAAAAAAGATATTCACAACAAGATAAGTAAGAGCAAGGGCAGAGACCGCAAAACAGATGGTTTTTCCTTAACTCACCAGGCTGGAACAGAGTAGCTGGAACCACTGAGCCATGGACTGTAGCATCCACTTGGTCCAGAGCTTGTACAAACAGGAGCCATAAACCACGACCTCAGTGAGGGCTGAAGATTTCAGAGCTTTCAGCTCAAGCATGGCCTTGCTCACCTGCTCAATGTAAGGGATTTGTGATCCGTCTGGGCCATAGGTGGCTTCTAATAGCTGTGTCTGGGCCTGAAACACCTCTGGATCTTCCAGGTCTTTGGAAACTCACCCACAGTGAGATATTTTTACATTCCTGGAGAATCCCCATCTTGCAACCCTCACAACCAGCCACTCTCCCACAGAAGCTAGGCCTAACTATCCACATCGTTTTAAGTAAAGTGGGATCATCGCCCTTTCACAGGAAGGACTGAGCTGCTTCTTCAGACCCAGAGGGTCCAGGGCAATCTGAGGACTCAAGATCTTCAAGTTTATTAACCTGGATTTTCCTTCTCAAGTTTCAGGATTCCATTCCCTCCCAATAAAGACCCTGACATTGATGTAACACACTTGGCATGGCTGAGTATTCACACTTTTATGTATTTACTTATTTATTTATTTTTGAGATAGGATCTTGCTCTGTTACCAAGATTGGAGTGCAGTGGCACAATCATGGCTCACTACAGCCTCAACCTCCCGGGCTCAGGTGAGCCTCCCATCTCAGCCTCCCACATAGCTGGGCCTACAAGGTGCACACTGCCATGCCAGCTTATTTTTTGTAGAGACGGGGTTTCACCATGTTGCCCAAGCTGGTCTTGAACTCCTGAGCTCAAGGAATTCACCTGCCTCGGCTTCCCGAAGTGCTTGGATTATAGGTGTGAGCCATGGTGCCCTGCCAATTCACTCTTATTTATTTATTTATTTATTTTTTTATTTTTTTGACACAGAGTCTTACTCTGTCGCCAGGATAGAGTGCAGTGGCGTAATCTTGGCTCACTGCAACCTCCACCTCCCGGGTTCAAGCAATTCTCCTGCCTCAACCACCCGAGTACTAGGACTACAAATGCACACCACTATGCCCAGCTAATTTTTGTATTTTTAGTAGAGACAGGGTTTCACCATGTTGGCCAGGATGGTCTTGATCTCTTGACCTCATGAACTGCCCACCTTGGTCTCCCAAAGTGCTGGGATTAAAGGCATGAGCCACTGTACCCAGCCACCAATTTACTCTTCTATGGAGAAAGTTTAGTTCCTGTTTTAGTCCTGGGCCTGTTCTTCTTTTGCTGCCATGTGACTGCAAGATTTGGGAGTCTACTTATTTGCTGCCAAGGGGACTCTCTGGCTTTCATATTGCATCTTTGCATTAGTCCATTTTCACACTGCTATAAAGAACTACCTGAGACTGAGTAATCTATGAAGAACAGAGATTTAATTGACTCACAGTTCTGTAGGCTTAATAGGAAGCATAGCTAGGAGGCCTCAGGAAACTTACAATCATGGCAGAAAGTGAAGAGGAAGCAGGCATGTCTTACCATGGCAGGGCGGGAGGGGGAGACAGCAAGCAGGGGACTGCCACATACTTTTAAACCATCAGGTCTCATGAGAACTCTACCATGAGACAGCACTGGGGGACGGTACTAAACCATTAGAAACCACCCCCATCAAACTGCCTCCCACCAGGTCCCACCTTCAACACATGGGGATTACAATTTGACATGAGACTTGGGTGAGGACACAGAGCCAAACCGTATCAATATTAAATTGGAAGTTAATAGCCCTCAGTCTTTCATTGTATTTTTTGCAATGTTTCAATAGCATACAACAAGAGCCATTCAGTTTCATAGTCTTTATAATTACTACTTCCTCTAAACATCTCAAAGACCTGGGTTATCACACCTTGCCATATATTATTTTCAACTAGCATCCTATCCCACTAGTACCAATTCACCATCAGTAACTGTTTTATATATACATATTTTTCTTTCTTTCTTTCTTTTTTTTTTTTTTTTTTTTTTGAGACAGAGTCTCACTCTGTCACCCAGGCTGGAGTGCAATGGTGCGATCTCAGCTCACTGCAACCTCCTCCTTCCGGGTTCAAGCAATCCTCCTGCCTCAGCCTCCTGAGTAGCTGGGATTACAGGGGCCTGCCAACCACTCCCAGCTAATTTTTTGTATTTTTAGTAGAGATGGGGCTTCACCATGTTGGCCAGGGTGGTCTTGAACTCCTGACCTCAGGTGATCCACCCACCTCAGCCTCCCAAAGTGCTGGGATTATAGGTCATCATATTGTTATAAAATTTAAACTTCTTTCTTTTCTTTTTTTTCTTTTTCTTTCTCTTTCTTTCATTTTCTTTCTTTCCTTCTTTCCTTCCTTCCCTCCCTCCCTTCCTTCCTTCCTCCTTCCTCTCTTTCTTTTTCTTTCTTTCTTTCTTTTGTTTTTTTGTTTTCTGGGTCTCACTCTGTTACCCAAGTTGGAGTGACTCATGGCTAATTGCCCTGCTGACCTCCCTGGCTTAAGTGATCCTCCCACTTTAGCCTCCTGGAGTTGCTGGGATTACAGGTACATGCCACCATTCCTGGTGAATTTTTTGTGTGTGTAAAGACTGGGTCTCACTATGTTGCCTAGGCTGGTCTCAAACTCGTGGGCTCACATGATCCTTCCGCCTTGGCCTCTTAAAGCGCTGGGATTACAGGCAGGAGCCACCATATCAGGTCCTTTTGTGACTGTCTTGTTTCACTTGACATAATATCTTCAAATTTCATCCACGCTGGAACATGTGTTAGACGAAATTTCACTGTTGTTACCCAGGCTGGAGTGTAATGGTGTGATCTCGGCTCACTGCAACCTCCACCTCCTGGGTTCAAGCAATTTTCCTGCCTCAGCCTCCCAAGTAGCTGGGACTACAGGCATGCGCCACCATGCACAGCTAATTTTTGTATTTTTAGAAGAGACAGGGTTTCACCATGTTGACTAGGATGGTCTCCATCTCTTGACCTTGTGATCCACCCACCTCAGCCTCCCAAAGTGCTGGGATTATAGGCGTGAGCGACCGCACCCGGCCAGAAACATCTTCCTTTTTAAGGCTGAATGCTATTCCACTGTATGTATACACATTTTGTTTATTCACTCATCCATCTATGGGCACTTAGGTTGTTTCCTTCTTTTGATTATTGCGAAAAATGCTGCTATGAATATGGATGTACAAGTATCTGTTCGAGTTTCTGCTTTCATTTTTTGGGATCTATAATCAGAAGTGGAAGGTCTGGATCATATGGTAATTTTATGATTAACATCTGGAGGAAATACCACACCATTTTCCACAGCAGTTGCATGGTTTTTGTTGTTGTTGCTGTTGTTTTGGTTTTGGTTTTTTTGAGATGGAGTCTTGCCCTGTTGCCCAGGCTGGAGTGCAGTGGTGCAGTCTTGGCTCACTGCAACCTTCACCTTCAGGTTCAAGTGATTCTCCTGCTTCAGCCTCCCAAGTAGCTGGGACTACAGGCATGTGCTACCACACTCCGCTAATTTTTGTATTTTTAGTACAGACAAGGTTTTACCATGTTGGCCAAGCTGGTCATGAACTCCTAACCTCAAATGATCAGCCTACCTCCTACTCCCAAAGTGCTGGGATTATAGGCATGAGCCACCATGCCCAGCCTAATTGCATGTCTATACATTCCCACCAATACACAAAGGTTCCAATTTTTCCACATCTTGCCAACACCTATGTGTGTGTGTATAATAGCCATTCTAATTGGTGGAAAGTGGAAAATGGTAACTCCTTGTATGCAGATTTTTTTAAATAAATGGGATCTTGCTATGTTGTCCAGGCTGGAATATAGCAGCTATTCATACGTGCAATTATCACACACTACTGCCTCAAACCCCTTGGCTCAACGGATCCTCCTGCCTCAGCCTCCCTAGTAGCCCGGACTCTACAGGCACAAGCCACCTGGCCTAGCATCCTTGTGGTTTTGATTTGCATTTCCGTAATAAGTGATATTAAACAACTGTTCATATGCTTATTGGCCATTTATATATCTTCTTCGAAGAAATGCCTATTCAAGTCCTTTGCCCAACTTTAAAAATTGGGTTGTTTGTTTTTTGTTGTTGTTGAACTATATTTCTTCTTTATATATTCTAGATATCAATGACTTATCAGAGCTATGATAGCTAGCACGTATTTTTTCCCATTCCCTGGGTTGCCTTTATAATCTGTTAATAGTGTCCTTTGATATACAGGTTTTTAATTTTCATGGAATCTAATTTACCTTTTTTCTTTTTTGCCTATCCTTTTGGAGTTATAGCTAATACATCATTGCTAAAATAATGCCACAAAACTTTTCCCCTATGTTTTCATTTGAGTTTTATAGTTTTAGTTCTTACATGTAGGTCTGTAATCCATTTTTATTTGATTTTTGTACGCGGTGTAAGGTAAGGGTCCAACTTCTTTTCCTTTTTGCAGGTGATATCCAGCTTTCCCAATGCCATTTGTTGAAAAAGACTATCCTTTCATTACTGAAAGGTCTTGACACTCCTGTCAAAAATCATTTGACCATATATGCAAGGGTTTATTTCTGAATCCACTGATCTATATGTCTTTCTTCATGCCAGAACCACACTATTTTGATTACTACAGCCTTGTAGTAAGTTTTGAAACTGAAAAGTGTAAGAAGTCCAACTTCGTTCTTCTTTTTCAAGGTTGTTTTGGTAATTTGTGGTACCTGGAGATTCCTTATGAATCTTAGGATGTATTTTCTTATTTCTGCAAGAAATGTTGTTGGATTTTTTTTTTTTTTTCAGAGCTTGGGGGGGTCTCACTCTGTAGCCAGGCTGGTCTTGAACTCCTAGCCTCAAGCAATCCTCCCTCCTCAGCCTCCCAAAGCATTGGGATCACAGGCATGAGCCACCCCACCCAGCCATTGTTAGGATTTTGATAGGGATCACACTGAATCTGTATTTCACTGTGGGTAGTATTAACATCTTAAATAAGAAAACTTTTTGGCCAGGCATGGTGGCTCATGCTTGTAATCCCAGAACTTTGGGAGACCAAGGCAGGTGGATCATTTGAGGTCAGGAGAGCCAGAACAGCCTGGCCAACATTATGAGACTCTGTTTCTAATAAAAAATACAAAAAATTAGCTGGGCATGATAGCATTTGCCTGTAATACCATAATACCAGCTACTCAGGAGGCTGAAGCAGCAGAATCACTTGAATCTGGGAGGCAGAAGTTGCAGTGAGCCAAGATTGCACCATTGTACTCCAGCCTGGGGGACAGAGTGAGACTCTGTCTCAAAAAAAGAAAACTTTTGATGATGAAAAAGTTCCATATCTTATGATGATAGTTACAAAATTGCACGTATTTTTCAAAGTTCAAGGCTGGCCATGCTAGCTCACACCTATAATCCCAGAGGGGAGGCCTAGGAAGAAGGATCACTTGCAACCAGGAATTCAAGAGCAGCCTGAGCAATGCAGTGAGACCCTGATATCTACAAAAAAAAAAAAAAAAAAAATAGCTGAGCATAGTGGCACATGCCTGTAATCCTAAATACTCAGGTGGCTAAGGTGGGAGGATCACTTGAGCTCAGGAGTTCAAGGCTTCAGTGAATTATGATCATGCCCTCTCAATCCAGCCTGAATGGCAGAGTAAGACTCTGACTCTAAAAAAAAATTAATAGGACTGTACACTTGAAATGAGTACATTTTATTGCAGGTAAAGGATACCTCAAAAAAACTGATTGAAAACTTTAAAGACCAGGTACAGTGGTTCACACCTGTAATTCGAGCACTTTGGGAGGTGGAAGGCAGGAGGATCCACTTGAGCCCAGGAATTCAAAACCAGCCTGGGCAACACAGCAAATCTTTGTCTCTTATTTAAGGAAAAAAAAAAGGAGCTGGGCATGGTGGCACAAACCTGTAGTCCCAGCTACTCAGGAAGCTGAGGTGGGAAGATCACTTGAGCCCAGGAGGCCAAGGCTGCAGTGAGCTGTGATCCCACCACTGCATTATAACCTGGGTGACAGAGTTACCATGATCATAACAAGACTCGTGTCTTTACCAAAAGTTTAAAAATTGGCCAAGCATGGTGGCACACACCCATGCCAGCTGCTTGGGAGGCTGAGACAGGAGAATAGCTTGAATCCAGGAGTTCATGGCTGCAGTGAGCTATGATTGTGACACTGCATTCTAGCATGGGCAACAGTGTGAAACCCTGTCTCAAAAAATAAATAAATAAGTCAAAACTAAAATGAAAAATAAAGACTTTGTGGACTACGTGCTAGAGAAGCTGGTGTCACCAGGTACAGGAGGTAAAAAACACCAAGAAAAGCCTACTCTCTTTAGCCAAAGGACTCAAACAGGGGTAGCCCAACAAGACAGAAAGCTGAGCACTGAGTCACAAGACATTAGATCTCTATGGCACCAACATAATTTACAACATCCTCCCTTGACTTTCATGACTTTGGGATATTGTATTCTCTGACATTCTATCTTTTCAACCACTTCTAAATCCGTCCTAAGCCTTAGTCTCTTCTAATTATCAGCAGGCTTCAGCGTCACTTAAGTGAAGTGAGGCTGGTGACACAACTGAATGCCCCAAGTGTGACTGCCCTGGGCTTCTAGCACAGAGGGACAGACTGAAACAACCCCAGGACACAGAGGGAGTGAATCTGTTAATTTTATGTGTACCACCTGCCAATGTCCTAGACATATATTTGATGGATGAATAAATAAATAATTTGATTTTCATAAAGACTTTTACAAGACGCAAATTAAACATGAAAGAAAAGTGTGGTCCCTAAATAATACGCACAGGGCTGAGAAGGTGGGGAAGCCTAAATGTAGATGTCAGGTGTAGATCTCAAGGCGTTTTCAAGGGAGGAAACCTAGAGGTGCCGGTGAAGAGGTGTTGGGTGGGTACATTGATTGGGGTGGTAGAGGACTATGTCGAGATAAAATATTCACAATGGCTGACATTTCAGGAGATTGAGGGGACATTGAGAAAGGGTGACCATGCCTGTGAGCAGTTCTTGCCTTTTGAATAGGTATCCCAGCCCAAACATACCTTCACTATTTTTATTTCATATTGTTTCTTGAAGATTTCTTCATAAAACAAAAATGCTCCTGAGCATTCAGCTTCTATCAGCTAAATTTTAATTGCCAGTTGAGCCAGTACGTGAAAGCCAACACCTATAGGAAACAGATTGTGATGGTCAGCTTTATGTGTCAATTCAGTATAGTCCCTTGTTATTCACTCAAACACTAATTTAGGTGTTTCAATGAAGGTAATTTGTAGCTGTGAATTAAATTCATAATCAGTTGACTTTACATAAAAGAGATTATTCTAAATAATCTGAGTGGGCCTAATTCAATCAGTTGAAAAGTTTTAATAGCAAAGCTAAGGCTTCTCTGTAGAAGAAATTTCTCTGTAGTTAACAGCTTCAGCTGGTGTCTAAGAGATCAGGTCTGCTCTTCTAGGGTGCCTTGCCAGCTGCCCACCATCACATAAGCCAATTCTGTGCCATAACTCTCTTAATGTATATTTCCCGCTGGTTTGTTTGTCTGGTTGAACCCTGAGGGTTGGAGGTTCAGCATAAAAAGGCTTGCACACAAGAGTAAAGGAAGAGAATCAGGCAGCAAAGGGAGTGATGGCAGAGGAGTTGATTTGATAATTTTGCCCAAGGTAGATCTTATTTGGGGGAAAAAAAAGGGACAAAAAAGACAGGAGTCAGAGGAGACTGACGGTTCAAAAGCAGAGGAGGAAAACATAGGGAGACTGACTATCCCACAAACTCACACTTCTTCAGCAACTTCAGTTGTGGGCAGTGCAGGAGTGAGGGAGAAGAGAATTGACTTTTAAATTGGATCTATCTATCTGCAGATTGCATGAAAGTTATTCTTCAGAACAGCACAAGCTCATTTTGCCTTCTTTGTGCATTTCTTTTTTTTCCCAAGCCAAACTGTAGCCAGCTTTATTAAAGATACTTGCCATCTCAATTGCAACAGCAAAAGTGACTTCTGGAAAAAAAAAAAAAAATATATATATATATATACACACACATATATATATATATATATATATACTTTCCATAAACAATCATAGTATTTTGGGCAGGACATGGGCAGACAATCGTTAATAGTATACAACAATTTTCAAACTCCCTTCTTCAATGGACTATGAAAAATCAGAAAGTCACTACAAAACCCAATGAAGTCTTCATGTGATGCTCTCAATAGGGAAGGTTTGGAGGGTAGACATTTCACATTTAGCATATTGTTTAACAACTTCTCATGAGCCAACCCTGACTTTCAGGAAGTGAAATAAAAATGGCAGCATTTATCTGAAGATCTGCAATCTAGAAACGGAAACCACTGCTCTTTTGAGGGGAAAGTCCAGATTGCCTGACACACTGGTAACCAATTATTGAGGGTCAGGTCCCAAAAGATGTTTCTGTTAAGTCTATTCTGAAAGGTGGAAAGGGAGAAGAAGACATAAAAAACGAATTTGTTTTGCCATACCACAAAGCTTTTGTGCCAAGGTGGCCATGTGTGTCAAAGTCAGGAAATCCATCCTCCTGGGAACCCAGAGGAATCTCTCAAAACTAGAAGGGAAAGGCATTTTCTCCACATCAGTCCAGCTTTGGAGAATTTCTACTAGTGACATATGCCTCTTCCCCCAAAAACAACATTGAAGTGTTCTGTGTACTAACAACATAGCTTAAACAAAATAGCAAAACAAAATTCTGCCTTTCAATAAAACTTGATTAAAAATACTATTAAAAATAGTATGTTTTATTTTATTAAAAATAGTATTTTTAATCAAGTTTTATTGAAAGGCAGAACTTTTATAAAATGCAGAAGTTTTATTAAAATGCAGAAGCTCACGGTTATAAAAAAAATGTACACACTTCACTTGGCATCTCCAGCACTTTCAGTTTTCTGTGCCTAATCCATTTTGGAATCTCCATTTTCTGCAGGGTTATTCCCCTCCTTGCCAGCATCAGCTTTTCCCTTTTTCTCTTTAGGTACCTTCCTCTCTTCTTTGCGGAGGCCTTTTTAGGGTTGGGCTCTGGCTTTGGAAGAACAGGTTTAGCAGACAACCTCATGGATCTTCTCTGTGGTTCCTCTTTAACCTTGGCTTTATCTCCACAGCATCCCCTTCAGCCTTTCTCTTGGTCATGGTGGCAGCAATGGAGGTGGGACACAGGCGTTGGGCGAGGGATACAGCGGAGCTCGGGCTTTGGTCAGTCTGGGGGTCATCACCTCTTCTTCTTTATACTGTTCCTCTTTGTGCATTTCTATTTGTTCTTGTAGCCCGAGAAGCAAATGCATATCTTTGCAACTAACACTTCCAGACTCATTTGCAAAATCAAATGCACTAAATAAACAAATAAATAATCAAACATGGGTCCCTTTTAAATGAATGTTTCCCTCCAAATACCATGAATAATTTCAGTAAATTTTTGATAAATACTAGTAGGTATTGTAAACTAAATGTGTATTTTAATAACTCAGAAGCAAGAATGTAATCTAAAGCTGGAATAAGTCAGATGTTTGGAATAAATATACACTTATGCCAGCTAATAAAAAGACGGCACTGTATGTCACCTTTAAAAGAAATAACTGGCCCTTGGCTCTGGTATAGGCTCAAAGAACCAGCAGAATTCAAGTGCATGGGCTTGACAAAAACCAAAATAAGCAAAATATTAGAGATCCAAAACTGGGCAGACTTAAAATTGTAAATTTAAAACAATCCACAATTGGATGAGAAATGTAGAAAATAGGCTAAAATTTTTCACATACAAATTAAATAGAAAAAAAATACATTGAGATAAATTTGAAAACCTTTGTGGTAAAAATTCCTTCTGAAAGGAACAAATCATGATAAACACCAAACAAGGATAAATCTCAAAAACATGCTGAGCAAAAGAAGCCCGCACTAAAAAGTATACACTGTGTGATTCCTTTTATAGAAAGGTCTAGAACAGGTTAAAACTCATCTACAATGGAAACTTATCAATACAGTGGCTAGCTCTGAGGGAATGGGGCTGAGGAAAGGGATTGACTGACATGGGTAAGAAGAAACTTTCGTGGTGGCTCATGCCTGTAATCCAAGCACATTGGAGGCCAAGGCGGGCGGATCACCTGAGGTCAGGAGTTCAAGACCAACCTGACCAACATGGTGAAACCCCTTCTTTAAA
>NW_022436977.1:19668656-19741529 GCF_009761245.1 Sapajus apella
TTTTTTTTTTTTTTTTTTGAGACAGGGTTTCACTATGTTGGTCAGGCTGGTCTCGAACTCCTGACCTCAAGTGATCCACCCGTCTCGGCCTCCCAAAGTGCTGGGATTACAGGCGTGAGCCACCGAGCCCGGCCGAAAAAGAAGAAATTTTCTAAGGCAATTATTAGTCATCAGGAAAATACAATTGTTAGGCCGGGCGCGGTGGCTCAAGCCTGTAATCCCAGCACTTTGGGAGGCCGAGGCAGGTGGATCACGAGGTCAAGAGATCGAGACCATCCTGGTCAACATGGTGAAACCCCATCTCTACCAAAAATACAAAAAATTAGCTGGGCATGGTGGTGCGTGCCTGTAATCCCAGCTACTCAGGTGGCTGAGGCAGGAGAATTGCCTGAACCCAGGAGGCGGAGGTTGCGGTGAGCCGAGATCGCGCCATTGCACTCCAGCCTGGGTAACATGAGTGAAACTCCGTCTCAGAAAAAAAAAAAAAAAAAAAAAAAGGAAAATACAATTGTTAAAACGTGCTCTTTGAATGAAGAGACTCCCCCAAACAGGCTTTGTGTGAGCAACGTGGCTGTTTATTCACCTGGGTGCAGGTTGGCTAAGGCCAAAAAGGGCATTAGCGAAGGGTGGTGGGATAGGAGTTGGTTTTACAGGTTAGGGTAAATCTTTTGGGGAGGGGGCAGGGGTGTTAACAGAGTAATATCACTTACAGTGGTGGGGTAGGAGTTAAGGAGTATGCATTACCATAAATTCAGTTACAATGGCGGGTAGGGTAAGGCCTAAGAGTAGTTAAAACGGCAGGGTGGGGTGAGGAGTATTCGCATTATCATAATAACAGTTAAACCAGTGCAGTGGCTCACCCCTGTAATCCCAGAATTTTGGGACGCCGAGGTGGGCGGATCACAAGGTCAGGAGTTCAAGACCAGACTGGCCAACATGGTGAAACCCTATCTCTACTAAAAAATACAAAAATTAGCTGGGCATGGTGGCTTGTGCCTGTAATCCCAGCTTCTTGGGAGGGTGAGGTAGGAGAATTGCTTGAACCAGGACCCGGGAGGCGGAGTTTGCAGTGAGCCAAGATCACACCACTGCACTCCAGCCTGTGCTACAGAGTGAGACTCCTCTCAAAAACAAAATAAGATAAAATAAAAATAACAGTTAAGATGGCAGGGTGGGATGAGGGGAAGCTTATGTTTGGGGGAAAGCTCTGCTGGGTGACCAGGGATAATGGCAAATGCAGGCAGGGGATGGTGGGTGGGGGTGGGGGGATAGGGGAGTGGGGGGTGGGGGAGCGGGGGGAGTAGGGAGGATGGGGAGGATGGAGGGGGTGGGGAGGGTTGGGAGGGTAGGGGGTTGTGGGGGGTGACCAACTGAGGCAGCCAGGACTTCAGACTTTCTGGGTCGGGGCTTGTACATGGAGGCCTGACAATAATTAAATGCAAATTAATATTACAATGAATTGCCACAATTAAGACTAAAATGAATTACCACAATTAAAACTATGCATAAGGATAGGTATATACATCAATAGAATTGAGAGTCCAAAAATAAATTCATACATTTATGATCAATTGATTTTCCACAAAGGGATCAAGGCAACTCAGTGAGGAAAGAACAGTCTTTATAACAAATGGTGCTGGGACATCTGCATATCCACATGCAAAAGAATCCGTTTGGACCATTTCTTCACACCATATACAAAAGTTAACTCAAAGGGGATCATACACCTAAATGTAAGAGCTAAAGCTATAAAATGCTTAGGAGAAAACACAGGTGTAAATCTTTGTGACTGTGGATTAGTCAACAGTTTCTAAGATACAATACCAAAAACAACAGCAACAAAAGAAAAACAGATAAATTCGAATTCATCAAAATTAAATGAAAAAAAAAAAAAAAACACCTGACAATACAAACTGTTAGTGAAAGGAGGAATGATCACTCCTACTTTCCTAATGGAGGTGTAAAATGATATAAACATTTTGAAAAATTAGCAATTTCCTACCAAGTTAAACACATATCTATCCCATAACCCAGGAATTCCACTCTTAGCCTTTTACCTAAGAGAAACGGTGAGTACCTATGAATATTCTTACAAAATTCTTTTTTTCTTTTTTTTTTTTTTTTCCAAGAAAAAGTCTTGCTCCAGGCTAGAATGCAATAGCACAATCTCTGCTCACTGTAATCTCTGCTTTCCAGGTTAAATCCATTCTCCTCTCTCAGACTCCTGAATAGCTGGAATTACAGGCAAGCGTCACCACGACTGGCTAGTTTTTGTATTTTTTATATAGACAGGGTTTCACCATGTTGGCCAGGCTGGTCTCAAACTCCTAACTTCAAGTGATCCACTGGCCTTGGCCTCCCAAAGGAAAATACTTTTTATGAAGAATGTTGTTGACTCAGTAGCCCCAATGCAAGGAAGTTTCTCAGGCAAGATGACAGCAAAGAAGTTCTGGTTCTCCCTATTTGGGGGAAGAGTTCAAGCTTAGGATTTCATCTAAGTCTTTTCTAATTACCCAGCTACAAAGGGAATAGTCAGTAACCTCTTTCTCTCTCTCTATATATATACATACATATGAGGAATTTATCTGATCTCAGAAACTAGGCATGGTTGAGCCTGGTTCGTGTTTGGATGGGAGACTTCTTGTAATACTGAGTGCCGCAGGAAGGCCAAGCGCCATGTCTCATGCCTATAATCCCCGCACTTTGGGAGGCCATAATGGGACAATCACTTGAGCCCAGGAGCTTAAGACCAGCCTGGGCAACAGAGTGAGATGGCATCTCTACAAAAAATAAACCAAAAATTAGCCAAGCACAGTGGCACACACCTGTAGTCCCAGCTGCTTGGGAGGCTGAGGTGGGAGGACTGCTTGAGCCCAAGAAGTTGAGGCTGCAGTGAGCCAACAGGACACCATTGCACTCCAGTCTCCTCAACAAAGGTATAACAACAATAACAACAAAGTATAACAAAGTATATAACAACAAAGTATAAATCTTAAGGTCAGGAGACTGAGACCATCCTGGCCAACATGGTGAAACCCCATTTCTACTAAAAATACAAAAATTAGCCGGGCTTGGTAGCGTATGCCTGTAATCCCAGCTACTTGGAAGGCTGAAGCAGGAGAATGGCTTGAAGCTGGGAAGCAGAGGTTACAGTGAGGCAGGAGAATCGCTTGAACCAGGGTGTCAGAGGTTGCAGTGAGCCAAGATTGCACCACTGCACTCCAGGCTGGCTACAGCACAAGGCTCCATCTCAAAAAAAAAAAAAAAAGATAAATTGACCCCCATAATTGTGTTTAATCTGCCCAAAAGTTTAACTGAAATGGGGTTATGGTTCCTGTTCTTGTTACCAATTGTTATGCAACAAGCTACCCCAAAACAATTTTGCAGGTCATGAATTTAAGCAAGGCTCAGCTGAATAATTCTGTTGCATGAGGCACTGGTGGAGGACACTTGGCATTCATCTGGCAGGTGGAGTGGTATGGTGGGTCCAAGCTGGTTTCCCTCATATGTCTGATATCTTGGCTAGAAGACTAGGCTAAAGAATTTGCGATCATCTTTTAAAACCATTATAATCCTACTGGAAGACCCTTTAATAAAACACTGGACAGGCCATGGGCCCTGGCTCTCGTAGGAGCCAAGTATAAAAGGAAGAAAAGGTATTGCTGAGGACAAATCTGAGCTGAGGACAGAAAAGGAAATATTTTGCTACAAGTTTCTTGTCTTGCCTATGATTCCTAGTACACCACTAAGAAAATACTAAACAATCAAAATTTTACTGCCAAGAAAATCTTTTTTTGTGGGGTGTGTTTGGGGTGAACATTTTGCACGGGATGGAAAAAAGAAATATTTATGTATATATTGCTTATAATTTTCAAAGGCTTTCATATAGGTTATCCCATTTGATCTTGGCAATAATACTATGGGATTAATATTATTAACATCTTCATGGTACAGATGAAGATCCCAAGGATCAAAGTCAATAACTTAATTGTCAAGGTCTCAAAAAGATTCTAATAAGTATCAGGGTAAATCAAGACCCAAAGTCCAGAATTCCAAAGTGTGGGACAGATACCTTGTTACAGTCATTAAATATTAATAGTAGACTTGGGAATTTAAATCCCATGCATTCTGGTGACATATGCTCAAAACCAAGCAGAGAAAGGAAATCTAACAATATAAAAAGAAACATGAGTCAGACTTTTGGTCAGCTCTGTGGTGATGTTAAGGCACAAGAGTAGAGTCATTCGATTCATAAGCTTCCCTTCTGCAACAATACCATGGAACCAAGAACCAGTGAATTTCCTCACTACAAATCAGCGTAACATCCTGACTATTATACATAACACAATACAACCACACCTGGGCTCTTTCATGGCAAAAAAAGGAAAGGAAAACACTCAGAATCACTTTAGCTTTGAATCTGCAGAATCGTCCATATACATTCATATCAAATGCACATGCTCCTTGAAAAAAATTAAACAATATACAGAAGTACAGAAAGTAAATAAAGTCTTTCTCTCCTCCCTACTCTATATTCCTACACTTTAGAATGTATCCTTCCAGTTTGGTGTGCAAGTTTACGCACACACACACACAAACGCACACACAATTTGAAATAAATAGTATTCTAATATTATTCTATAAAGTTTTTCTTACTTAAAATTTGTATAGAGATACCTCATTTTTTTGTATTGGCTGCATAGTATTACATATGACTAAGCATTCATTGATAGGAGTTTTTTACTTCATTTTACTTTTCTATTTTAAAAATATTTTTTAGGCCAGGCACAGTGGCTCACACCTGTAATCCCAGGACTTTGGGAGGCTGAGAATTTCTTGAACTCAGGAGGTGGAGGTTGCAGTGAGCCAACATTGTGCCACTGTACTCCAGCCTGGATGACAGAGCAAGACTCTTGTCTCAAAAAATAAAGTAAAAATTTTCTTTAATCTATGGAAGTAAAATTTGCACGTTTGAAGAATTTAGAGTGTACCAAGTTGTCTAAAATGAAAAACAAAAGTCTCTTGCCACCCATCTCCACAACACCAATACTCCACACCCATTACCCAGAAGATTTATTAACAGTTTGTTTTTAAGTTCTATCGTTGATTACCATTGAGTCGGTATATATAATATACTTACATTTGTTTTCCTTGATTTATGAACTGTAAATTAGGGATATCTGGTTTAAATTAATTAGTTCAACACAGAATGAAATGGCATTTGGCTATGAACAGTCTCAGCCTGCAGCCAATAATGAGTCATTTTTTGTGGTAACATAACTTGGTGGCTATAACCCATATTTTTCTTACAGAAATATCATAGTCTGGGCGCAGTGGCTCATGCCTATAATCCCAGCCCTTTGGGAGGCCAAGGCGGGCGGATTCCTTGAGCCCAAGAATTTGAGACCAGCCGGTGCAACATGACAAAATCCCGTCTCTACAAAAAGTACAAAAATTAGCCAGGTGTAATGGCACATGCCTGTGGTCCCAGCTACTGCGGAGGTTCAGCTGAGCCCAGGGAGGTCAAGGCCACAGTGAACAGAGATCAGGCCACAGCACTCCAGCCTGGGCAACAGAGTAAGACTGTCTCAAAAAAAAAAAAGTAAGAAATATCATAGCTCAAAGCTTACTAATAACTTGGATTTAGATACAGATGAACTCCTCCAGGAGATGGAATATCTCAGTTCACATCGTGGCTCTGCTATCAATTAACTCTGTGACTATGAACAAATTACTTAACTTCTCTGTGCCCTAGTGTCTTTTGTCTTCAAATAGAAATAATAGCTATCTCACAGATTTGAAGGAGGATGGGATTAAACCATGTATTTGAAAGCAATTTGTAAACCACAGAGGTTTTGCTTTAGCCATCTCTGCTATTCTGGGAGGCTGGTGCTGGGCCAACAGGGCAGAGAGGATGGGCCACAAGGTCAAGAATCCTCATAGAGCCCTGCTGTTTCTTAGGTTTTGAAGCGGCTGTGTTGTCTGGGGTATAAACCCAGGGTTCATCGTCACGTGTCAGGAAAATTTAGGACACAGACACATACCAGAAGTTTAGGAGCTGAGGTTTAAAAGGCAGAAGAAAAGAGAAAGAGAAACAACTTCCTCTACAGAGGGAGAGGTCTCCTAGCAAAAAGGACCAGCTGTTGGTGAATGCAACAGTTTATAGTCCACTTTGAAAAGGCAGTGTCTGATTTATGTAGGGCTCACAGATTGGTTGGATCAGGTTGACGTTTACATAGTGCGATGGGAAGACTGGTCGCCCCATCATAAACTTTTTATGCAAACACGCTTCCCAGTTAATCTGCCGCCATCTTGTCTGCTCCTTACAATACATGTGGCTAGCAGAGAAGGGAAGATGGAGCCACTATTTTGAAAATGCCTAGTCCTTAGTTCCTGCCAGCTTGCAGGCTGCTCTTTGTTAGAAAATGATTTGGGGCCAGGCACTGTGGCTCACGCCTGTAATCCCAGCACTTTGGGAGGCTGAGGAGGGCAGGTCACTAGGTCAAGAGATTGAGGCCATCCTGGCCAACATGGTGAAACACCGTCTCTACTAAAAATACAAAAATTAGTTGGGCGTGGTGGAGCGCGTCTGTAGTCCCAGCCACTCGGGAGGCTGAGGCAGGAAAATTACTTGAACCCAGGAGGTGGAGGGAGGCTGAGGCAGGAAAATTACCTGAACCCAGGAGGCGGAGGTTGCAGTGAGCCGAGATCACGCCACTGCACTCCAGCCAGGCGCCTGGCGACAGAGCAAGACTCTGTCTCATAAAAAAAGAAAAAGAAAAAGAAAATGATTTGGGGCTGCTTTTCTTATTTCTTTTTTTTTTTTTTAATATATATTATTCACCTGGATGCAGGTGGGCTAATGCCAAAAAGGGCGTTAGCGGGGCTGCTTTTCATTAAAAAGAAAAGCCTTATTGAGGACTCCATGCCCTTGCTATCTGCCTAAGTAATTCCTTCTTAACTCCTATGTCAGTTTCAGCCCCTAAAAGATCTGAAGGAATGGAAATGCCAGGAGGGGTGGAAGATGAACTAGCAGTTAGGTTAGCAGTGTCTGTCTCTCATGTATCCCAAGAATGACAGTTTCTAAAGCAAAAGCAGAAGCTGGAAGCAGCAGAAATAGATGCTTGTTGCCATTGGTGGTAGCAGCGAAGGCACCACTCCCTTGGCCTGGAGCGGGACTGAGGTACCTGATACAGGGACAGGGCTTGTGATGGGAGAAGCCTATGAGTGTAGGCATCAGATGTCTAGGTCTTTGAAGATGGGTCCTTTCTGTCCCTAGAACTAGATCCTGGGAGAGAAGAGCAGATGGGGAGAGAGGACCTCCTGCCTACAGATGAGCCTATGTCATTCTCTTTGTAAGGTCTTTTAGGCTGACTGACGGTACCATGGACGCCCTGTTAACCTCTGTGACCTGCACGGGACACTCCAGATGAGTTCCTGGGAAATTTAAAGTAACCGGAAGACCATGAAAAGAGGGAGAAATTATCAACCCCTTTGGGCGCCTACTTAACTTTGAGACATTCTCTATTGGTCCTTATCCCCGCTCTAATTCATAAGGCCATTGGACTTCATAACCGACCTTGGTCAACCTGACTCCATACCCTATGACTCCCTCCCAGCTTGCAAAAAACTGCCCTAAACTGTAACTTTCCACTGCCCACCCAAATCTATAAAACCAACTCCTATCCCACCGCCATTCGCTGATGCCCTTTTCTGCCTCAGCCTGCCTGTACGCAGGTGAATAAACAGCTATGTTGCTCACACAAAGCCTGTTTGGGGGGCCTCTTCATTCAGAGCACACATTTTAACACTCTTGGGTTGACTACTACAGTCCTACAGTGCGAGAGTCACATGCAAGACCTCAGATCTCAGAAGTCTCTACCCTCTCTCTGCTCTCTTGAAGTTAGCTTTCATTCTCTAAAAATGATCTTTCACTCATTCATTTATAGACGTACAAGGAAAGTTTGTCCTCAGGCTGGGTGCAGTGGCTCACACCTGTAATCCCAACACTTTGGGAGGCTGATGCGGGCAGATCATTTGAGGTCAGGAGTTCCAAGATCAGCCTGGCCAATATGGTGAAACCCTGACTCTATTAAAAATACAAAAAAAAAAAAAAAAAATCAGCAGGGCACAGTGGCTCGAGCCTATAATCCCAGCTATTCGGGAGGCTGAGGCACAAGAATTGCTTGAACCTGGGAGGCAGAGGTTATAGTAAGCCAAGATTGCATCATTGTGCTCCAGCCTGGACAACTGACCGAGACTCTGTCTCAAAAAAAAAGAAAAGAAAAGAAAGTCTGTCCTCTAATTAATCTAAACATTCTAAACATTTCCAGGAAAATGCAGTGCTAGGGCTCCCTTGTTGAGGGCAGCATTTCAGAGTTCTGGAGTGCACTCTCTTGTCAGACCACAGGCTTGTTTGTGGTGGACTTGAGCAGGTTACAGTTTTGCTTTGTTTTGTTTTTGAGAAGGAGTTTCACTCTGACACCAGGCTAGAGTGCAGTGGCACAATCCCGGCTCACTGCAACCTCTGCCCCCCAGGTTCGGCCAATTTTCCTGCCTCGGCCTCCCGAATATCTGGGATTACAGATGCCTGCCACCACACCTGGTTAATTTTTTGTGTTTTTAATAGAGATGCAGTTTCACCTTGTTTCAGGCTGGTCTTGAACTCTTGACCTCAGATGATCCATCTGCCTCAGCCTCCCAAAGTACTGAGATTACAGCAGATCATGTTTTAATTGTGCTATGTGCTGGAAATGGGCAGCACTATCTGAGATATGGTTGGTATGAGGAGGGAGCAATTGTGGGGCACTCCTCAAGATTTGCAGATGAGAAAGAGAATTGCTTGAACCTGGGGTAGGCTGCAGTGAGCTGAGATCACACCACTATACTCCAGCCTAGGCAACAGAGCAAGACTGTCTAAAAAAAAAAGATTTGCAGATGAGAGAATAAGCCATTCTCTGAAGGTTATTCTAGTAAGAATTGAATGCAAAGGAGGGAATCAGTAATCTGTTGGAGTAAACTAGGAGGCTGTAAATGAGCAATCAAAGAGATTGGGGCACTCAAGATGCCCTGTGACTGTACCGAAGTTGTAATTTAGTAAAAAGAGATCAAATCAGTTTCTTCTGGAGAAAGACATGAGAACAAAAACAGGTAGTTATGCCATTTTATGTGGTGAGTAGGTACTATCATTTGAATACGGCCCCTCCAAAATTCAGATGTTTTCAAAATGATTGGATTTTTGTTTTGTTTTGTTTTTTGAGAGTCTCACTCTCGCTGAAACTGGAGTGCAATGGCGCGATCTCAGCTCACCACAACCTTCACCTCCAGGCTTAAGTAGAGATTCTCCTGCCTCAGCCTCCCGAGTAGTTGGGATTATAGGTGTGCACCACTACTGTCCGGTTAATTTTTATATTTTTAGTAGAGAGAGGATTTCGCCATGTTGACTGCAAAGTGATAGTTTTAAGAGGTGGGGCCTTTAAGTGGCAATCAGGCCTAAGAGCTCCTCCCTCAGGTTTGGGATTAAGTGCCTTAAAAAAAGAAGCTTCAAGCAGTATTTGGTTAATTTACCCTTCCACCTCCCCTCCAGAGGATAAGGCTCTCACCAGATAGCTAAACCTGCCAGCACCTTGATCATGGACTTCCTAGCCTCCTGAACTGTGAGAAATAAATTTCTGTTCTTTTTAAGTTGCCCAGTCTGTGGTATTCTATTATAGAACACAGAGACTAAACCAGTAGGGCATTAATCTTTTGCGCTTGGATTCTACAGCTATCTGTCCTTGCTAGGATTGCAGGTGGACCCAGACGTCTTAATCAAATTAGTTTTCTATGTTGTATTTCTGTTTAAGTTAACTTGAGTAATTAGGCCACCTGACTGTTTTATTTATTTCTGTAAATTATTGTCATTTTCTTTGTATTTTCAAAATTTGTATTAAGAAAAATTTCAGGCTGGGCGCAGTGGCTCATGCCTGTAATCCCAGCACTTTGGGAGGCCGAGGCAGGAGAATCACCTGAGGTCAGGAGTTCAAGACCAGCCTGGCCAACACAGTGAAACCCTGTCTCTACTAAAAATACAAAAAATTAGTCAGGCATGGTAGCGCATGCCTGTATTCCCAGCTACTGGGGAGGCTGAGGCAGGAGAATCACTTAAACCTGGGAGGTGGAGTTTGCAATAAGCTAAGATCAATCACTCCATTGCACTCCAGCCTGGGCGGGAAGAGCAAAACTCTGTCTCAAAGAAAAAAAAAAAAAGAAAAGAAAAGAAAAAAAGAAATTTCAAACACTCAAAAGGGGAGAAAATAATATAATAAATATATATAATTATTACTGTGAAATACCCTATAACTAGATTTAATCATTATCAAGATTTTCCAACATTTGCATCACTTTCTCCCACTTTTACAAACTAAACTATTTTAAAGAAACTTAAACAAATTTATAAGAAAAACAACTCCATTAATAGGAACAGACACTTTTCAAAAGAAGACATACATGCAGCCAACAAGCATATAAAAAACAGCTCAACATCACTGATCATTAGAGAAATGCAAATCAAAACCACAAGGAGATACCATCTGACACTTGTCAGAATGGCTACGGTTAAAGTAAAAACATAACATGTATTATCAAGGTTCTGAAGAAAAAGGAATGCTTATACACTGTTGGTGAGAAGGCAAATTAGTTCAACCATATGGAAAACAGTGTGGCGATTTCTCAAAGACCTAAAAACAAACTACCATTTGACCCACCAATCCCATTACTGGGTATATACCCAGAGGAATATAAATCATTCTATTGTAAAGACACATCCACACAGATGTTTGTTGCAAGACTATTCATAATAGCAAAGACATGGAATCAACCTAAATGTATATCAATAGTAGACTGGATGAAGAAAATGTGGTATATATAAAGGATATATATATACCATGAAATACTACGCAGCCACAAAAAAAGAGTGAGATCATGTCCTTTGCAGGGACACAGATGGAGCTCAAGCCCATTATCCTTAGAAAACTAACCCAGGGTCAGAAAACCAAATACCACATGTTCTTACTTATAAGTGGAAGCTAAATGATGAGAACACACGAACACAAAGAGGGAAACAATACACACTAGGGCCTACTGGAAGGTGGAAGGTGAGAGCAGGGAGAGGATCAAGAAAAATAACTACTGGGTACTAGGCTTAATACCTAGGTGACAAAATAATCTGTACAACAAACCCCTACAACAGGAGTTTACCTGTATAACAAACCTGCATGGGTGCCCCTCAAAACAAAAGTTAAAAAAAAAAAATTTCAAACACACAAAAGTATTATAGATTTTTAAGTAAATAAAAGGAAAAAAGTGAAGAAAATAGTATAATGAATATATATAAGGTATAATGAATAGTATGAAATACCCAATAACCATGTTCAATCATAATCAAGATTTTCCTACACTTGCTTCACTTTCTACCACTTTTAAAAACTAAACTATTGTTTTTTTTTTTTTAAGACGGGGTTTTACCATGTTGGTCAGGCTGGTCTTGAACTCTCAACCTCAGGTGATCCACCCACCTTGGCCTCCAAAGTGCCTGGATTACAGGCATGAGCCACCAAAAACTAAACTATTTTAAAGAAAATCCTAAACCCCAAAGTCATTTCCTCCCCACTGCCATGGTATAAAATTCATACATTGAAATCCTACCCCACAAAGGTGATATTAGGAGGTGGAACATTTTTGAAGACGATTAGTTCATAGAGACAGAGGCCTTGTGAGGTAAGTGCCCTTATAAAAGAGAACCCAAGGCCGGGCGCGGTGGCTCAAGCCTGTAATCCCAGCACTTTGGGAGGCTGAGGCGGGTGGATCACGAGGTCAAGAGATCGAGACCATCCTGGTCAACATGGTGAAACCCCGTCTCTACTAAAAAATACAAAAAATTAGCTGGGCATGGTGGCGCGTGCCTGTAATCCCAGCTACTCAGGAGGCTGAGGCAGGAGAATTGCCTGAACCCAGGAGGCGGAGGTTGCGGTGAGCCGAGATCGTGCCATTGCACTCCAGCCTGGGTAACATGAGTGAAACTCCGTCTCAAAAAAAAAAAAAAAAAGAGAACCCAAGAGGCCCCTATCCCCTTATACCATATGAGGACAAAGGGAGAACACGGCCATCTCTTAAGCAGGAAGCAGGCCTTCACCAGACATGGAATGAATCTGCTGGCACCAGGATCTTGGACTTTTCAGCCTCCAGAAATGTGAGCAACAAATTCCTGTTGTTTCTAAGCCACCAAGTATATGGTATTTTGCTGAAGCAGTCCAGGCTGACCAAGATAACCATTTACTTGAGTATAGATCTCTAAAACATATGAACACTTTCTTGCATACTCAACAATATTCTCTTTTGTATTTACTAGTTTTTGTAAGCTAAGTTAGTGAGAGATGAAGGCACTCTCAGGCTGTTAATAAAATCAAGTTTCAGACTCTGATCCACAATGAACGTAACAAATAATGGCCACTTTGTGAGGGTTCTTCTAGTTACCAGGATTCCTCTGTCTGAACATGCTTTAACAACTGAACAACAATCCAGGCCCCCTTTACTTTTCACATGTAGAAGTCTATACACACTGTGTGCACATGTATTTACCATGCACGCTGATATGGTTTGGCTCTGCGTTACCATCCAAATCTCACCCCATAATCCCCACATGTCAAGGACAGGACCAGGCGAAGGTAACTGGATCATGGGGATAGTTTCCCCCATGCTGTTCTCATGATAGTGAATGAATTCTAATGACATCTGATGGTTGCATAGCATCTGGCATTTTCCCCTGGCTGCACTCACTCCATCCTGCTGCCCTGTGAGGAAGGTGCATGTTTTTCGCCTTCCACCATGACTGTAAGTTTCCTGAGGCCTCCCCAGTAATGTGAAACTGTGAGTCAATTAAACCTCTTTCTTTCATAAATTACCCAGTCTTGGGTATTTCTTCATAGCAGTGTAAGAACAGACTAATACATACACATGCAAAACAGAGGGAAAAAATGAAATAAACCCCTTCTTAAGCCCAGTAAATCAGTTGGCTCTTTTAAAAAGCATAACTTAAATCTACTGTCACCATTCTGATAGGCTATTAAGATAAGTGGGGGTGCTACCAACACAGAGAACACAAAATGCAAAGGTTAACATCTACGCTGGCCAATTTTTTTTTTTTTTTTTTTTTTTTTTGAGACAGGGTCTCGCTCTCAGGACCTGATTAGAATCAAAAACTTGATTTTTTATTTGGCAGCCTGAGAGAGCCTTTATCTACCACTAACCTAGCTTGCCATGAGCCATAATCATGCCAGGCTGCAGTGCAGTGACTCAATCATAGCTCACTGCAGCCTCAAGCTCCCAGGCTCAGGTGATCCTCCTGCCTCAGCCTCCCAAGTAGCTGGGACTAGCACATCCACATGCTGCATCACCACATCCATATGCTGGCCAATTTCTAAAAGTGGCTTGAAAAAGAGTACGTGAGAACATCAGAGATATAGGAAGGTATCAGCTTCTGGAGAAGGGAACTGAAAATTATAAGGTACCACAAACAGGCAGTATTTCATGCCAGACAAAAATTCTACTGGTTTTGCCTTATCATTCCTATCTGGGTGTGTAAGAATCTCAATATCTTCCCCTGCCTTCCCCCATCATACTCATGTGCCCAGGGGAATGACTTCATAGGAAGTTCCTTCCTTTCCCTTCTTTCTCTTCTTTGTCCCTACCCTAACACCCCAACCCGCCAATGCCTCTTCCACTAACTCCACAATGTCCTGATTTTAAAAACTAGGGACACATTTCTTTGGCCTAAGACATATTCAGCATATAGCATAGCATCTGATATACGGACTCTTAAGGAATATTGAATGGATGGGTGGATGGAGACATGGATGGATAATGACTGTTTTTAATATAAGGGTAATACTTCAAGACCTACCCAGCTTCTCACAGAACTGCAACATGACATTGAGGGACGACTGGCAAAACTGGGTAAGTTGTCATAACAACTGGCTGCACATTCAGAAGGTTGGAAAAGTAAAAATGTGACATATATGCCCTCCCCACCACCATTATGAACTAGTAAGCATAAGAAGGGAGGAAAAACGTTAGAGTAAAAAGACAATGGGCACTTGGCTGATACATACCTGATGCAAATCTTGATTCCTAATTGTGCAACTTAGAACAAATTATTTATGAAATTCTACTTATTCCATGTACAAAATGGGAACAATAATGTCTACTGTGCAAGATTGCTATAAGGATTAAATTAAACAGTGGGCCAGGTGTGATGGCTCACACCTGTAATCCCAACACTCTGGGAGGCCAAGGTGGGTGGATCACCTGAGGTTAGGAGTTCAAGACCAGCCTGGTCAACGTGGCAAAACCCTGTCTCTACTAAAAATACAAAAAAATTAGGCGGGCATGTTGGCATATGCCTGTAATCCCAGCCACTCAGGAGGCTGAAGCCCAAAAATCCCTTGGACCTGGGAGGCTGAGGTTGTAGAGAGCCTAGATTGTGCCACTGCACTCCAGAGTGAGACTTTTGTCTCAAATACTACTACTACTACTAATAATAAATTAATTAAATAGTATATGTAAGGTTCTTAGCACAGTGGGCTCTAAATATCATATTTATTACATGATAATATTTATTATCATTTAGAAATTTATAAAGGGAACCTAGGAAATTATGGTTCATTTGTGAAACAGGCAAGCTAAATACTTAAATAAAATTAATTTCGGAGAAGACTGTCAAGATGATATCTTTAAAGAGAAAATTTGACAAATTAAATTTCTGTGAGGTTTTTACATTTTTAAGCAGTTAAAAAAATGGAAAACAAGATAAAGAAAAGCCTAATATTATTGACCTAGAAACCTTTTTATTATTAATTTATTATTATTTTTTTTATGAGACGGGGTTTCACCATGTTGGCCAGGTTGATCTCCAACTCCTGACCTCGTGATACACCCGCCTCGGCCTCCCAAAGTGCTGGGATTACAGGTGTGAGCCACCGCACCCGGCCGACCTAGAAACCTTAATAAAACCTTGGACAGGTTTCCAAAGGACAGGCTAATAATAAAAGTTGCATGAGGAGTGGAATGTATTATGAGACAATAAGGAACTAGCCCAGAAGCAAAAATAATGGGTGGGGCCTGTTGATTCAAGCTAGGGGAGGGAACTAGAGGCCGAGTGACAGCTCCTGGGAAGGCAGCGGATATATGAAGGGCCTGGTAGTCACACCTCTAATTCTGGATTTCTCGATGTAAACTGTGCAGTTCTCAACAGAAAGATGGAGTCTTGTGCACTTCAGAGAATCTGGACAAGTGGTACTTGGGTGTCAGACACCTACGGAGTACACGTCAGTAAGAAGAAGGGAGAAGGAGACTAATGTTAACCTAGCAGTGACTAGATCAGGCCATGTGCCAGGCATATTATCTCATTTAAGTCACCATAAACCAATGACACTAGTTATATTATTACCCCCATTTTACACAGAAGGACACTGAGGCTCAAAGAGATCTTATAATTCAAATAAGTTTACATTGCTAGTAGTAAAGGGAAGGAACTGTCATAGGCTTCAATGCCCCAGGCTGTGGCCTGCCGGGTGCTTGTTGACCACCTACTCTGTGCCAGGCACAATGCCAGGTGCAGAAGATACAATGGTGTGCAAAGATGTAGTCCCTCACTCTCTTGGAGCTTAGAGTCTAATTAGAGTTAGTAGCACCCATTAGTCAAATAATGCCACTAATGAAGATAACATTACAAAGTGAAACATGTAACACATGGACTCATCTAGGCTTGGGGCATGATGGATGCCATGTGGGAGAGTGGCTCTAGAGAGCTGACCTGAATTAACTAGTTAAAGGAATGATGAAGAAAGGTACAGGTATTGATCGACTTACGACCTATGCAACTTACGGCCATTCGACTTTACGACCACAATCGCTTAGCCACGACTGCTCCACGTCTGGCAGCGCAAGCATTGCCCAGCTGGGCGTACGACAGTGCGGACCAGCTTCCGGCAGCACTACCATCTCCGCGTGCATATAGCCTACTCAACTTAAGACCAAATCGTGTTGCGACCGGTCTGTCGGAACCAATCGTGGTTGTAAGTCGAGCACCAGCTGTATTCCAAGTGAGTGAACTGCACGTGAAAAGGCCTGTGGTCAGAACCCCAGACAATACAAGCTGAGAGCAGCTACAGCTCAGAGGAAAGAGGCAAGTTCCTTGAGCTGAGGGTGGAGGCATGGAGGAGGTTGGAGACACAATCAGACTTCCATTTTGAAAGGTCTAGCGTATTTTCTTTTTATTTTATTTATTTATTTATTTATTTTTTGGTCTAGTGTGTTTTCACAGGGGCCACTATGAAACTTGGACAGCCACAAGCAAGCACTCTGGCAGGTTCCAGGGCCCCAGCAATACCCACCCAAATGAAGGTATTTGGGTGGTATAAATACCTCAGCCTTCACAGTATATTTGAGGACTGGGTGCAGTGACTCATGCCTATAATCCCAGCACTTTTGGGAGGCTGAGGTGAGTGGATCACTTGAGGTCAGGATTTTGTGGTGAAATCCCATCTCTACTAAAAATACAAAAATTAGCTGAGCGTGGTGGTACACACCTGTAGTCCCAGCTACTTCAGAGGCTGAGGCAGAAGAATTGCTAGAACCCAGAAGTGGAGTTGCAGTGAGCCAATATCCCGCCACTGCCCTCTAGCCTGAGCAATAGGGTGAGAGTCTGTCTCAAAATAAAATAAAATAAATTTAAAAAACAGTACATTGGGAAATGAGGGTTGATGAAACCAAAAGCCTAAGTCTCAGGCATCTGTGCTAGGAAAAGACATACTAACACATGTAAATGATCTGGAGGAGAGCATATGCGGTAAAACGTCTAACAACACTTCTACACAGATAGGTCTCTCAGGGGTCAGCAAGTGCTGGGCCAAATCCCACCAGTGCCTGTTTTTGTACAGTCTGCAAACTAAGAATGGTTTTTACACTTTTAAGCGGTTGAAAAAAATGGAAAGAAAACTAAAATTTTGTGACACATTAAAATAATATGAAAGTCACATCCCAGTTTCTATAAATAAAGTTTTATTGGAACATAGCCATGCTCATTTGTTTACTCTCTCTTTGGCTGCTGCTACAAGGGCAGAGTGACAGACTGACACCTGAAGATTGCTGCAAAGCTAAAATTATTTTTTAAAAAGAACATGAAACAACATTATTCAAATACTGAATTACATTTTTTCCAAGTCTTCTTAATTTGTTTTGAAATGGATCATCTCCTGCCAAACAAAACTATAGAATATATCTTGTGTGTGTCACACATATGCCTACTCTCTGTTTTGCTAAGAAAGAGGTGTTTAATATCTTTTCTTTCCCACAAAGAAACGCAACAACTGCTACCACAAGAAGAGCTGTAGACCAATAGTGGTGGAGGTAAAAGTATTTATTATCCGGCCTTTTACAGAAAAAGTTTGCCAGTCCCTGAGATAGATCATCAGAAGAGCCTCTAAATCTGACCATGTGATCTGACAATTGACAAATGAGCTCTCATGGGAGCAAGTGCAAAATAATGCACTTTAAGATAAAAATATCCAAACTGTTTACAAAAGGAAGACAGGCCTATCAGCTTTGAGGTCACAACTCAGGACTAAACACAACTGGGAGGATTAAAGGCAGCTAGAGTAGCAGTATGTGAATTTCCTCCCCTAGATTATAACCATCAGTACACAGTAGAGGAGACTGGTTATCTTCGGATCTCCCCTGATGTGGGCCTGGGGAAAAATTTCCAGGAAGGCTAGACTAGGATTTTGCACTTTCACTTAAAAATTACACATAGGAGGCCAGGCATCGTGGCTCACACCTGTAATCCCAGCACTTTGGGAGGCCGAAGCAGGTGGATCACAGGTCAAGAGATCAAGACCATCCTGGCCACCATGGTGAAACCCCGACTCTACTAAAAATACAAAATTTAGCTGGGGATGGTGGCACGTGCCTGTAATCCCAGCTACTCGGGAAGCTGAGTCAGGAGAATCGCTTGAATCAGGGAGTCAGAGGTTACAGTGAGCCAAGATTGTGCCACTGCATTCCAGCCTGGTGACAGGGCAAGACGTCATCTCAAAAAAAAAAAAATTACACATTGGAAATGGCAGAGGTGGCAAGTGACCCTAAATCGCACAACTGCACTCCAGCCTGGGCAGCAGAGCAAGACCCTGCCTCCTACCAACCAACCAAGCTTTTTCTCCTTTTAAAATCTTTATTCTAGCTCTAAGGTAACTTGGCTTCTCATATCACTGGTCCTGTGAAGGGGGTCATCCAGGGAAATGGCAAAGGTGTATCCCCAGGATTATAAAGATAACCACAACAGTAATCTGCTCAGTCTCTTTGGGGCATTGTTTAGCATGCATTAATTTCCCCAGCCTGACCCACAGGTACCATTTCCATACCTGCAAAGTTACAGAACTGACCTGGGACCTTGATGGTTCTAGCAGGGCTCTGGTGCCACGGGGGCCCTGCCTGGATGTAGCTGGCTCCCCTCTTGGACAACTCTGGCCTCTTTCATTTTCATGTGACAAGAGTCACATCCAGAGATCCCTGAGAAGACACACCCAGAACAGTGTGCTGCAGGGCAGAAAGAACAAGGTGTCTTTCCCCACCCAGAAAAGACTCAGCCAATATCGTGGTCCCAGAACCTAGTCTAATGCCAGGTAAATTCATTCCAGAAAACTGCAAGTCCCATGTCCTGGGAACCCCCACTCAGTCCCAAGAAAACCAGGTTGGTCACCTGCCAGACAGGTTCCTCATTTACAATAGGCCTCTCTCTTATCCTGTTGTTCCCCAGGGCTCACCTGGGTCTGCTCCATAGTTTCTGCTGCCCCAAGCCCAGCACTAAGAATATTCAGAGCTGCTTCTTTTTGGGAAGGGGAGAGGACAGCATAGGCAGAGGGGGTCATTGAGGACAAGATTGGGATCAGAGAAGATCAGGAGACTGAGGAGAAGGGGTTCCCAAGGAGCCACAGTTGTTAAGAGAGTTGGATCTAAGACTCCAGTCTTTAATGTCTGCATGTCCTTCTGTTCATACAATGAAGATTAAACAGTTCCTGGAATCAGGAAAGTTTTTCAACATTTAGGGATAAGGAAGAACTAGTAAAAGGAAGGCTGCCTTAAATCCTATTGTAAGTGAACAGAATGTAAATTATTCAAATATAAATAACAAAGACAAGGGTAAAACTTCATTGGTCATTATAAAATAGCTGTAATAACTACAATAATTTATATCTAATTGCCATGTGGCATAGAGATTACGGGACATTGCGTCATGCACATCATACACCAAGCTCTTTGTGACATGGGCAACAAATTCTGCTCCACTGTGTGTGCTCTTGTAGTCAGCTTAAAATAACTAAGCGTAAAATTTGACTTAATCTTGAGTCTTTGCTTCAGGGAACACAGGCAGTTCAAGAGCAGGTGAATTTGTTACATTTAATTATGAGAGGACCAACATAAAGACACCTAAAAAAAAAATGTCATCCTTATTTATAAGGGAATTCTAGGAAAAGTTCAAAGCACTTTGCAGATTTTAATCGAATTAATGCTCACAATAACCCCTCAAAGGAGTTTATACAATGGCCTTCCTTGTTTAAAGCAACAAGTTATTAGAGGCCACAAAAGAGTCACTTTGTCTGCAGTTGCTTCTTTGTCCTGCCTTAAGTCGTAAATAAGGTTTTTTGAAATAGATATAGTATAAATATGAACTATGAGTGTATTAATAATCACTGATCTTATAAGATGCATTAATATAATCAGTTAAAAAATTCCTTAGATTAGAATATAAACATGAAAACAAAAGAAAAAAAAATCCTTAGAAATGGCCTTATACTCCAGCTTAAAGAAACAGAAGTGTTTATGTTACAGGAGAATTTAAGTTTATGGATAAACTCTCTATGATTAAAATATTTGCATATATTAGTCCATGAGTATTTCCAGGATTTCTGCTGCAAGTATGAGGTCAGGTGCTATGGATGCAAAAAGAGCTTAGGATAGGAATGAAGTAACAATGTGTGGTGGAGTTCTAAATAAGTCCTAAATAAGTCAGAATGTGTCATTAATAAACCAAGAACTGGGTTTAGAAATACTAAGAAAAAACAAACATAAGTGGAGAATTCTTTTCTTCCTTTCCTTTCTTTTTTCCTTTCTCTTTCTCACTCTCTCTCTCTTTCTCTTTCTCTCTTTCTTTTTGAGACAGAGCCTTGTTCAATCACCCAGGCTGGAGTACAGTGGCGCAATCTCAGCTCACTACAACCTCCACCTTCCAGGTTCAAGTGATTCTCATGCTTCAGCCTTCCAAGTAGCTAGAATTACAAGTGTGCGCTACCAGGCCTGGCTAATTTTTTTTAGTAGAGATGGAGTTTTACCATGTTGGGGTTTCCCCACATTAGCCAGGCTGGTCTTGAACTCCTGGCCTCAAGTGATCTGCCTGCCTCAGCCTTCCAAACTACTGGGATTACAGGGGTAAGCCGCCACGTGAGACAGAATTCTTGATGATTAGCATTTGTCCATACCCTTGCTTTATAGTTTAGTTCAGGAGGCATGGTCTTCAATGTGTCTTTCTGGTAAAGTGATAAAGGAAGATGCTTTCACATATAAAATCTCATTTGATTATTACAGTGTCCCTATGAAATAGGTAGGACAAACATTATTTTCCACTTTTTACAGACAAGAACATAAGCTGAACAATTATTAATACTTCACTGCTAGGGGTCACAGTGAATGGATTACAAAATTAGATGCTGAATCAGGTTCTCCAAGTTATCTTGTGGTGCTCCTATCTATGATGAAGCACTCTCAATGTACGGCCAACGTCAGCCTTCCACCCTCAATGTTAAACTCCTCTAGCCCAGCTTTAACCACCTCAGACTCTGGGGCTGGTATGCTAACTCCCAAAACCCCTTCTCATCTTGGACCTCCCATTCCCTCTCATTTCAGCCACACATGCTTAGAGAAATCCATAAGAACATTTACTTTAAAACTAAGGGTCTCAGCTTGGCTGGGTGAGGTGGATCATGCCTATATTCTTCCCAGCACTTTGGGAGGCCGAGGCAGGCAGATCACCTGGGGTCAGGAGTTCAAGACCAGCCCGGCCAACACAGTGAAATCCCATCTCTACTAAGAATACAGAAATTAGCTGGGCATGATGGCACAGGTCTGTAGTCCCAGCTACTTGGGAGGCTGAGGCAGGAGATTTGCTTGAACCCAGGAGGCAGAGGTTGCAGTGAGCTGATATCGTGCCATTGTTGCACTCCAGTTGGGGTGACAAGAGCAAAATTTTGTGAAAAACAAAAACAAAAACCCTAAGGGAAAGCAAAAACAAAGCTATGAAAACAACGAACTTGACTAAATTTTGGTTTGGGCTGGCAGGTTGGTTTGCCTTACAGTGTAGATGGGCTCCTGACCCTCTCCTTTATCTCCTCCCTGTCCAAAAAAGGGCTTTCCCTGTCTTTGGGCAATTCTCTTATCTATCTTGGGTCCTTCTTCTTCTGTTTCTTCTCCCTTAGAGGAGATAGTAAATTGAAACTCCAGCCACTCTATCAGAGGTGTTTGAGGTGTTTAAACTAGAGCAATTCCATCTTGAATAGGGGCTGGGTAAAATAAGGCTGAGACATACTGGGCTTCATTCCTAGACAGTTAGGCATTCTAAGTCACAGAATGAGATAGGAGGTTGGCACAAGATACAGGTCATAAAGACCTTGCTGATAAAACAGGCTGTAGTAAAGAAGCTGGCCAAAACCCACCAAAACCAAGATGGCAACGAGAGTAACCTCTGGTCATCCGCACTGCTACCCTCCCACCAGCACCATGACAGTTTACAAATGCCATGGCAATGTCAGGAAATTACCCTATATGGTCTAAAAAGGGGTGGCATTGCCCAACGCAGTGGCTCATGCCTAATCCCAGCTCTTTGGGAGGCCAGGGCAGGAGGATCACATGAGGCCATGTGTTCGAGACCAGCCTGGCCAACATGGTGATATCTCATCTCTACTACAAATACGAAAATTAGCTGGCCTGGGTGACAGAATGAGACTCTGTCTAAAAAATAATAAATAAATAGGCATGAATAATCCACCCCTTGTTTAGCATATAATCAAGAAATAACCATAAAAATGGGTGCCATTAGCTCTCAGGGGTGCTCTGCCTATGGAGTCGCCATTCTTTATTCCTTTACTTTATTAATAAACGTGCTTTCACTTTATGAACTTGCCTCAAATTCTTTCTTGTACGAGATCCAGGAACCCTCTCTTGGGGTCTGGATTGGGACTAATTTCTGGAAGAACTCATTGAAGGAATAAACTTTATACTCACTGTAGGCGTGTATCACATCAGTAATTCTTGTTCTATGCATTCAACAGCTTTCAACCCCTCCTGAAGAAGATAAGAAGACACGTTCTAAAACATCCCATGGGAATCTCCTACGGCCACATACTCCAATAGAGATGCATTCTCAGGATGGGGAATATACAGAATTTGAACCTCAACTAAGTAGCACCTTCTCCCATATTTCAATTTTTAAAAACTTTTCCACTTTCTTTTTGCTCATTTTCAGTGGGGATTTCACAGGATGATACTGAGGTCTCAAGGTCCTGGCAAATCGTTGATATATGAAACAGGGATCTCTCCTGACATGCTTCAGAGTCTAGCTGCTTTTCTGTAGCTCGTTCCATTTTTGGGCACAAAGAAACTGAGCAGATAGCGTGGGGTAATGGTTAAGAGATTGAGCTCAGAAACAAAGCTGATCCGAATTGAGTTCTTGCTCTGTTTGCTAGCTGCATGACCCTGACCAAGATACTTAACCTCCCTGAGACTCTATGTCTTCATCTACATAAAAAATAATAGCTTTGGGCACATGTCCTCGGGACCTCCTGAGGCTGTGTCAAATGTTGAAAAAAAGAAAGAAAGAAAAATAACAATAATAATAGCTAGCATTGATTAAGCACTTACTGTGTGCTAGGAATTATGTGTCCTAAGTTTTACATGCTTTACCTGTATTGTCTTATTTAATCCTTTCTACAACCCTTGCAAAGTGGGTACTATTATTATATCCACTGTGTATGTAAGAATATTGAAACACAAAGAGATTAAATAGTTTGCCAGAGACCATACAACTACAAATGGTGAGGCCAGGACTCAAACACAATCAGTCTGACTCTAAGACCCATGCTTTCAATCATTGCCTTCATCACAGTGATGTGGTAATGATTAAATGAGCTAATGTAAGTCAGGTGCCCTCATAGTGCCTGACACACAAGCCTTAAGTATTCTAGCTATGATATTATTTTCATTTTTTTTTTTTTAAATAAGACAGAATCTTGCTCTGTTGCCCAGGCTGGAGTACAACTGTGTAGTCTCAGCTCACTGCAACCTCCACCTCCCGGGTTCAAGAGATTCTCCTGCCTCAGTCTCCTGAGTAACTGGGATTACAGGCACCTGCCACCACACCCATCTAATTTTTGTATTTTTAGTAGAGATGGGGGTTTCACTATGTTAGCTAGGCTGGTCTCAAACTCCTGACCTCAGGTGATCCACCCACCTCAGCCTCCCAAAGTGCTGGGATTACAGGCATGAGGCACCACACCTGGCCATTTTTTTCAAGAGATATCTGGACCAGAAAACAGATTTTGACATAGGAAAGTTTGTGTCCATCCCTGTCAACTGCTCCAAGGTATGTGTCTTGCAACTCAGTTGACAGGCTTCTGCTATCGCCTCAATCTGCGTATTATGAGTTACCTGGTTGAGAGACTGACTAAACAGTTGGCAACCTTTTCCATCTGCCATGCAAAAAAATTATTCATGCTGGGCTTGGTGGCTCACACCTGTAATCCCAGCAATTTGGGAGGCTGAGATGGGAGGATCACTTCAGCCCAGAAGTTTAAGATCAGCCTAGGCAACATAGTGAGACCCCCCTCATCCCGTCTCAGAAAAACTTATGAAGTCTCTTATAAAAGAATGGCATATGGAGCAATAGCTAGCAAACAGAATTGCAGGCAGTACAGAGACTGTAAGTGGGCACTGTTTCAAAAGTTCATTTGTCTATTGTTATAAACTCTGAGCGTGGAGAAGTAAAGTTGCAAATTGTAGTTACATTCCAAGCCTATTTGCAGAAGTCTATGTATTTAGCCCATTCTGAAGCTCAATGATAGAAATCATGCCACTAGTCTGAGGGCAGGCCAAGGAACAAGAACCCATGTGATAAAGAAATAAGAAAAGTGTCTTTCCTCATATAGAGGAAAATTGATATGTAGCATATTAGTTATCTATTGCTGTGTAATGAAGTATCCCAAAACTTAGCATCTCAAAACAAGCATTTATTATCTCAGGGAGTCTCTGTGAGTCATCTGAGAATGGCTTAGCTGGGTGGTTATGGCTCCTGATCTCTCCAGGGTTTAGTCAGCATTGCCCAATCTGTAGTTATCTGAAGGCTTAGCTGGGACCAAATGGTTCCCAAAATGGTTCACTCAAATGGCTGTTGGCCTCAGTTCCTCATCACATAGGCCTTTTTCCACGGGGCCACTTGAGCTCCTCATGACGCAGTAGCTGGTTCCTCCTAGTGCAAGGGATCCAAGTGTGAGGATAAGCAGGCAGATGCAATACCTTTTATGATCTAGTCTTGTAAGTTACACACAGTCACTTCTGCCATATTCATAGGCCACATGCAACTCATTTAGTGCAGTCCACACTCCACAGGAAGGAAATTAAGCTCCACCTCTTGATGGGTAGAGTATCACAGAATTTGTGGATATACTTTAAAATCACCAGACAGAGGTTTTGTTGTCCTCCCATCACTTTCTCCAGGTACTCAGCGAGAAAAATAATAAAAACAGACTGAGATGCAGAACTGCAGCCCTATTCAACAAAGCTTGCTGTAACCACCCAAAACAATCCATGCTCTTGCCTTAATTTTTCTCAAAAACATCTATCCACTTTCCCTAAATGGAATCTTATTTGAAGGATTTATACTAAAGAGAAAATGATCACATACCTAAAATATTTTCCTTATTCATCTGCATCTCTCATTAGAATTTCAGACAGTATAACAAAGTGATATTCAAAACACCTACAAAAAAAAACTTACTCCCAAACCCAGTGAATTAAAATGTTTGGGTTTAGGAAAGCATCCCCCAGTAAGATCTCTCCTTTCAGCTGATTATTACCATGTCCTGGTTATCTGGGAAATATTTTTCCCTTCCTGGTCTAGGGAACATGGAATCTCCGATCTAGGTTTCCTATATCGATTCTCATGGCTGCTCTCTGTAGAAATATGGTGGGCATTTAAATCCAAGGAGTCATATTTAAAGATTTCTTGCATCTGAGGCATACAGGATTCTAAAGTGCCATTTCAATCTTCAGAGGAAAATGATGTTTTCTCATGTGACTTTTTATATTTTTTGTAACTTGAAATTTGGTAATATGTGTGGACTATTATAAAAATACAACATTCATAAACACTGGATAAATAGGAGTTTGCACTACAATTCAACTCCAAGTAGAAGCTAGGGGCTCCTGACAATGTTGTTATTGTAACCTAATTTGACTCAATCCAATTTGAGAATATGATAAAAGCTAAAAGACTTATTCCAGAAAATATACATGTGCACAAAATCTTGCACAAAAGTTTAAGACCTCCCAGATGCCCTAAAACCCACTCAGAAAATCTGGATTAAGAATCTCTAAAACAGCCGGGTGTGGTTATGCGTGTAATCCCAGGATTCTGGAAGGCAGAGGTGGGCGGATCACTTGAGGCCAACAGTTCGATATCAGACTGGCCAACAAAGCGAAACCTCATCTCTACTAAAAATAGAAAAATTAGGCCTAGCACAGTGGCTCAAGCCGGTAATCCCAGTACTTTGGGAGGCCAAGGTGGATGGATTACCCAAGGTTAGGAGTTCAAGACCAACCTGGCCAACATGATGAAACCCCGTCTCTACTAAAAATACAAAAAATTAGCTAGGGGTGGTGGTGGATGACTATAATCCCAGCTACCTGGGAGGCTGAGGCAGGAGAATTGCTTGAACCCAGGAGGTGGAGGTTGCAGTGAGCTGGGATTCTGCCACTGCACTCCAGGCTGGGCAATAAGAGGAAAATTCGGTCTCAAAAAAATAATAATAAATAAATAATAAAAATAGAAAAACTAGCCAGGCATGGCAGTGCTTGCCTATAATCCCAGTTACTTGGGTGGCTAAGTCATGAGAATCATTTGAACCCGGTAGGCAGGGCTTGCAGTGAGCTGAGATCACACCACTGCACTCCAGCCTGGGTGACAGAGCAAGACCTTGTCTCAAAAACAAACAAACAAACAAAACTCTAAGACTTTGCTGGGGGTGCATACTGCCATTCCATTGTGACATTATAATTTAGGTTTAAATCAGAAGCTACTACTCAGAATTTAAATATTGGCCAGGCATCGTGGCTCACACCTATAATCTCAGCACTTTGGGAGATTGAAGCAGGAGGATCTCTTGGGACCAGGAGTTCAAGATCAGCCCGGGGAACATGGCAAAACCTCAACTCTACAAGGAAAAAAATACAAAACTTAGCCAGGCACGGTGGCAAGCACCTGTGGTCCCAGCTATTTAGGAGGCTGAGGTAGGAGGACAGGTTGAGTCCAGGGGGTCAAGGCCGCAGTGAGCCGAGATCACACCACTGCACTCCACCTTGGCAACAGAACCAGATCCTGTCTCAAAAAAAAAAAAAAAAAAAGAACTGCACACACAATTATTTTTTCTTCTCTTTTGTGGTTTTGTTTTGTTTTTAAAGACGGGGTCTCGCTCTATTACCCAGGCTGCAGCCCAGTGGCATGAACATAGATCACTGCAACCTCTAATTCCCTGGAAGCTCTTGAAAATCTTTTCTGGAGAGACAGGATCTCACTATGTTACCCATGGTGGTCTTGAACTTCCGACCTCAAGAGATCCTCTCTCCTTGGCTTCCCAAAGTGTTGAAATTAGAGGTGTGAGCTACCGCATCTGGCTGTTTTTGTTTTTTTTTTTTTACACAGACCCAAAAGCCAAATGGACACCTCTATAGGCATACCTTGTTTTACTATGCTTTGCTTTCTCGCACTTCTCAGATATTGCACATTTTGTAAATTGAAGATTTATGGCAACAAGCAAGTCTATCGCTGTCATTTTTCCAATAACCTGTGAGCTCTTTTCATGTCTCTGTATCACATTTTGGTAATTATCTTAATAGTTCAAACCTTTTCATTATTATTATATCTGATATGGTGATCTGTCATCAGCGATCTTTGACATTACTATTGTAATTATTTGGGGGCATCATGAAACTTCTCCATATAAGATGACAAACTTAACCAATAAATGTTGTATGTGTTCTGACTGCTCTATTGACCAGCCATTCCCCTTCATTCTCCCTTTCCTTGGGCCTCCCTATTCCCTGAGACACAATATTGAAATTAGGCCAATTAATAACCCTACAATCACCTCTAAATCTTTCAAATAAAAGGAAGAGTTGTATATCTTTCACTTTAAATCAAAAGCTAGGAATCATTAACCGTAGTGAGAAAGGCATATGGAAAGCTGAGATAGGGATGGACGTGGTGGCTCACGCCTATAATACTAACACTTTTGGAGATGGGGGTGGGAGAATTGCCTGAGCCTGGGAAGTAGAGGCTTTAGTGAGCCATGATTGTGCCTCTGCACTCCAAAGAAAAGGAAGGAAGGGAGGGAGGGGAGGGAAGAAAGGGAGAGGAGGGAGGGAAGGGAGAGGAGGGGAGGAAGGGAGAAAGGGAGGAAGGGAGGAAGAGAAGAAGGGAGGGAGGGAGGAGGGAGGGAGGAGGGAGGGAGGAAGGAAGGAGGGAGGGAAGGAGGGAAAGGAAGGAGAGAGGGGAGGAGAAGAGAGGGAAAGGGAGAGAGGGAGGGAGGGGAAGGGAAGGAAAAAGAAAGCTGAGATAGGCTAAAAGCTATGCCTTCTCTTTTTTCTTCTTGCCTCGGTGTCCTAGTAGCTGGGATTATAGGCACTTGCCACCTCATCCGGCTAATTTTTGCATTTTTAGTAGAGACAGGGTTGCACCATGTTGGCCAGACTGGTCTCAAACTCCTGACCTCAGGTGATCCACCTGCCTTGGCCTCCCAAAGTGCTGGGATTACAGGCATGAGCCACTGCACTCAGTGTTATGCCTTTTTAGCCAGGTTGTGAATGCAAACAAAAAGTTGTTTTTGTTTGTTTGGATTTTGTTTGTTTGTTTTAAACCGTTATGGTTTGACTGTGGAAAATGGAAAAGTTCTTGAAGGAAATTAGAAATGCCCAGACCAGCCTAGGCAACATAGTGAGACCCTGTCTCTATTTAAAAAATAAAAATTTTTTTTTTAACAAAAAAAAGAAAAGTTTGAAGCTAGCAGAAGTTGGTTCTTGAGGTTTAAGAAAAGAAGCGATCTCCATAACATAAAAATGCAAGGTGAAACAGCAAATGCTGATGGAGAAACTGCAAGTTGTCCACTAGGTCTAGGTAAGATAATTAATAGTAACTACACTAAACAGCAGATTTTCTTTTTTTTTTCTTTTTTTTTTTTTTTGAGATGGAGTTTCGCTCTTGTTACCCAGGCTGGAATGCAATGGCGCGATCTCGGCTCACCGCAACCTCCGCCTCCTGGGTTCAGGCAATTCTCCTGCCTCAGCCTCCTGAGTAGCTGGGATTACAGGCACGTGCCACCATGCCCAGCTAATGTTTTGTATTTTTAGTAGAGACGGGGTTTCACCATGTTGACCAGGATGGTGTCGATCTCTTGACCTCGTGATCCACCCGCCTCGGCCTCCCAAAGTGCTGGGATTACAGGCTTGAGCCACCGCGCCCGGCCTAAACAGCAGATTTTCAATACAGTTGGGAAACAGCCTTCTATTGGAAGAAGATGCCACCTAGGCTTTGATAGTTAGGGAGAAGTTGATCCCTGGCTTCAAAGCTTCAAAGGACAATCTTACTCTCTTGTTAGAGGCTAAATGCAACCAGTAGCTTTACATTAAAGCCAATGCTCATTTACCATTTTGAAATTTCTAGGGCCCTTAAGAATTATGCTAACTCTACACTGCCTGTGCTCTATAAATGGAACAAAACCTGGGTGACAGCATATCTGTTTACTACAGCATAGTTTACTGAATATTTAAGCCTACTGAGACCTACTATCCAGAAAAAAAGATTCTTTTCAAGATATTACTGCTCATTGACAATGTCCCTGGTCAACCAAGAGCTCTCCTGGTACATCTTCAGATGTACCAGGAAATTAATGTTGTTTTCATGCTTGCTAACATAATATCCATTTTGCTGCCCATGGAACAAGAAATCATTTTGACTTTCAAGTCTTATTATTTAAGAAATACATTTCAGCCAGATGCAGTGGCTCACGCCTGTAATCCCAGCACTTTGGGAGGCCAAGGCAGGTGGATCACCTGAAGTCAGGAGCTCAAGACCAGCCTGGCCAACATGGTGAAACCCCATCTCTACTAAAATGCACAAAATTAGCTGGGTGTGGTGGTGGGTGCCTGTAATCCCAGCTACTTGGGAGGCTGAGGCAGGAGAATCACTTGAACCCAGTAGGCAGAGGTTGCAGTGAGCCGAGATCACGCCACAGTACTCCAACCTGGGCAACCAGAGGAAAACTCCATCTCAAAAAATAAAAATAAAAACAAAAGAAGAAATACATGTTATAAGGTGATAGCTGCCATTGATTCCTCTGATGGACCCAGGCAAAGTAAATTGAAAAAGTTCTGGAAAGGATTCATTATTCCAGGTGCCATTAAGAACATTCATGATTCATGGGGAGTCAAAATATCAACATTAACAAGATTTTGGAAGAAGTGGATTCTAACCCTAATAGATGACTTTGAGGGATTCAAGACTTCAATGGAGGAAGTAACTGCAGATGTGCAAATATCAAGAGAACTAGAAGTGGAGCTTGAAGATGTGACTGAATTGCTTCAATCTCATAAAATTTGAACAGATGAGGAGTTGCTTCTCATAGATGACCAAAGAAAGTGGTTTCTTGAGATACAATCTACTCAATCTACTCTTTGTGAAGATGCTGTGAACACTGTTGAAATGACAACAAAGGATTTAGAATATTCCATAAACTTAGTTGATAAAGCAGGGGCAGAGTTTCAGAAATCTGGATTGACTCCAATTTTGAAAGGTCCACTGTGGGTAAAATATTATCTACCAGCATCACACGCTGTCACGAACTCTTTAACTCTTTCATGAAAACAAAAGTCAACAAATGTAGCAAATGCCATTGTTGTCTTATTTTAAGGAATTGCGAAAGCCACCCCAGCCTTCAGCAGCCACCGTCCAGATCAGTCAGCAGCCATCAACATGGAGCAAAGACCCTCCACCAGCAAAGAACATGACTTGCTAAAGGCCTAGATGATTGTTAGCATGTTTTAGCAGTCATGTATTTTATTTACTTGTTTATTTTAGAGGTAGGGTCTCACTCTGTCTTCAGGCTGGGGTGCAGAGGCACAATCATAGCTCACTGTCATCTCGACCTTCTGAGCTCAAGCGACCCTCCGGCCTCAGAGCAATAACAAATGTACATATACTTCTTCCTCCCTCTCCCAATATTATCAATTAAGGTACGAACACTGTTTTAGACATAACGCCATTACACACTTACTAGACTACATTATAAACGATTGTATTTGCACTGGGACATGAAATATTTGTGAGACCTCACTTTATTGCCACATTGCGGTGTTCTGGAACCAAATTCGCAATTATCTCTGAGGTATGCCTGTAGCAGATTTTCTGTGCTTGGGTTGAGTCCACATCGTAAATACCTTGGAGGCAAAAGGAACACGGCCGAGAGCACAGAGAACAATACATATTTGCTGAAAGTACAACTGCTGACGACCACAGCCTTGCCTTCTCCAGTTGACTGTGCAACAAATGTTGCCAATTTGCCAGAGGCAAGCAATTCGAGGAGAGAAAAGCTGCCTTTCCAGTTGGCAAGAAAAGTACTGGGTTTGTCTTCTGCGGATCACCAGCAACCCAGATCCCGACCCGAGATTTGAGACCCACTTTTGGTGAACGGAACTCCTAGCAGCAACGCCCAGCCCCTGTCGTGACCCTCCGACCGCACTTGCCTCCCAGCTTGAAGAGGTGGAAGGGGCCGCCCCGAGTCCCCGCAGTTTGCCAGTGAGTGCCCCCTAGGCGGAAGCGGCGCAGGAGCCCCTAAGCCAGCCTCGGGGCAAGGGGCGGGGCAGGGCGGGCCGTACGCCCCCGCCCCTCGCTGGCGCCCCAACCCTGCGCGCCGGGCCTGCGTGTCCTCGCGCCGACCCCTCCCTCGCGCGCCTTGGCGGGCGCACGCGCGTGGCCTAGCGCAGGGCGGGGAGAGGCGGTGGCTCTGGGTGTCCCGCCCCGAACCTGTCAGACCCGGGGAGCCGGCCTCCAGCTGCGGGCGCGGCGGGCGCGACAGGCGCGAGCACGACCCTGCTCTCCAGCGGCCCCGGGTGGAGAAGCGCAAGCCGGCCTCGCCTAGCCGGCCGGGGGCTGGGAGATGAGTTGCGGCCTCGCGGCAGCGCCCCAGGTATTAAATAGATGCGCCGCCCCCTCGCGGAGCCCCGGCGAAGCCTCGGGGCCGACCTTGCGACCCGCAGCCCGCGGCTTCGGAACTTGAGGACAGGGTTGGGCGCCTTTAATTTATAACATGTTTCATTTTCCACAGGATGGGGAGGGACGCGCGGCACTGCCCTCGAGAACTGGCACTCCGGTGAAGTAGGCGCCGCCGGCCGTCCGCCTCCCGCCAGCCGTTCCGCGCCGCGGCCGCTCAGCCTCTGCCATGGCCGGCTCCGGCGCGTGGAAGCGCCTCAAATCTCTGCTGAGGAAGGATGACGCGCCGCTGTTTTTAAATGACACCAGCGCCTTTGACTTCTCGGATGAGGGGGGAGACGAGGGGCTTTCTCGGTTCAACAAACTTCGAGTTGTGGTGGCCGATGATGGTTCCGAAGCCCCGGAAAGGCCTGTTAACGGGGCGCACCGGACCCTCCAGGCCGACGATGATTCCTTACTGGACCAGGACTTACCTTTGACCAACAGTCAGCTGAGTTTGAAGGTGGACTCCTGTGACAACTGCAGCAAACAGAGAGAGATACTGAAGCAGAGAAAGGTGAAAACCAGGTTGACCATTGCTGCCGTTCTTTACTTGCTTTTCATGATTGGAGAACTTGTAGGTGAGTTGTGTTGCCAACTCACTTTCCCTTTACCTTTCCTCGAGAGTCTTTGTCAAGCTGTAGTTACACAGGCTTTGAGGTTTAAACCATCTTTTCAGGAAGTTTGTATTTATGAAGACACTGATCTCATGTGAAAAGGCCACACGGTTCCAAAGTGCAGCTCAATCTAAGTACAATATAAACACCCCGAGATAACTTTTTCTTTTTTTTTTTTATTACTACTCCTGAGATAACTTTGACTTTGTCTTCTCATTCTTCAAACACTGTCATCTACCGTAAAGTTAAGGACCTTATCTTCATCATATGTCATGTAACTTCCTCTTTTTACAAAATTCTGATAAAATACCAGGTTAATTTTTGCAGCGTTTAAAATAGTAAATGATCGTAAATTACTTAGGATCGTAGAATTTTACAATATGAAGGGACCTTATTGAACACCTGCTCTCCATCTCCTTTTTTTTTTTTTCCTTTTACATGTAAGGATTTCCAGGGCACAAACAGGTGAAATAAGTTGTGAGGGCCACTTAGGGAGTTAATGGAAGAGCCACATCTACAGTCCCAGCATTTTTTCCTCTACATTTGACCTAAGTGGTTTCTTTTATACTATTTCCTTTTGTGTTTATAGCCAAGAGGTTTGCAAAATTAATTACCAACTAACAAAGGAGGGCCTGAAATGAACCAGGGGACTCCACCAAAGTTCTATAAACCTGGTTTTCTTTTTCATTTTTTAATTATATAAACAATCCGTTTTCAATATAAGATACATTCTTAGAGGTTATTTTCAGTCACATCAGTGTAACTATTAACTTCTCAGTGACAGTTTACAAAGTGACATTAAAAGGAGATGATTCTGCCATGTTATCTCTTAATGATGAACCATGACAAAAACAGATGGCAGTCCAGATTTAAGATGCTTGACTAGACGGTGCTATGTAGGAAAAATTATATACATTTCCTACCTCATTTCATAACATTTCTCCCCAGGTTCACTTCAGCCATGCTGGCCTTTTTCCTCCTACAACTCACAAAGCTCTTTTTGCCCCTAAGGCATTCAAAGTGGCTGGTCCCGCTATCTCAGTGGCTTTCAGACATTTTTTGACTTCACTATAGTAAGAAATACACTTCACATTGTGACTCATGTAGGCATGCATGTATACATATGTATGTGAATACACACAGGTCACGTGTATAAATATACATAAAACTGAAACAAAATTTCTCCTTCCTGTGATGTATCCTAATAGTTTTTCAATTGTGGTCCCAGCTTACTAAATGAATTTCATGGTTTACTGCAGTAGGTCAGGGCCTGTAGTTTGAAAAACACTGCTTTACATAGACTATCTTTCCCAAATCTTTTCTTGGCCAATTTTTTGTCATTCAGTGTCTTGTTTAAAAAGACACCCTGTCAGGGCGCGGTGGCTCACACCTGCAATCCCAGCACTTTGGGAGGCTGATGTGGGTGGATCACTTGAGGTCAGTAGTTCGAGACCAGCCTGGCCAACATGGTGAAACCTCATCTCTACTAAAAAAATAAAAAATAAAAAAAATTAGCTGGGGTTGGTGTCAGGTGCCTGTAATCCCAGCTACCCAGGAGGCTGAGGCAGGAGAATCCCTTGAACCGGGAGGTGGAGGTTGCAGTGAGCCGAGATGGCGCCATTGCAGTCCAGCCTGGGCAACAAGAGTGAAGCTCCATCACAAAAAAAAAAAAAAAAAAAAAAAAAAAACCACAAGAAAACAACCACAACAAAATATTTGGAATGTTACACAGAATTAAATTGTATACAATAGAGCATTTATTAAAGTGTGTTCAAAGCGCTTACAAATAAAGCAACTTCAACCTCACTTGAGGTTAAGAGGAAAGCAGGCTGGCCAATGTGAAACCCGGTCTCAACTAAAAATATAAACATAAGCCAGTGTGGTGGCATGCGCCTGTAGTCCCAGATACTGGGGAGGCTGAGACGTGATAATTGCTTGAACCTGGGAGGTAGAGGTTACAGTGAACCAAGATCGTTCCACTGCACTCCAGCCTGGGTGACAGAGTGTGACTCTGTCTCAAAAAAAGGAAAGAAAGAAAAATAAATAAAGCATCTTATGTAGGAAGTATGGAATAACAAAAAATGAAGCAATTTGGCTGCGCACAGTGACCCACACCTGTAATCCTAGCACATTTGGGAGGCCGAGGCTGGCGGATCACTTGAGGTCAGGAGTTCAAGAGCAGCCTGGCCAACATGGTGAAACCCCATCTCTACTAAAAATACAAAAATTACCCTGAAATTGCTTGAACCCAGGAGACAGAGGTTGCAGTGAACCAAGATCATGCCACTGCACTCCAGCCTGGGCAACAGAGTGAGATTACATCTTAAAAAAAAAAAAGTAGCAATTTGGCCAGATGTGGGAAGTATCTTACGTAGGAAGTATAGAGGAATAAAAAATGAAGCAATGTGGCTGGGCGCAATGGCTCATGCCTGTAATACCAGCACTTTGGGAGACCGAGGATTGCTTGAGCTCAGGAGTTCAAGACCAGCTTGGGGAACATGGCGAAACCCTCTCTTTACCAAAAATAGAAAAACTTAGCCTGGTGTGGTTGTATGTGTCTGTGGTCCTAGCTCCTCTGGAGGCTGAGGTGGCAGGATTGGTTGAGCCCAGGGGGCAGAGGTTGCAGTGAGTAGAGATCCGGCTATTGCACTCCACCCTGGGTGAGTGTGAGACTGTCTCAAAAAGAAGGGGAAAAAATGAAGTAATTTAAAGATCTGAGATACACTTGGTTGGCTTTGCCACTTAACTTGCTCTGAGACCTTGGTCAAGATCCATTATTTACTTCTCTTCGGAAGTATATTTTGAATACTTACACTATGTGCCACATGTTCTGAATGTACAGTGGACAACAAAACTATTATGATCCCTACTATCTGGAGAATTTAATCCAATGGAAGAGACAGACATTGAACATGTAAGTAAATTTAAAATTTAGATGGTCCTAAGTGTTAGGAAGAAAAAGAACAAGGTAGTATAGGACATAGTAAACAATAGGACATAGTTTATGAATGAACCAGGTATATTTAAGCCAAAAAAAAAGAATAGTAGGAGTTACCCAGACAGAGTGAGAGTTTTCTGAGAGAAGAGAACAGCATGTACCAACGTCCTAAAGCCTTCAATTCTTCAAAAGGAATTAGAAAGAAGGCCAGTTTGGCTTCAGTGTGTAACCATGAGGGAAGAAGGCAGGAGGAAGAGATCAGGCAGGTCTTAGAAGGCCATGTTAAATAGTGTAGTTTCATAAGTGCAATGGCAACCAGTTAAAGGTTTTAAGCAGGGGAGTAACGAAATGGGATTTACCTTTTTGAAAGATTACTCTGGCTGTTATATGAAGAATGGATTGGAGGACATATTCTTGGAAGCAAGAATATGAGTCTGTGGTTAGAAGAGAGGTCAAGGTGGAGACAGATGCGTATGTAATGCCACAGGAATGGGTAAAATTACCTGGAGAACCCAAGTCCCGAGGAACTCCAACTTTAGAAGTCAGGCAGAGGGAAAAAGGTGTTCCCAAAAAATTTTTAAAGGGTATTTCGAAGTGGAAATAAACAGGTTGAAACTATTGAGAGGTCTAATTAGGACTAAAACATCCTTTGGATTTGGTAGCAGAGTTATAACTGCATTTTTATTGAAAACAAAAATGCTTGATTGAGAGTGAATATAAACTTCCAGCTAAGGATGGCAAATGGAACTCGTGCATTTAATTTTTCTCATTCCTGATGCCTCTCTTATACAATAAAGGTTTTTTTTGTTTTTGTTTTTGTTTTTAATGGAGTTTCACTCTGCAACCCAGGCTGGAGTGCAGTGGTGCTTTCTCAGCTCACTGCAGCCTCTGCCTCCTGGGTTCAAGCGATTCTCCTGCCTTAGCCTCCTGAGTAGCTGGGACTACAGATGTGCACCACCATGCCCAGTTAATTTTTTGTAGTTTTAATAGAGATGGGTTTCACCCTGTTGGCCAGGCTGGTCTTGAACTCCTGACCTCAAGTGATCCGCCCACCTTGGCCTCCCAACGTTCTGGGATTACAGGTGTGGGCCACCACACCTGGCCTCTTATACAACAGAAATTTTTTTAGAAACATATAAATTCATACATATGGGGAAATCTGGTGAGGAGAATATAGCAAGAAAAATTTTAGAAACTGGAAAGGAAACAGATACGACTTAGTAGACCCAAGAAAGCAAACATCTAAGCCAGCAGTGGGGAAGGCTGAAAACCATCCCAGTTTACACTACAGCAGTGATTCTCAAGCTTTACTGTACATCAGAATCACATAGAGAACTTCTTAAAACACAAGATCCCAGGGGATGCTGACACTGCTAATTCAGGAACCATATTTGAGAACTACTGCACTAGAAAATCCTAAGTAGGCTCCAGATTGGCTGTACCAGGTACCTCTGGAAGTGTGGGTGAAGAAGGAAGCTAAAATAAGGAAAGCTAGTTAAACCTGTTTAAGAGCCAGTCAGATATAATAGTAAAATTATATAATTAGTATTCTCAGAGATAAGAGAAGATCATGTATCCATGAAGCAATAACAGACTGCTTTAAAATAGAAATTCAGGGTGGCCACAGTAGCTCATCCCTATAATACTAACACTTTGGGAGGCTGAGGCAGGAGGATCACTTTAGCCCAGAAGTTCAAGGCCAGCCGGGGCAACATGGCAAGACCCTGTCTCTGCAAAAAAGAAAGAAAAATAGTAGGACATGGTGGTGCCTACCTGTGGTCCCAGCTACTTAGGAGGCTAAGGTAGGAGGATCACTTGAAGCCAGGCAGCTGAGGTTGCAGTGAGCCAAGTGTTGGTGCAGTTGCACTCCAGCCTGGGGGACAGAGTAAGACCCTGTATCAGAAAAATAAAATAAAATACAGAATAAAGAAAAGAGGCTTTGCATATTAAAAACATATAGTTGAGGGCCAGGCACCATGGCTCATGCTTATAATCCCAGCATTTTGGGAGGCCAAAGTGGACAGATCACGAGGTCAAGAGTTTGAGACCAGCATGGCCAATATGGTGAAAACCCATCTCTACTAAGAACACAAAAATTAGCTGGGCATGGTATCCTGTAATCCTAGCTACTTGGAAGGCTGAAGCAGGAGAATCACTTGAACCCAGGAGGCGGGAGGGTGTAGTCAGCTGAGATTGAGCCACTGCACTCCAGTCTGGACAACAGAGCAAGACCCTGTCTCAAAAAAAGAAGATGAATTAAGATACTCTGTCACAGAGTTGAGCAAAAAGATGTATAATTGTAGAGAAAGGGCAAAAACAATTTTGAGGCCAGGTGCGGTGGTTCATGCCTGTAATCCTAGCACTTTGGGAGGCCAAGGCAGGCAGATCACTTGAGGTCAGGGGTTCAAGACCAGCCTGGCCAACACGGCGAAAACCCATCTCTACTAAAAATACAAAAATTAGCTGGGCATGGTGGCACATGCCTGCAGTCTTAGCTACACGGGAGGCTGAGGCAGGAGAATTGCTTCAATCCAGGAGGTGGAGGTTGCAGTGAGCCAAGATCGCCCCACTCCACTCCAACCTGGGTGACAGAAAAAAAAATATTTAGAATGTCAGTCTAAACTCCAAATAATAGGAAGGAGTTTGAGAAAGAGAGATAGCAAAGGTGATGAAATAACACTATAGTTGATAGTTTAGAAAGTTTTCCCATAACTGGAGGATACATGTTTCTAAATTGAAAGAGCAAATTAGGGGAAAAGAGATCCACACCAAGGTAGTCATTGTGAAATTTCAGAACACAGGGAATACATCATTATCTACCTCAGGCAGCTGCAGTGTTATATATTGTCTCTGATTTTTGAGAAGCATGGGAAGACGGGGCCTGTTCATACAGAGCAAGCTCCAGGTGTCCAGTCAAATAAAAACATCCTTGCACGTCCTTCAGGGAACTACCAGACAGGTCAAATAATGACAGTTCTCTGGGAATGGGGCATTGCAAGAGCTCCAAACTCATTTTGTGTCCTCCAGTGGCTGCCAACCTGAGGCTTTCATTATGATTGTGGCCTGTTGGTTTTCAAAGCTACCGTAGAGCTGGGGAACAACAAATGGGTACAGCGCAAATTAAAACACCACAAAGATAACTGTTAGCTTACTGAAAATCGGCTATTTTTCTTGAATAAGTGCTATGCGTATAAGCTTTTGTCTAATTTCCAAAGTTCTGAAAAAGCCGATTTTGACTATTTTCGTCCATATTCTAATTCTTTTTGTGAAGATGATTTTCAGAGGTCCTTACTTTTGTTGTTGTTGTTGTTGTCACTGACATGTAGCTTTTTAAATTTAGGTTAACTAAAATAATTAAGCCTGGGCAACATAGCAAGACCTTGTCTCTTAAAAAAAATGATAAAAAGATTAGCTGACCATGGTGATTCATGCCTATAGTCCCAGCTACTCAGGAAGCTGAGGTGGAAGGATTACATGAACACAGGAGGTTGAGGCTACAGTAAGCTATGATCATATCACTGCACTCCTGCCTAGGTGGCAGAGCAAGACCCTGACTCTTAAAAAAAAAAAAAAAAAAAAAATTAATTTAATTAATTAAATTCCTTAGTTTTACTAACCATTTTTCTTTTTCTTTATTATTTATTATTTTGGAAGAGATGGAGTTTCACCATGTTATCCAGGCTGGTCTCAGAACTACTGAGCTCAGGTGATCTGCCTGCCCTCAGCCTCCCAAAGTGTTGGGATTACAGGTGTGAACCACCATACCTGGCCCCATTTTTCTTTTTTTTTCTTTTTTTTCAGTCAAGGTCTCACTGTCACCCAGGCTGCAGTTCACTGGTGCCATTATAGCTTACTGCAGCCTCAGTCTCCTGGGCTTAAGCAATCCTCCCACCTCGGCCCCCCAACAGCTGGGATTATAGGCATATGCCACAGTGCTCCAGACTTGCTAGCCATTTTTCAAATGCTGAAAAGCCACATGTGACTAGTGGCTACAGCATTGGACAGCATAGATACAGAACATTTCTTTTTTTTTTTTTTTTTGAGACATAGTCTCGCTGTGTCACCCAGGCTGGAGTGCAGTGGAGCAATCTCCACTCACTGCAACCTCTGCCTCCCATGCTCAAGGGATTCTCCTGCCTCAGCTTCCGAGTAGCTGGGATTACAGGCACATGCCACCGCACCCAGCTAATTTTTGTATTTTTAGTAGAGAAAGGGTTTTTCCACATTGTTCAGGCTGGTCTCAAACTCTTGACCTTGAGATCCACCCACCTCAGCCTCCCAAAGTGCTGGGATTACAGGCATAAGCCACTGCGCCTGGCAGTACAGAACATTTCTATCATCTCAAAGTTCTATTGGACAGAGTTGCTTTAAGGAATTACCCTATTATAAAATGATGAGTATACTAAAGCTCAAAAAAATTAACTCATTCAGACTTTCTGAGATTGCAAAACTCCATGTTGTTTACAACCAGCCTTCTCTCCGTGCTTTGGAGCTTTTTCATGTCAGGGAGTACAAAGAAAATGCTATTTGTGTAGAGCACATTGGGGTAAATGGATGTGACTAACAGATCATCAGCCCCTAGTCTCCTGCTTTCCTGCTGCTGTTGTCTTTACATACTCAGCACATGAATGAGGAGGATCAGCACCTCAGCACACTTAGCTGATCATGCAGTTCTGCTGTACACTATAACAGTGGTTCTCAAAGTGTGGTTCCAAGACCTGAAGCATCAGAGTTACCTGGGAGCATGTTAGCAATGGAATTTGTCAGCTCTCATCCCCATCCCAGACCTACCAAATCAGAAATTCTGGGAATGGGGTTAAGCAGTTTGTAGTTTAACAAGCCCTCCAGGAGATTCCAATACACATAAAAGCGTGAGTCCTGCTGTATTATATAAAAAGCTTATTCAATGAATACTGCTGTGAAAATTGGTTGTCCTTTATGGACAATACAGACACACAACAAAAAAAAATGTATAATATATATATATTAAATGCCTGTAAAATCAATAACAAAAATTGTGTTCTAAATACCACCTTTTGTCCCCCTCTTCAGAGATATTGCTGTCTATATCCAAGTGAATCAGTTAATTTTCATATTGAACTAACATATATTTCGTAGGTTTCCTCAGTTTAATTTTATGTTCAAACGCTCCTCAACAAGTGAACATCCTCCTTTTCTTCAGCTTTGTTTTAATATTTAGATATTATGGTTATTAATTCAGTATCTAATAGTAGAATTAGTAAGTTGAGCAAAAACTTCAGTGCCAAGACACAGAATCTGTCTTTACATGTTCGCCTTGTGGTTCTTAAATTTTTAAAAGTCATTGACTCTTCGCAGAATGTGTTACTAGAAATGGATATTATGGCTGGGCACAGTGGCTCACGCCTATAATCCCAGCACTTTGCAAGGCCAAGGCAGACGGATCATTTAAAGTCAGGACTTCAAGACCAGGCTGGCCAACATGGTAAAACCCCGTCTCTACAAAAACAAACAAAAAAATTAGCCAGGCATGGTGCGCAGCTACTCAGGAGGCTAAGGCAGAAGAATCACTTGAACCCAGAGTGCAGAGGTTGCAGTAAGCCGAGATCACACCACTGCACCCTGCCTGAGCAATGGAGTGAGACTCTGTCTCAAAAAAAAGGAGAAAAGAAATGGATATTCTCATGAGAAAAATATACCTATATCTAATGTTTTGAATAAAATTTCAAAATATGTTGATTTAATTGTAATGGGATAAAGATTTAGTTAGAAGTTCATGTTTTGTAGGATATTGCATATCCTACAATCTAGTTTGTTTATTTTTTAAAAAAATTAACTTGTTCCCTTTTCTTCCTACTTGTAATTCTAAGGTGGATACATTGCAAATAGCCTAGCAATCATGACAGATGCACTTCATATGTTAACTGACCTAAGCGCCATCATACTCACCCTGCTTGCTTTGTGGCTATCATCAAAATCACCAACTAAAAGATTCACCTTTGGATTTCATCGCTTAGGTAGGTAATTGGGGTTTCTTTTGCTTTATAATATTTTATAGTAAAACCACAATGAACTATAACTTGATTAACTGAACTCGTTCCAGTGATACCTTGTTTGAACAAAGCAAATGAAAATAGGTAAACAAGATTTATTCAAAAACATCTCTTTCAGGGTACATTCGGCCCAGTCAGCTAAACAGTTTATACATATAAAATTATATGATAATCATTAATCTTCAAACATTGCTCCCTGTGTCCTGAAGATACCATCAGAAGAAAGTTTACTTTCAGTTTATTGAACAAAGCAAAACCACATGGGTTTAACCCATTAGTGAGCATTAGCTTCTCCCTTTTACTACAGGCATTTTAGCCAAACCTACCACAGCTTAGATTTTAAGAAGAGCTATCATTTGTATTGTTAAAACGCATGAGCTGAATGAAGAGACCTCCCCTGAAACAGGCTTTGTGTGAGCAACATGGCTGTTTATTCACCTGCATGCAGGTGGGCTGAGGCTGAAAAGTGCATCAGCGAAGGGCGGTGGGATAAGAGTTGGTTTTGTTTTGTTTTGTTTTGAGACAGAGTCTTGCTTTGTCGCCAGGCGCCAGGCTGGAGTGCAGTGGCGCGATCTCGGCTCACTGCAACCGCTGCCTCCTGCGTTCAAACAGTTCTCCTGCCTCAGCCTCTCGAGTAGCTAGGACCACAGGCACGCACCACCACACCAGCTAATTTTTGTGTTTTTTAGTAGAGACGGGGTTTCACCATGGTCTCGATCTGTTGACCTCGTGATCCGCCCACCTCGGCCTCCCAAAATGTTGGGATTACAGGCGTGAGCCACCGTGCCTGGCCAGGAGTTGGCTTTATAGGTTTGGAGTGGGCAATGTAAAATTACAGTTTAGGGCAGTTTTTTGCAAGCTGGAAGGGAGTCGTAGGGTGTGGAGTCAGGTTGACCAAGGTCAGTTACGAACTTCAATGGCCTCATCAATTAAGATGCGAATAAGGAAGAATAGAGAATGTCTCAAAGTTGAGTAGGCACTGAAGGGGTTGATGATATCATCCTCTTTTCATGGTCTTTCAGTTACTTTAGATTTTCCAGGAACTCATCTGGAGTGTCCCTGCAGCTCACAGAGGTTAACATGGCATCCGTGGCACCGTCAGTCAGCCTAAAAGACCTTAGATGTATACTGTATACTATGTGGCTGAACTTGACTGCAGCCATTGCATCAACGTAATTCTGCAAATGCACACATTTGTCTTTGCCTGTTTTGAACAAATATTAATGTTTAATTATGAAGAGTTGAAATCATACATTGCTGTATACACAGCTCTTCTTACTGTATTACTGTTTTTAAACTTTTTGCTTATTTTGAAAATATGTATAAAATAATTACCTGAACTATTATATGAAGTGCCATTCACCCAGATGTCAGACCCAAAAGTAGAACTAAAAGTTGACATTTAAGTAGCTTCAGCAAAACTTGCCTCAAAGAACTAGAGTTAACATCTGATAATTTCATTTTGTAGGAACACTGATGTTCCTGGCTAATATATCAATCAGTTCCTCATCTTGTTATTTTTTAGCTTAAAAAAATTTTAACTCAGCCTGTCGGACTTCTTTTTGTTTGTTTCTTTACCTATATTTTCTTTGTATTTGTTTTTAGTTTCTGTTTTTTTTTTTTTTTTGAGACGGAGTTTCACTCTTGTTACCCAGGCTGGAGTGCAATGGCGCGATCTCGGCTCACAGCAACCTCTGCCTCCTGGGTTCAGGCAATTCTCCTGCCTCAGCCTCCTGAGTAGCTGGGATTACAGGCACACGCCACCATGCCCAGCTGAATTTTTGTATTTTTAGTAGAGACGGAGTTTCACCATGCTGACCTGGATGGTCTCGATCTCTTGACCTCGTGATCCACCCGCCTCGGCCTCCCAAAGTGCTGGGGTTACAGGCGTGAGCCACTGCGCCCGGCCGTTTAGTTTCTGTTTTTAAGATAGAGTCTTGCTCTGTTGCCCAGGCATGAGTGCAGTGGCGTGATCTCACCTCACTGCAACCTCTGCCTCCCAGGCTCAAGAGATCTTCCCACCTCAGCCTTCCAAGTAGCTGGGACCATAGGCCTGTACCAACATGCCCAGCTAATTTTTGTATTTTTTTGTAGAGACAAGGTCTACCTACAAGGGGGTCATCCCTTGTCCAGACTGATGTCAAACTCCTGCACTCAAGCCATCTTTCTGCCTTGGCCTCCCAAAATGCTGGGACTACAGGTGTGAGCCACAATGACTGGCCCACAGCATCTAGGAGTTCTTAGTTGTGACTGGGTCTTCTGGTGCAAAACTTGAGAGTATACCTAAATGGTGATATTCCAAGTAGCTATCCAGGTCATCAGGTTGGAAATTATCTAGCATCCCTACCCCTCAGCACTCTTAGCTACTGTACAAAAGAACTAAAGCCCCAAGTGAAGTTTTTCTTTTGTTAAGCTACCGCACAATGCATGTGAAAGTGTTCCTGCTAAGACTCAGTGGCTCACACCTGTAATCCCAGCACTTTGGGAAGCCGAGGTGGGCGGATCACCTGAGGTCAGGACTTCAAGACCAGCCTGGCCAACATGGTGAAACCCCATCTCTACTAAAAATACAAAAATTAGCTGGGCGTGGTGGCACACACCTGTAATTCCAGTTACTTAGGAGGCTGAGGCAGGAGAATTGCTTGAACCTGGGAGGCAGAGGTTGCGGTGAGCCATGATTTTGCCACTGCATTCCAGCCTGGGCTGCAGAGTGAAACTCTGTCTCCAAAATAAAAAAGCATTCCTAAAAAAAACCCCACTGCTTCTCAATATATTTTACAATTGTTTGTTTACTGGTTGCCTTGGGATTTTTAAACAGCTTCAAAGTTATTTTTAAACATTAATTACTTTTGTGATTTAAACACCTGGAGTTAAGATCTAAAATGTAAACATCATCATGGAATGGGAATTTTTTTTAACACTGAGAGAGTACATTCATATAGTCCTGTGGTTCTTAACCTCTTTTAGGGTATAAACCCCTTGGAATTTTGATGAAAGCAGTGAAACGCTCCCTCAGAAACATGCAATAACAGAACATAGAAGGTGCTACACATATAAGTTAAGAACCCATAAAAATGAAAATTCTATTAAATATTAAAGAAGTACTTAGTGTTTGCTCTACATAGTCACTTTGCTTCTTCATAAATAAGTACTATGTAAAAATGAGAGAAAATAGAACTGACTGGTCCTATGTGTCTCTGGAATTTTCTTCCTTTCTTTCTTTCTTTCTTTCTTTCTTTCTTTCTTTCTTTCTTTCTTTCTTTCTCTTTCTTTCTTTCTTTCTTTCTTTCTTTCTTTCTTTCTTTCTTTCTTCTTTCTTTCCTTTCTCCTTTCTTTCTTCTTTCTTTCCTTTCTTTTTTTTTTTTTTTGAGTTGGAGTCTCACTCTATCACCCAGGCTGGAGTGCAGTAGCACAATCTTGGCTCACTGCAACCTCCTCCTCTTGGGTTCAAGTGATTCTATTGCCTCAGCCTCCCAAGTAGCTAGGATTACAGGCACATGCCACCATGCTATTTTTTTTTTGTATTTGTAATAGAGATGGTGTTTCACCATGTTGGCCAGGTTGTTCTCAAACTCCTGACCTCAGGGGATCTTCCCACCTCAGCCTCCCAAAGTGTTGGAATTATAGACATGAGCCACTGTGCCCAGCTGTCTCTGGAATTTTCTATAGAAAGTTAAATCTTTCCCTTTCCTTAAAAGTGCTAAGTTCCAAAAAGGTAGAGTAGACAGCAGCATTTGATTCCTGTCTCTCTGAGAGTTCATAAAAACATAGAAGTACCAAAACGCCAAAGAGAATTACATGATTGGGTTACCAATATACGAATTTCCAGAAGTTTTTGGAAGCTGGAAAGTAGATAGAAGTGTGTTGAAGGAGAGAACAAGCCAAAAGGCAACGTGTAGAACATTCTCTGAACTAGGAACTGGATCAGCCCAACAGATCTTAAGGCTTAGGGACAGAGATGAGCAGAAATTAGAATTGGGGCTGAAAGCAGGGAAGATTAATTGAATGACTATCAATGGGAAGCCATTCCCAGTGGTCACTATGCCCCTACCTCCCTTCTTACTCCTACCTCTACTCAGGCAGCTTGCATTTTCCCCAAGGTAAAACACCAGATAGTTCATCTAGAAAGAAACGGAACAAAATGTTTGGGGCAAACTAAGAATTAGTGTAGATATTGGTGTTCCAAAATAAGTCTTACTTTTATTAGAATTCAGAGTTCTGCCACCTTATATCCTGATTCTCCACCTGCTCACCCTAAAGGAATACAGTTGTCCTACTTTGCCCTGCCCTACACCTCATATTAATTACCACTTTAGGCTGGGCATGGTGGCTTATGCCTGCAATCCCAGCATTGTGGGAGACGGAGGCAGGAGGATCCCTTGAGCCCAGAAGTTCAGGACCAGCCTGGGCAACACAGGAAGACTATGTCACTACCAAAAAATATTATTTCAGTTCATTTCTGGTTTATCCTTACAGGATTTCCTTTTCACAAAAGATAGTTTCCAATCCTTCTACCCTAAGTATGAATAGACAACCAAGAATCTTCCAGCATATGGGAAAAAACAGCAGCATGAACTAAAATAACCAAAACTAAACTAACAGAAAAATTAACCCTAAAGAAAAGAGAGGTAACTTAAGGAACCAGGAGAGGCTGGGCGCAGCCTATAAATAATGCTTGCATTTTTTGGGAGGCCAAGGATCACTTGAAGCCAGGAGTTTGAGACCAGCCTGGCCAATATGGCAAAACCCTATTTCTACTAAAAATACAAAATTTAGCTGGACATGGTGGTGCCATGTAATACCATGTAATACGGAGTACCTGTAATACCAGCTACTCTGAAGGCTGAAACACGAGAATCACTTGAACTCAGGAGGCAAAGGTTGCAGTGAGCCAAGATGGAGTCACTGCACTTCAGGCTGGGCAAAAGAGTGAGACAATGTCCCAAAAAAAAAAAAAGAAAAGAAAAGCAAAAAGAACCAGGAGAAAAGTTTTTAAATTATATTATATGCTCAGAATAATAAAACAATAAAACATTTTGGAAAAATAAATATAAGAGATAGCACTTTCAAATTAAAATTATTCCTGAAATTTATTATTTATTTATTTATGTAGACCACTCCTTTTTTTTTTTTTTTTTTTTTTTGAGACAGAGTCTCTCTCTTTTGCCCAGGCTAGAGTGCAGTGTCAGGATCTCGACTCACTGCAACCTCTGCCTCCTGGGTTCAAGTAATTTTTGTGGCTCAGCCTCTCCAGTAGCTGGGACCACAGGCATGTGCCACTACACTGGGCTTATATCTATGTATATATATATATTTATTTATTTATTTATTTTAGTAGAGATGGGGTTTCACCATGTTGGCCAGGCTGGTCTTAAACTCCTGGCCTCAAGTGATCCACCCGCCTCAGCCTGCCAAAGTGCTGGGATTACAGGCATCAGCCACTGCACCCAGCCATTCCTGAAATTCAGAAATGTTTTATTTTTTTGAGACAGGGTCTCACTCTGTCGCCCAGGCTGGAGCTGGAGTGCAGTGGCACCATCATAGCTTACTGCAACCTCAACCTCCTGGGCTCAAGGGATCCTCCCACCTCAGCTTCTTAAGTAGTTGGGACTACAGGCACAAGCCACTGGGCCCTGCTAATTTTTTTTTTTTTTTTTTTTTTTTTTTTTTGGTAGAGATGGAGTCTCACTTTTTGCCCAGCTTTGTCTCGAACTCCTGGGCCCAGGTATTTTTTCTGCCTTAGCCTTCCAGAGTGCTGAGATAAGAGGCATGAGCCACTGTGCCAGGCTAAAATTTTTATTTTTAACAGAAGGCCTAGGCTGGGTGCAGTGGCTCATGCCTGTAATCCTAGCACTTTGGGAGGCTGAGGTGGGAGGACTGTATGAAGCCAGGAGTCCAAGACCAGCCTGGGCAACCAAGTGAGAGCTTGCCTTCTCCAAAAATTTAAAAAATTAGCTAGGTGTGGTGGTCTGTTTCTGTAGTCCCAGCAGCTCAGGGAAGCCGAAGCAAGAGGATTGCTTGAGTCCAGTAGTATAAAGCTGCAGAGCTGTGATTGTGCCACTGCACTCCAGCCTGAGCAACAAAGCAAGGTCCATCTCTTTTAAAAAAATAAAAATTTAAAAAACCTCACCCCTGTAATCCTGGCACTTTGGGAAGCCAAAGTGGAAGGATCGCTTGAGGCCAGGACATCAAGACCAGCCTGGGCAACATGGCAAAACCTGTCTGAGCGAGGTAGCACATGCTATAGCCCCAGGTACTCAGGAGGCTCAGGCTGATGGTTTGAGCCCAGGAAGTGGAGGTTGCTGTGAGCTGAGATCACATTATTGCAACCCAGCTTCAGTGACAGAGCCAGACCCCAATCTAGGATGTCCAAAGCCTTACTATTAAGAACCTCAGAAAAATAGAACTTAAAAAATAAAAAGAAGTAACTACTTAATATGTGTAGTATTTCTTTTTGAGGTATTGAACATGTTCTGGAATCAATAGTGATAATGGCTATACAACTTTGTACATGTACACTATAAATTGGTAAATTTTGTTACATGAATTTTATCTCAATTTTTTAAAGTCATCTAAAAAAAATGAAAGGGAGTGAATTGTTAAAGATATAGATAGATGGGTATTTCCAGAGCTCAGGAGATACGCAAGCTTCACACTGAAACTTTTGGGATCTTCTTTCTATTTTGTATTCTAAAATATTATGAGGACATATTACTCTTCTCTTTGAAGTAATGGTGGAAATTTAGAAGAAAAAAACTTAAATTTGCTTGAGGAAGATTCAAAAGACAACAAACATACATATGATTTGATGAATAAAGCTGTAACCCAAAGCAGTTGGTGTTCCTGAGTTCCGCAGTACCATTGCTTCATGAGTAATCTCTTGAAGTTCTATGGGGAGAGATATGTTTACATTTGAACACATTTAAGTAGGATAACTCTTGTGACCTCTAATTCCAGAGCTGGAGATTCAGGTCCTGAAGAACTTTATAGAGGGAATCCCCACAAGAAACTTGGTTTGTTACCATTGTTGTTGAATTTTGTTTTGTTCTGATGGCGTTGGGGGGGGCGGTGGGACAGTGATGAGTTTTTTCTCTGTTATTTTGTAAATATGCAAAATGTGGCAAAAGTCAAATTTTATTTTATTTATTTTTTTATTTGAAAATGGGTCTTACTCTGTTGCCCAGGCTGGAGTGTAGTGGCATGATCTCAGCCCCCTGCAGCCTTGACCTCCCAGGCTCAAGCTATCCTCCCACATCAGCCTCTCTATGGCTATCTTTTGTATTTTTTGTATAGGCTAGATTTTGCCATGTTTCCCAGGCTGTTTTCAAACTCCTGGCCTCAAGCAATCCACCCGCCTCGGCCTCCTAAAGTGCCGGGATTACAGGCATAAGCCATGGTGCCTGGCCAAAAATTATTCTTAAAAGAAAAGGTTTACTCAGAAAAGTCTTGCTTTCATTCCCTTCCATTCCATCCCCCCCATCCCATTCGGTAAGAGTAGACCCTTTTAATTGGCTTCTGGCCTATTCCTTCCAACACTTCCTTTTGAAAACATAAGCAGATACATATATATGTTCATATCCTGCTTCTCACCACCGTTTTTTATGCAATAGACAGTATACTATATACTCAATTCTAGACCTGGAGGCAGTGATTGTATATAGAGTTCCACCTCCAGGAGATCACTTTATAACAGTACATAGAAGCTTCTGGTTTGAAAATGCCAGAGCTCAAAGGAGGAGAACAACCACTTAACTATTCACATAAAAGTAATATTCCCTTGCTACTTTTGAATAAAAATTGAGCACAGGATATTGTCTTGGGATTCTGCATAAGGAAGCATAAAATTAGATTTCCTGGAAATTTCTTCTACACTGAGGAAGGAAATTTTACACTCTATCTGACAGTAGTAAATATCAAACCATGGTTTAGCTGTAATTGCTATTTTAGTTGTTACATGGATGTGTTTTCTACTTTAAAAGATCGCATTCTCTGTTGGCTTTAGCTTGGTTTATATTTATCTTCGGACTCTTGATTGTAGACTTTTTTTTAAATTTTAAACTTTTTACAATTTTTAAAAAAAAGATGGTGTTTCACCTTGTTGATCAGGCTGGTCTTGAACTCCCGACCTCAGGTGATCCGCCCGCCTTGGCCTCCAAAGTGCTTGGATTACAGGCGTGAGCATTGATTGTAGACTTTTTTTTTTTTTTTTTTTTTTTTGAAACGGAGTTTTACGCTTGTTGCCCTGGCTGGAATGCAATGGTGCAATCTAGGCTCACCACAGCCTCCACCTCCCAAGTTCAAGTGATTTCCTGCCTCAGCCTCCCGAGTAGCTGGGATTACAGACATGTTCCGTCATCCTCAGCTAATTTTGTATTTTTAGTAGAGACGGGGTTTCTCCATGTTGGTCAGGCTGGTCTCGAACTGCCAACCTCAGGTGATCCACCCATCTCAGCCTCCCAAAGTGCTGGGATTACAGAGGATGACAGAGAGGGGCTCCAGTGTTTTTCATGTGAGCCTTGAAAACTCCTAGTTTGGGCAGTTTATTGATGTTTTAAAATATACAGTAAACCATTTTCATATTTTATAGTACTATCAAAACTTGATAATCATCTATGTTTTCTCCCATTTAATTTTTTCTTTTAGCATTTATTAGCCATTCAAACTGTTTATTCTCTATATATGAAATTCAGGATGTATTTTAGTTTTTATTAGATCATCGACCATAAACATTTGTTTGTATTTCAGCTAAATGAAAAGACTTGGCCGGGCGCGGTGGCTCACGCCTATAATCCCAGCACTTTGGGAGGCCGAGGCGGGTGGATCACGAGGTCAAGAGATAGAAACCATCCTGGTCAACAAGGTGAAACCCCGTCTCTACTAAAAATACAAAAATTAGCTGGGCATGGTGGCGTGCGCCTGTAGTGCCTGCTACTCGGGAAGCTGAGGCAGGAGAATTGCCTGAACCCAGGAGGCGGAGGTTGTGGTGAGCCGAGATCGCGCCATTGCACTCCAGCCTGGGTAACAAGAGCCAAACTCCGTCTCAAAAAAAAAAAAAAAAAAGAGAGAAAAGACCTGTTATCTTGTATCAAATACACATATTCAAAATCGTCTTACTCCCTCCTCTCAGGCTACAGTTCAGCCAGGTGGAGTGATTTAATTATGTATGTGTGTAGTTAGCTGGCAAAATATATTTTTAAAACTATATTAAGCTTGTTGCAGTGGTTCATGCCTGTAATCCCAGCACTTTGGGAGGCCACGGTGGGCGGATCACCTGAGGTCAGGAGTTTGAAACTACCCTGGCCAATATAGTGAAACACCGTTTCTATTAAAAATACAAAAAAAATTAGCTGGGCCTAGTGGCATGCGCCTGTAATTCCAGCTACTCGCGAGGCTGAGGCAGGAGAATCGCTTGAATCTGGGAGACAGAGATAGCAGTCAGCTGAGATCTCGCCACTGCACTCCAGCAGGGGTGACAGAGAGAGGCTCTGTCTCAAAACAAAACAAAAAAACTGTATTAATGAGTTTTGTAGTATTTTCTTTTTTTTTTTTTTTTTTTAGAGACGGAGTTTCGCTCTTGTTACCCAGGCTGGAGTGCAATGGCGCGATCTCGGCTCACTGCAACCTCCGCCTCCTGGGTTCAGGCAATTGTCCTGCCCCAGCCTCCTGAGTCGCTGGGATTACAGGCACGCGCCACCATGCCCAGCTAATTTTTTGTGTTTTTAGTAGAGACGGGGTTTCACCATGTTGACCAGGATGGTCTCGATCTCTTGACCTCGTGATCTACCCGCCTCGGCCTCCCAAAGTGCTGGGATTACAGGCTTGAGCCACCGCGCCCGGCCTGGGTTTTGTAGTATTTTCGTAAAAAGCCTTTTTTTTCCTCTGAGACAGGATCTTGCTCTGTTGCCCAGGGTGAAGTGCAGTGGCATGAATCAAGGCTCACTACAGCCTTGACCTCCTGGGCTCAAGCAATCCTCCTACCTCAGCCTCCAGAGTAGCTGGAAATAGGTATGTGCTACCAGGCCTAGTTTGTATTTATTTATTTATTAATTAGAGACGGGATTTCACCATGTTGCCCAGGGTCGTCTCAAACTTCTGAGCTCAAGCAATCTGCCCTCCTCAGCCTCCCAAAGTGCTGGGATTATAGGCATGAGCTACCACACCCTCCCACTTTTCAAGACTTATTTTTTTAGTTTTATTTTTTTCTTTTTTTCAAACAATATATTTCTTCATGAAGCCCTATTTTCAAGACTTTTAAATGCTAAATTTCCGTTTAGATTGAAATAGGACCATTCAAGTTCACATAAAGTGGCTGAGGTGGAGGATTGCTTAAGACAAGGGGTTTAAGACCAACCTAGCCAACATAGTGTTACCCTGTCTCTATTATTTAAAAAAAAAAAAAAAAAAAATTTATCTAAAGCTAATGGCGTGGTAACTTTCACAGAAATCGAGGATTTTAACTGTGAAAGTTTCCGAGTTTCCTTTAAGAAAATGAAATAGTCATCTGATATGTACTTCTTTTGTCTTGGAAAACTTTATTGTAAGTTATGTGACTGAAGACCAACCCAGAACAAGAATGAGAAAATTGGAGCAGGTCATAATTTGGTAGTTGATTGAAAGCTTCTCTTTCTCGATCTCCTGACCTTGTGACCTGCTTGTCTCGGCCTCCCAAAATGCTGGGATTACAATCCACTAAACGCGCCTGGCCAGAGCTTCCCTCTCTCTTAAACGGGGGAGAGGGAGGGAGCTGAATTTTGCCTATTTTTATCTGCATTCCATCATGTTCAGAATATTATGAATGAAAAATGTTTGAACCCTAAGTTAGTCCTATTTATGGTATTTCACTAAAGCATAATGTATTCAAACAAAAGAGCTTTTTATCAATAAATTGTTACATTTCTGCTCTTAGAATTTTTAGTTAGATAGTATTGTTTATGCTTTATACTTCCAATTATAAATCTCAGCCCTAAAAATCACTTTAAAGTTTACTTTCTTTTTTTTCCTTTTGCACTTGTTACTAATCTATCCTAGAATACATTTTGGCAGGTGATTAGAATAAAAGACAACAGATCAATATCTTTGCTTGTCACCAAGTGGACCTCATTCTTTATTAATGAGGCACACTCCTTATTAATGACTGGAAAAGGGATATCTTTGATAGCAGTATCTGAATATGACATTTCAGGAGTTTCTAGGAATCAGCTGAATTCCATTACAGTTAACTTCAGGCAGGCATTAGAATCTCTTGTCTGCTTATGTGGGTGAAAACTGTGGCATAGAGAACTGACTTTTCAGCTGTAGGCTGCCAGAGTAGAGTGGGCCTCGTAAGGGTGGGAATCCTGCCAAGGAGCTCTGTTCATGCCTTTTGTTTGACTTTCATTTCACTTTATCTTCAATGTAAGTTTGCCTTATCTGAGAATTGACAAAAAGGCGATTTTTAAGTGGTTTAGTAAAATCACGGGAGTGTGGGGTTTGTCAGATTTAGCATACTCACAGGATGCCTAATATGTCTGAAATATTGCATAGGACATACTTACACTAAATAATTGTTTGTTGTCTGAAATAAAAATTTAACTGGCCATCCAATATTCTATCTGATAGACCTACTAGGGTAATTATAATTTATCATCCAAACCAGAACAGTTTTGAGAGTGAAATGGGGCACTATTCATAATCATGCCAGGACAGCAAACATAAACTAGTACTATCCCGGAAAAATTGGAAACTATAGACAACCTAATTATATAAAGGGTTTTGAAGTAAATTTTAATTATGGGTTTTAAATTTCATTACTAAGCACATCTCTATGCCATTACCTTGTGTGGCTATGAATCTTTGTAAATGTAAAGTGTACTGCTTTGTAAAAAATTTTTTGAGTGACAGAGGTCTTGCTCTATCCCCTTGGCTGGAGTGTAGTAATGCACTGTCATAGCTCACTGCAGCCCCAAACTCCAAGTGATCCACCTGCCTCAAACTCCCAAGTAACTGGGATGACAGGTATAAACTACCACACTTAGTCAATTTTGGGGGGAGAAACAGGGTCACACTATGTTGCTCAGGCTTGTCTTGAACTGCTGACCTCAAGTGATCCTCCCCCACTTAGCTTCCAAAGTAGCAGGGATTACAGGTGTGAGACACTACTTGCTTTATAATTTTTATATTAAAATTTTGGTTAGGGCACCTTAAAAATTAATGGTGACCTGACTGCTAGCTTCAGTCTTTATACTGGTTAAAGTTCTCCAGGTGGTAGGAGGCTACCACAAGTACATGAGATTCTACAGTTTCAAATTTTTTAAATTATTTCTTCTTCTTTACTGTATTTATTTATTACTATTTATTTATTTATTTTGAGACAGCCTCGCTCTGTCACCCAGGCCGAAGTGCAGTGATACAATTTCAGTTCACAGCAACCTCCTCCTCCCAGGTATGGGCAATTCCTGTGCCTCAGCCTCCTGAGTAGCTGGGATTACAGGCAGCTGCCAGCACACCCAGCTAATTTTTGTACTTTCAGTCCATATGGAGTTTTACCATGTTGGGCAGGCTGGTCTTGAACTTCTGACCTCAGGTGATCCGCCCAACTCGGCCTCCCAAAGTGCTGGGACTACAGGTATGAGCCATCGCACCCAGCCTCTTTGCAGTATTTTTGTATGTTTACTTTACCATCAGCAGTTACAACTTCGACAAGAAATTCCATGTGTTTTCTTTTATTTGGCTTATGCCTTCTCTTTTAACCTATTTACTTTCTGTTTTTGGGGGATTAAGGAATAACCTATTATTCATATTTAGCTTTATTTTCTTAATTGTGTAGCCTTTTATTTTCCCTTGCTTAACCCTTAACTAATTTATTTCTACAAAATCATCCATAAATATTTGAATACCTGCTATAAGTGAACTACTCTGCTAAGTACCACAGTAAATATGACATGGACTACAACTTGGACCATATCCTCAAAGAATGTATAGTCTGTACTTAATATAGACGTCTCACCATAGCTTTGTATATTTCATTAAGTGTTTTCTCTTTTTCAGCTTATATCTCTTTTTTAAATATATTAATATAACTCTTTCCAAGTATGATTATCTGTATGTTAGGAATAGGTGTTTCATGGTTTTTTAATAGAAATGGTATATGTTTTTGTTCTAATATCTGTTCTATTGATGCACAGGTTTTTATAGCTTTGACTACATTAATTAGGTGTCTTCAGAAAAGAGCCTGTAATTGCTAGATAAGTTTTTTGTTATAATTTATACATTGAAATGAAAATGTGTCAAAGTTCAATATACTTAAACAACTTTGAGCAGTGAGTTATTCCACATAACAGTTTTTCAGATTATTTTACCTTTTAACACTTACAGAGGATTAATGTCAGGTTTCTCTAAAGGCAAATTTTTCTTTAAATTATTTTCTTGCTTTTATTGTTTGAGGGTCAACCCTTGTTTCATGTAATAACATTAATTGTTTTTAAATATACTTCATATTGCTCTTTTTGTTATTTTGAAAAGATACAAAATTATTTTGCTTTATATTTACATGGTAGAAAAGTCAGATGATACAAAGGCATATATAGGGCAAGCTCATCCCTGTCTCCCAGCCACCAGTTGTCCTCACCCGAGATAACCAGGTTGTTTTTTGTTGTTGTTGTTTTTGAGGAGTCTCACTCTGTCGCCCAGGCTACAGTGCAGTGGCACAGTCTCGGTTCACTGCAACCCTTGCCTCCTAGGTTCAAGCAATTCTCCTGCCTCAGCCTCCTGAGTAGCTGGGACTACAGTCGCATGCCACCATGCCCAGCTAATTTTGTATTTTTAGTAGAGACAGGGTTTCACCATGTTGGCCAGGATGGTCTCGATACCCTGACCTTGTGATCTACCCACCTCAGCCTCCCAAAGTGCTGGGATTACAGGCGTGAGCCACCGCGCCCAGCTGATAACCAGTCTTTAATGAGTATTTTGTATAATGCTTCTAGAGATTGTGTTTACAGGTGATTATTTTTATATTCTTTTTTTTCTTTTTAACACAAATGGTAACATCATACACAGATGTGTACTTTGCTTTTTTCCACATAATGCTATGTGTGGAGCATTATTCCTTACCAGAATAAGCTTTTTTATTCTTCTTTTTACATGCATGGTATTCCATGTTACAAGGTCCCTACTAATCACTTTTTTTTGTTGTTTCCAATAATTTGCTATTATATACAACATTTAATGAACAGCCTTCATGAAGGCATGAATATTTGCATGCCTTAAAAAAGTTTTTTTAGTCTAAAGGTAATATGCATTTATGGTAAAAACTTAAAACACTTCAAATATTACCTAAAAGAATACAGTGAAAAATAAATCCCCTAAACTTCTAGTACCACTTTCCAAATGTAATACTTCCTTGTGATTATCAATTTATTTGATTTTTGTTTTTCTTTTTTTTCTTTTTTTGAAAATAAATGTCTGTGTGGTATCCCCACTATATATGTATAAATCATAACTTACGAAGTTCCTCTTCAGTGGACATATAGGATGTCTCAGATATTTTTTTGGATACTATAGGCAATGCTACAGTGAAAACATTGTACATATCTTTGCACACATGGAGGTGTTTCTATCAAGTAGAGTCCTAGAGGTAGAACTGTTAGATGAAGGAATGTGTATGTTTTAAGTTTTGATTAGCTTTACCAGTTGGCTCTCCAAAAAGGTAATACTATTTGATATTTCCACCAGTAGATCCCTGCTATCTCTATTATCAAACTTTTGATTTTCAAAAAAAATTTGCCAATTTAGTAGGAGGAAATAAATCTTATTCCTATTTGAATTTCATTTATTATGATATATTAAGGATTTGGCCATTTCTGTAGTATGAATTACTATTGATGTCCTTTAGCCATTTTTTTAATTGATTTCTTTTTCTTTTTCTTTTTTTTTTTTTTTTTTTTTTTGAGACAGGGTCTCGCTGTGGAGACTGGGCTGGAGTCCAGTAGCACACAGTTCACTGCAGCCTCGACCTCCTGGGATTAAACAATCCTCCCACCTCAGCACCCCAAGTAGCTGGGACTACACGCACTCACCACCATGTCCAGCTAATTTTTAATATTTTTTAGAGATAAGAGTCTTGATCCTCTTGTAGTTCGTAAGTGTGATAGTTGGGTGTTCACATACATGTGTGAGATGTGCCACCCTGGAAACTTGTTACAACGTTGGCACATTATCCATTTGACATGAAAGGAAGGAAAAAACAAAAAGACATGGAGTCTCACCATGTTGCCCAGGCTGATCTCAAACTCATGGGCTCAAGTGATCCTTCTGTCTCAGCCTCCCAAAGTGTTGGGGGATTTATAGGCATGAGCCACCGCACCTGGCCTATTACCAACATTTGAGTGTACCTTTTAATATCAAAAAATTAGTCTGTGGTCACATATGTTACAAATCTTTTTTCTCATTTTGTCATTTTTTACCTTGCATGGTAAAAATGCACATAATGATCTGTAAATATACATAATTTGACTCTGGAGAGAGATGAGTGGAGGATGGGGAGAGAGAAGGGTAAATTAGTGGAGGATCCAGATCAGTCAAGTTGCTAAACAAGTTGTTTTTTCTATACATGCTAAACACTTTTTAAATAAGAAAAACGACTAGCCAGGTGTGATGGCATGTGCCGGTAGTACCAGCTACTTGGAGGCTGAGATGGGAGGATCACTTGAGCCTGGGAGATCAAGGCTGCAGTGAACTATGGTCATGATCAGGCCACTGCATTCCAGCCTGGGTGAGAGAGTGACACCCTGTCTCAAAAAATAAGAAAAATGACGTGACAAGGCTGGGCACGGTGACTCACGCCTGTAATCCCAGCACTATGGGAGGCTGAGTTGGGTGGATCACTAGGTCAGGAGTTCAAGACCAGCCTGGCCAAGATGGTGAAACCCCATCTCTACTAAAAATACAAAAAATTAGCTAGGCATGGTGGTGCATGCCTGTAATCCCAGCTACTCGGGAGACCGAAGCGGAGAATTGCTTAAACCTGAAAGGTGGAGGTTGCAGTACGCTGAGATCGTGCCACTGCACTCCAGCCTAGGTGACAGAGGGAGACTCTATCTAAAAAAAAAAAAGAAAGAAAAATGGCGTGACAAAAATTATATGAGACTTTTATCTCCTTAGAGGAAAGAATATTAAAAAGACTGTTTCATTGGATGAAGTATAATAACCATACTGAAAATGTATTTGTTACATATATTTTTCCCTCTAGAGGTTTTGTCAGCTATGATTAGTGTGCTGTTGGTGTATATACTTATGGGATTCCTCTTATATGAAGCTGTGCAAAGAACTATCCATATGAACTATGAAATAAATGGAGATATAATGCTCATCACCGCAGCTGTTGGAGTTGCAGTTAATGTAATGTAAGCCCTGTTTTTTTCACATTAATATTTTCAAGTACTGTGAACTCTGAGACTATTGCATATGCATTTAGTAATGTGCAGTGATATTTTGATATTTTAAAAATTATATAGGTCATTAATTTTTCTTATAAATGAAACACTTTGGACATTATAAATTCCTCATTAATTTTCTCAGGTATATTGGAGATTGAGTTAAAATCATGAATTTAAGTAGGACGAAGTTGTTTGTTGTTTAACTTTTAGAATACTTTTATGTTAACTAGATTTTTTTTCTTTGTCAATTTTTTTCCCTCAAAACTTTTTAGGGAAGAAACTTTTGAAAGTTTAACATAGGCCAGGTACAGTGGTTTACACCTATAATCCCAGCACTTTGGAAAGCCAGGGTGGGAGGCTCACTTAAGCTCAGGAGTTCAAGACAGCATGGCCTAACATAATGAGGCCTCATGTCTACTCAAAATAAAAATTAGCTGGGCACGGTGGCTCGTGCCTGTGGTCCCAGCTGCTTGGGAGGCTGAAGTGGGAAGGTCACTTAAGCACAGGAGATCAAGACCGCATTGAGCTATAATTGGGCCACTGCTCTCCAGCCTGGGAAACAGAGAGAGAGATCGTGTCTCAAAAACAAACAAAAAAAAGAAGTTATAATCATTTAGACTAGAGTTAGCAATTTTTTTCTGTAAAAGGCTAGATAGTCAACATTTTAAGCTTTGAGATCTATATATTCTCTTTTTTTTTTTCTTATTTCCCTCCCCCTCCTCCTGCCCATATATTCTCTTTCAAAACTACTCAACACTGTTGTTATAAAACAAAAGCAGCCACACTTAGAATGTAAACAAATGAACCTGGCTGTGTTCCAAATGAACATGGCTGTGTTTTTTTTTTTTATGTAAAAAGAAAAATCAGCGAGCCAAATATTATCTGCCAGCCGCAGTTTACCAATCTGCCCTAGTGGCTTCTTTTTGTACTTAGAATGAAATCAAATTTTTTGCCGTAGCATTGTTATTAAGACTGCATACCTCTACAACTCATCTCTTGACACTTTTGCTCACTTTATTCTGACCACAGTGACTGTCTTTCTTTTTCAAGTACAAAGAGCACATTTTCACGTTAGGGGCTTTGCTTTGCTTTTCTTCTGCCTAGAACCCTCTTCGACCACTTGCTTTCTGACCTCCTTCAGGTATCTGCTCAAGAGAAAATCTGAGAATCCTTCCCCTAAAACTCTGCCCATCATCTCCATCCCCTTAAAATGCTTTATGTTTCTCTAAAGCATTTCACATTGCCTGGCTATACATTATGTATTTATTTGTTGGCTTCTCTGCTTTCTCTACTAGAACATAAGCTCTGTGGGGGTAGGGATATGTCTATCTTATTACCGTTTTGACCCCAGCACCTAGAACAGTACCTGATAAATAATAGGCACTCTAAATTTATTAAAAAGGTGAGTTCCATGTTACCTCATTAGTGTCTGACTAGTAACAAATGTTTTTGTCAATATTAGGAAAAATAATAATATTTTCTTTTATTTTTAACAGAATGGGGTTTCTGTTGAACCAGTCTGGTCACCATCACTCCCATTCCCACTCCCGGCCTTCAAATCCTCCTGCCATAGGTTCTGGGTGTGAACGCAACCATGGGCAGGATAGCCTGGCAGTGAGAGCTGCATTTGTACATGCTTTGGGGGATTTGGTACAGAGTGTTGGTGTGCTAATAGCCGCATACATCATACGATTCAAGGTAATATGATTGCTAATTTTTCTATTTTAAAATGTATTTAATTTCAACATGACAACTAAGGCTGATTGTCTTTTATTAGTATACTGGACACCAATGCCAGTTCTATTCATTTTACATTGATGTAAGTTTACTTGACCATCATTAAAGTTCTTTTGCTAGCAGTAAACAAAATTATATCACCTCACAATGTAACTTTTCTGTATTTGGCTTTTGTAGTGCCTTCACTGAATAACAAATTTTCTTCTCTTTTTTTCTTTTGAGACAGAGTCTCAGTCTCTCACCCAGGCTGGAGTACAGTGGCACAGTCTTGGGTCACTGCAGCCTCTGCCTTTCAGGCTCAAGTGATTTTCATGCCCCAGCCTCCCAAGTAGCTGAGATTAGAAGCACATGCCACCATGCCCAGCTAATTTTTGTATTTTTAATAGAGACAAGGTTTTGCCATGTTGGCCAGGCTGGTCTCAAACTCCTGAGCTCAAGAGATCCACCCACCTCAGCCTCCCAGAGTGCTGAGATTACAGCATGAGCCACCATACTTGCGCAGATAACTGTATTTTAAGTCTCGTGATTGAATTGCTAGGTAGTGAAATGTGCTCTGGACCAAAAATCCAGAGATCTGGGTTGGTTCTAGTTTTGGCTCTGCTGTTAGTGCTTTGACCTTGAGAGCAAGTACCTCAACTCGAAACTTGAGTTTCTTCTTCATTACAAGGGGCTTAGACTAGTGGCTGCTAAAACTGTTTCCAGAGCTGGGTACAGAGCTGTACCTATGATAGCAAGACACACACACACACACACACACACACACACACACGCACGCACACACTTCTTTCCAGCTCTGATATTCTAGAAGATTTGGAGACAGCACAGGGAACAATAGAACAAGTGATTACATTTCTAGAAATAGGTCCCATGAGGCAAGTGATGTAAATGTCTAGGATAAAGATGCTTCTCAATTATAATATCCAACTTTTAAAGTTAATGTATAGTCCTGCTAAAGAAAATCAATATTCCTTGTTTTGCTTTGTAGTCTGTTTTATGTCTGTCTATATTTAATCATAAATTTTTATCTGTTACTCTTTAGCCAGAATACAAGATTGCTGATCCCATCTGTACATATGTATTTTCATTACTTGTGGCTTTTACAACATTTCGAATCATATGGGATACAGTAGTTATAATACTAGAAGGTAAGATCTCACTAATATCTTTATTATGAGTTTATTACTTCCCTAAAGCAGATTAGGAGTCACAGGATATTCTGAATAGGAATTACATCTTTTGCTTTCTACTAATACCTATTAGGCCATATAACAGTACCTTACATGTATATAAGGATCAATGCACTTTCCCATCTCTTACCCATTTGACACTTATAATAGTTAAGCAAAGTAGGTAAGGCAGATAATGTGGCAAATTATCTCCATTTACAGATAAGAAAATTGAGGTTCAGAGGGATAACATACTTTGGTTAAAGTCATGTTGCTAATAAACCATAGCACGAGGACAAAAATGCAACTCTAGGTAGGATTTCCTTAATTCCCACTTAGCTTGTGACTTTGTTATATTTACTGCATCCTTCCCTTAGTGATATGTATAAACATGAAAATAAAAGTTCTCAACAATAGGTTTATCATCACTATATGTTTTTCTCTTTCCTTTTTTTTGTCTATCATAGCTTATCTGCTAATGAAGTATTCTGGTTTGATTGGCATTTCTTCTTAGTGAGAATGAATATGTTTTTAAAATATGTATTACCCTCTTGTATATGTTTTACATTTTTAATAAAAATATATGTGTATGTGGTTTTCTTGAAGTATTAATATTTTAAAGTATTTGTTTAAACTGAATTTAGTAAAGCCATTTGTTTTCTTTGAGAAATACCGGTAATGTAAAAGTTCTCTTTTTCCTAAATAAATTTTACATATAAATTACATATTCCTAATAGGTGTGCCCAGCCATTTGAATGTAGACTATATCAAAGAAGCCTTGATGAAAATAGAAGATGTATATTCAGTGGAAGATTTAAATATCTGGTCTCTCACTTCAGGAAAATCTACTGCCATAGTTCACATACAGCTAAGTATGTTGCTGATAGTAAACGTGGGCCTGGGGTTTGGTGGAGTTCTGTCTTTGAAACTAAACATCCATGCGTATAATTATGTAGGAAGACTTACCTACTGAAAAGATTTGTTTTAAGGGAGGGGTGAGGCTCTTTAAAGGGTAAGTTGCAGGTCAGTCTTGATACCAGAACAGTAATTTTTTTTTTTTTCGAGACTGAGTCTTGCTCTGACGCCCAGGATGGAGTGCAATGGCATGATCTCAGTTCACTGCAGCCTATGCCTCCCAGCTTCAAGCAATTCTTCTGCCTCAGCCTCCTGAGTAGCTGGGATTACAGGCTCCCACCACCACGCCCAGCTAATTTTTATATTTTTAGTAGAGACAGGGTTTCACCATGTTGGCCAGGCTGGTCTTGATCTCTTGACCTTGTGATCTGCCCACCTCCCAAAGTGCTGGGATTACAGGCGTGAACCACCGCACCTAACCCAGAACAATAATTTTCCATCTCTTTAGGATAAGATATTACAAATTGATTTTAACCTTCAGATTAAAGGTAGTAAGAGTTTTTCTCAGCCAGGTACAGTGGCTCATGCCTGTAATCCCAGCACTTTCGGAGGCCAAGGTAAGTGGATCATCTGAGGTCAGGAGTTCAAGACCATCCTGGCCAACATGATGAAACTCTGTCTCTCCTAAAAATACAAAAATTAGCCAGGTGTGATGACATGCACCTGTAATCCCACCTACTTGGTAGGCTGAGGCAGGAGAATCGCTTGAACCCAGGATGCAGAGACTGCAGTGAACTAAGAAGGGCCATTGCACTCCAGCCTGGGCAACAAGAGTGAAACTCCATCTCAAGGGAAAAAAATATATATATATTTCTCATGCTCTTTTCTACATAGGAAAAGCCAGATTTTTACCTTGTTATTTATCTCACAGATTGATGCTATTGATGTTTTTTAATCAAAATAATACATGCATGAGGTTTACTTTTAATGTGCATAAGATCTTTTAATGACAGGTTATTGATGTCTGGTATTCTTTCTCTACCTGAGGGTAGAGAGACTGGAGAGGTTAGAATAATGAGAAGCCATTAAGGATGTATAAATTGACATACTTCTCTAACAGAATAGCTTAGAGAGGATAGAAATCAGACTGATAAAAATACATTCCCAGTATATTTGGGGTTTCTTTTCTGTATCTTATTAGAGGTGTAATTGTACAATAAATAGTAATGATATTTTCTTGACATTGCAGTTCCTGGAAGTTCATCTAAATGGGAAGAAGTACAATCCAAAGCAAACCATTTATTATTGAACACATTTGGCATGTATAGATGTACTATTCAGCTTCAGAGTTACAGGCAAGAAGTGGACAGAACTTGTGCAAATTGTCAGAGTTCTAGTCCCTAATTTTATATATTTTTGGGACTCCTGCCTTATTTATCCTGCAGTCACAGACTTGAGAGCAATAAATGCAAACCTAAATGAGAACATGGAATCCCTGACAGCTGTGTCCATATCAAGCAACAGTCTCTCAATTACAGTCACCCCAGCCTGACAGTGCTAGTCTCTGTTTCATGGTAAAATGAGACTTTGCCATAATTTTCAGATGGAGATGTTTCCCAAACACTGTTTACAGAATGAGACGTGACTACACATACCTCATAGAAGACAATCCAAGATTATACGTCATTAATTTGACAGAGTACATGTCTTAAAGGAAGCATCAAGAATTCATTATTTCCATTTAAAAATACTTTTTAAGGGCTGGGTGCTGTGGCTCACGCTTGTAATCTCAGCAGTGTGGGAGGCCGAGGCAGGTGGATCACAAGGTCAGGAGTTCAAGACCAGCCTGGCCAACACAGTGAAACCCCCGTCTCTACTAAAAATACAAAAAAATTAGGTGGGTTTGGTTGCAGGTGCCTGTAATCCCAGCTACTTGGGAGGCTGAGGCAGGAGAATCACTTGAACCCAGGAGGTGGAGGTTGCAGTGAGCCAAGATCAAACCACTGCACTCTAGCCTGGGCGACAGAGCCAGACTCCATCTCAAAAAAGAAAAAAAACTTTTTAAGGCTATTTTATATTAAGCCAGTGCTGGAAAACTGAATTTTTAAAATTACATATAATAATCATGACACCCAGCTTCTGGAATTGCTGCTTTCTTTTTACAGAAATTACTACCCAACAGATTTCAGAAATTACTAGTAGTTATCCTGAAAATGGAATAAGCATGTATTCCTACGTGTTTCAGAAATTTTTTTTCATAAATAAGTCTTAATGATACTGTTATGGTTAAACTTTATAAACAGCCTTTTACAGATGCTACAGGGTTTTGAATCTCAAAGTTAACATTTTTGATTATTTATAACCTTAGAACCAAATCTTTACATATTATGGTCACTGTCATTAAATGATTTAGGAAATACTTTCAGTATTATTCTGAATGGCTGTTAGTCTTAAACTCAAATTACTGTTTGATGATTTAAAATGAGATAAAGGAACGAGGATGGGGGCTGGAGTTTCAGGTTTATGTCTTCCCAACATCACTTTCATCATTCATGGAATTGTCTTAAAAAAGCAAGAGATTGCAAAATGTAAACAATAATCTCTGTCCCTTTAAGAACTGCCAATAGTTGGTACAAAAAGCGTCATACGTTGGTTCCTGCCTCCACACCAAGTCGTCTGTGTAGAGGGTTCAGTTTATAATTCCCACCTTTCACATACAGTTTAACAACATTACTCCAGAGAGAATTTTATGTTTTACGATATGGGTTATGTTTTTTTTTTCTCAGACCTAAGAGGCGAAGAGGGTTATGTTTTATGATACATTTGATGTTTTATGATATGGGTTAGGGATTCTCTGTGCACTCCAGAATCCTAAAATTCAATTTTGAGGGTTTCCAGTAGTATCAAAGCAGAAATGCCCAAGGGGCTGGGGGAGGATATTACTTTGAGAAAACAGAAATGTAAAGGATTTTTGACCTTATGTATGTGTGTGGTTTTGTTTTTGTTTTTGAGACAGTCTCACTCTGTCACCCAGCTGGAGTGCAGCGGCGTGACCTCTGCTTACTGCACCCTCTGCCTCCTGGGTTCAAGTGATTCTTCTGCCTCAGCCTCCCAAGTAGCTGGGACTACAGGTACGCGCCACCACCCCAGCTCATTTTTTTGTATTTTTAGTAGAGACGGGGTTTCGCCATGGTCTCAAACTTCTGTCTTCAGGTGATCTGCCCACCTCCCAAAGTGCTGGGATTACAGCATGAGCCAGCACGCCTGGCCTGTATGTGTGTGTTTTAAAGCAAAGCATTAGATAGGGATGGACATTAAATCTGTGTGGCAGGGAAACTAAACACAGAGGTTTCCAAACTGAAGGCAACCTAATTTGTAAATGCTCCTGTTAAAGAGGCAGCTTGACTGGTCATGTTTCATTTCACAGCCATTGGTTTTAAGATTACCTTTTATGCACATTTGGAGTCCCTTTTCTACAGTGACAGTTTCTTACACCAAGAATGGATATGGTTCTTAGGCTCCTCTAAGAACCAGAGTAGAGTAACAATATACCAGGCAAATTGTGAGTTGAAATTCTAGATAGGCATGCCAATGACTTACAATATAAATGAAGAATAGGAAACATTTCATCATTTTACTATAAATAAACCTAACATAAGAAAACCCAGATTTACCTATAAGATTGTTGGGAGTTAGGCCGGGCGCGGTGGCTCAAGCCTGTAATCCCAGCACTTTGGGAGGCCGAGGCGGGTGGATCACGAGGTCAAGAGATCGAGACCATCCTGGTCAACACGGTGAAACCCCGTCTCTACTAAAAACACAAAAAATTAGCTGGGCATGGTGGCGCGTGCCTGTAATCTCAGCTACTCAGGAGGCTGAGGCAGGAGAATTGCCTGAACCCAGGAGGCGGAGGTTGCGGTGAGCCGAGATCGCGCCATTGCACTCCAGCCTGGGTAACAAGAGTGAAACTCCGTCCCAAAAAAAAAAAAAAAAAAAAAAAGATTGTTGGGAGTTAATGGTGTCAATAAAAGAATTGATGGTCCCACTAATGAAACCCAGTAGGCATTTGTTGAATTGAACTGAAAATTTTTGTGGCCAGACACAGTGGTGGCTAATGTCTGTAATCCCAGCATTTGGAGAGGCCAAGCTGGGAGTATCCCTTGAGGCCAAGAGTTCAAGACCACTCTGGCAACATGGGGAGACCCTGTCTCCACAAAAATGTAAAAATTAATCAGGCCTGGTGGTGCACACTTGTAGTATCAGCTACTTGTAAAGGCTGTGGCAGAAGTGCTTAAGCCCAGGAGGTTGAGGCTGCAGTGAGCTGTGTCCACACCACTGCACTCCAGCCTGAGCAACAGAATGAGACCCTGTCTCAAACAAAAAGAAGGAAAAGAAAATTTACATGATGGGATTTCTATTGTGAAGTCACTTAAAATAATGACTTGAATTTCTCAAAAATTTCAGGAACATATAAACTATTTAAATCAAAATGTTATTACATATAGAAAGCAAGTCAGAATAAATGAGAGCTATTTCAGTGGACATCTGGACATATTTATAGACTTTGAGTATCTGGCAAGTAAAAAGGAAAAAAAATTCATCATACCCTAATCATTTTTTCATATCTATTGAGCTTGTTTCTTATAAATGTTTCTTTATCTTATGGAGAAGTGTCTGGCTTTTCATACCAACCTATTCCTTAAAAATGTATTTGATAAGCCAGGTGTGGTAGTTCACCCCTGTAATCCCAGCGCTTTGGGAGGCTGAGGCGATTGCCTGAGGTCAGGAGTTCGAGACTAGCCTGACCAACATAGTGAAACCCCATCTCTACTAAAAATACAAAAAATTAGCTGGGCGTGGTGACAGGCACCTGTAATCCCAGCTACTGGGGAGGCTAAGGCAGGAGAATCACTTGAACCCGGGAGGCGGAGTTTGCAGTGAGGGGAGATTGAGTCATTGCACTCCAGCCTGGGCAACAAGAGTAAGATTCAGTCTTAAGAAAGAAAAAAAAAATGTATTTGATAAAACAAGCTAAATTAATTTGCAGATTGAATTTTTTTTTTCTTTTAAGATGGTGTCTCACTGTCACCCAGGCTGGAATGCAGTGGCACAATTTTGGCTCACTGCAGCCTCTGCTTCCCAGGCTCAAGTGTTCCTCCCATCTCAGCCTCCCAAGTAGCTGGGACCACAGACATGCACCAGCACACACCTGGCTAATTTTTTGTATTTTTGGTAGACACAGGGTTTTGCTATGTTGCCCAGGCTGGTCTTGAACTCCTGAGCTCAAGTGATCTGCCTGCCTCAACCTCCCAAAATTCTGGGATTACAGGCATGAACCACTGCACCCAGCCAAAAAGAATCCTTTTGTAAAATACAGAAACACTGAAAACTTTTGTAAATCTTTTTTTCTTTTTTTCTTTTTAAATGAGATTGGGTCTTCCTATGTTGCCCAGGCTGGTCTTGAACTCCTGGGCTCAAGAAATCCTTCCACCTAGGCCTCCCAAAGTGCTGGGATTATAGGTGTGAGCCACCCCACCTGGCCATGAAAACTTTTGTTAATCTTAACTGTTGTGTTCTGCCTAAAGTGAGGTACACATAAAGTTTCCTGTGCTTTTTTTTTTTTTGTAGCAAGAACTGCATATTTTGTATCTGTACCTTACTGAGTCTATGAGATTTGAGAATTGATAGATTCCACTTTTTGTAACTTAACAAAACCAACAGAAAAGGATGTTAACTTAGCAGATAGGACCAAGGACTAAACGACTTCTGACAGTGTTTGGTCTATCCTTAACTCGTTGAGCTACAGCCATGCATTACACTTCTCAGCTGAGCTATCAAAGAGTTCTATGCCCTGTGAAAAGCAGTGGCTGTCTCACAACAAAGTGGAGACAATCTAGTAAAAAAAAAAAAGAAAAGAAAAAACAGAAAGAAGGAAAAGCAGTGGCTGAGTTGGATGAACACAGCATTGTTAATTTTGCCCTGGGAAAACAGATTATGACAGGACCACAGACCACAACATAAAAACTTGGCAGTATTTTGGTGTGATATATTTTAGTTAATATTTGCAAATAACGTACATAAACCTGTGTTTCACAACTGTGGCCAGATGTAGCCTTTTGACCTGTTTCAGGAAAAGACCTATTATTCCACTAACAGTTAATGCTGCCTTAGAAACATAATGGGAGTGTAATTGAAGAAAGCTTATTTCAGAAGGTTTTGATATGCAGAACTTGAAGCTATTGTAATTCCTGCATACATTTCCATTAGCTATGTCTTATGTAATGTGAGTGCAGATTTTTCACAACTTACAGTTCCCATCAGTGTTTTTTGCCACTGACATCACTGGGTTTCTCATTTTACTGTTTTCTTCTCAATTTTGGGTGCTTTATTTCCATTCTCTAAAACTGAGTTTGTTGCTCTTACAAGACTTAGTGTTCCTCTTGAACCCAGGTGTTCCACCTGACAGTGTTTGTCTTTGGTAGACTTTCAGAATAGACATAGTCAAGATCAGACACGTGAGCTTCTCTCTCATTTTAATGTGAGGAAAGCCATCTTTCAGAGACAAGGCACCACTTAGAAATGTATTTCCAGGTAGGAAAGAACCTTTTTAAAATGGCTGGTTATTCCTGATCCAGATTTCTCTGCATACTGGACTGCATAGAGGAAGTGTGGCAGACAAAGAGACGACGCTGCACAACCACCAGTAAACGTCATTGCTAAGAACACTCTGGGCCGTGTTTCTCAAATAGCCACTCTCACAGCTTTTGTAGACTTAATCATTTGATTCTGAAGCACTGTTAGCTAAATTTATTTTCCTTTTATGCATTTATGTTAATGAGTTCAACATAATGTGTTCTTATAGAACATGAGCCCCTTTGAAATAAGTTTTTTAGGAAAATTGTGCTGTTGGCTCTGAATTGTATATACCAAATTTAAAGTTAGAGTGTTTCCTAGATCCAAGATTAGTTCATTTGGTTCAGTTTGTCTTTGAACCAGGCCAAGCTCATGAGCCAGCTGGGTATTAGTCATAAACGAACAGTCACACATCACTATACGCTATGTTGAGGGGGGAGGCAAGTCTGATCTCCAAATAATTGATAAAGCTTAATAGCCCTGTAGCCATAATACCTTTGCAAACCCTAACTCCAGATATGTCATGTGAACCTTGACAGCCAGGGCTTGAGATTTGTTTTACTGATTGCCAATCAGGTATATTATTTGTGATGTTCATGGGAGCATGCAAATTAGAAGACAGTGTTGTGGGAGTTCCTCAGTATTGAATTATATGTGTGCACTCGGGCCAGCCAGTGATTCATTTCTCACTTATAAAGGGTTTAACCTCCTCTTCCAATCATTGAGGACCAATTTGATTTTTCATAAAACTGGAAAACATTTATGGAGACTTCCCCAGTTAAATCTATGACAGTGTCCATTTAAATAGTGCAATTTAGTATATTCTGAAATAACTGCAACAAAAAATTGAAACGTGCCAGTATGTCATCTTTCTGCCTAGAAGATACTGTATATTTGGAAAGTTTATGCTTCTCTAAATAAATACATGTTCTTAAATATGCCATATCACAGCTTAAGAAATTGTATATACTTTATCATATGCCCTTTCAGAAACCAAGTATTTTGCATATGGTTGATTTTAGAAAGATTTTGAAGCTGGGGTGTGTCCTTGTTAATTAAGATCAAAGTATAAATATATATATATATATATATATATGTACTGTATTTGCAACTTTCAAATTGTAATTTCCTATACATTTATTAAAGTGTTGTTTTGTCATGTGGTTTATTAAATAAAAATGTACAGTCCCTTAAATATCTGCTCTTTTTATTAAGTAATGTTAGTAGGCCTAAAAACATTGTTCTTAAAAAACAAAAGAAAATCTATTATAACCTATCTAGTTTTATAATGTCATTTTATAATCTCCTCTTAGATGTTTAAGAAGTAAAACAAAAAAAATCTTATAGATAGTATGGAAAGATTTATTAAAAGAATCTTTCTCTTTTGATATGAGTCACATGCAATGTCTCTCCAGTTCTATCAACAGTGGCAGAAAGGAAGGAAAGCAGCCACTGTAAAATAGACTGGTGAGGCCCACAGGGAAGTCTGAGAGTAAGAGCCTGGACCAGTCCACACTATACCTCCCAGGCCAAATCTGGTCTGCAAGCCTATTTTATTTGGCCCAAGAGCTAAGAATGATTTTTACATTTATTAAAAATAAATCACTGGGTGCAGTGGCTCACGCCTGTAATCCTAACACTTTAGGAGGCCAAGGCAGGTGGATTGCTTAAACCTAGGAGTTCAAGACCAGCCTTGGCAACATGGTGAAACCTCATCTCTACAAAAAATACAAAAATTAACTGGGCATGGTGGCACATGCCTATAGTCCCAGATACTCGGGAGACTGAGAGATGGGAGGATCACTTGAGTTCAGGAGGTCTAGGCTGCAGTGAGCCATGATGGTGCCACTGCTCTCTAGCCTGGGTGACAGACCCTGTCCCCCCTCCCAAAAAAACCAGAATAATATTTAATGGCATGTGAAAATGATATGGACTTTAAGTGAATTTCTGTATCTATAAAGTATTACTGGAACACAACACACTCATTCAGTTACATATTGTCTATGGCTGCTTCCATGCTACTGTGGAGAGTTGCATAGTACCATAAAATATTTACTATCTGGTGCTTTATAGGAAACATTTACCAACCCCTGGTGTAGACTGTTTAAGACTCTAACATAAGGATGCAGTGAGGTCTTCTAGAGCCTGCTTGCAAGTTTTTGTGACTGGTATATCTGAGGCCACCTGAGTCACCAAAGGTTCTTTCTTACTTTTACCTTTTTTTTCTTTTTAATCTTCATTTGGGTTCAGGGCAGAATATAAGAAAAGAGTAGCAAGATTTCAAATATTCATGTGCCATATGCTAGCAAAGCACTTTTCTTACTAGAACACCATGATCACCAGGATCGTTTAAGCATACTTTTCAACATAAAAGCTTGTTCAGTTGATTTTCACATTTTTCACTTGTTATAACAAAAAGTTAAGAAAATAAAAATATGTGTAGAGTACTTTATGTAATTTGTGCCAACTGGGAGCTCACAAATGATGTTCTTTAAGGTTTTAAGTTTCCTAGCAAAAGACAGCAATATTTAGAAACAAGTAATAAACTATAGTTGGCCAGGCATGGTGGCTCATAGTTGTAATCCCAGCACTTTGGGAGGTGGATCACGGGATCAGGAGATTGAGACCATCCTGGCTAATATGGTGAAACCCCATCTTAAAATATGTATATATATATATATATATATATATAGAGAGAGAGAGAGAGAGAGAGAGAGAGAGAGAGAGTGAGTTGTAAATAGGATATACTAGTAAAGAGACTGAGTTTGTAATCCCAGGACTTTGGGAGACTGAGGCAGATGGATCACTTTGAGCTCAGGAATTGAGCTCAGCCTGGGCAACAGTGGTGAAACCCCATCTCTACAAAAAAATACAAAAATTAGCCAGGCATGGTGGCGTGTTTGTAGTCCCAGCTACTCGGGAGGCTGAGGCTGGAGAATCACTTGAGCCTGGAAGGCAGAGGTTGCAGTAAGCTGAGACTGCACCACTGCACTCCCGCCTGGGTGACAGAGTGAGACCCTGTTTGTTAAAAAAAAAAAAAAAATTATACACATATATATACTAATAAAGATAGATGTTACATATGATTTGATTACCTAGCTATATTTCTGTTTTGATGTGTCATTTTTTTGGTCCATGTCAGATGTTAAATACTAATTTGGGTAACAAGAGTCTTACAAACTATTTTTATGCTAAACTTTAATATATTCATAGAATAATAATTTTTGGTTACATTTCAACTCCAACTATGGTCCCATAATAATTGCTATAAGCTATGAAATAGACTAAGCACAAATAGGAAGTAGGAAGTCTTATGACAAAATATAATCTCTACATGAGTCATGTGTTTAAGATAGGAGGTTTAAAAATCCAGCATCAGTGACATATCACCAAAGATAACACTTTCAAGCAGCATTTTGGTTTAACAGGCTCTTGTGTAATTTTTACAGAGCACTACCAAAATTAAAGTTTGGTCCATGGGTCTTACCCTATAAACATGAAGAGGATACTCTGTGAGTTATCAAATTGCTTGCATGTCTCCTGGACTTAGGTTTTTTTCTTTTTTTTCTGGTTTGATTTTCAAATTCCGATTGTCTGTGTTTCGCTTGCCAATTTCTGCACATCGGTTTGTGGTTAGTTGGTATTTAAAAAAAAAAAAAATACTTTTGTCACTTCAACAAAATGCCAATGCAATGGAAAAAGGTGTGAGGGTTAGTTTTTCTCCGAAATATATCGAGCTAATTCTTGGTAAGAGAGTAAGATTCTTTAAAACGGGAAAATTTTAGAGACCTCATGAAAGCAAGGCTAGCCCTGAAGCAAGACAGATCATCTCTGCTCCCGTGACTCTCCTAGCATTTGAAGATCTGAGCCCACTTCCTTTCCAGAGGAAACCTGCTAACAGCTTAAATGGTTACAGCTGTTCAATGGTTACACTTTGAACAGTGATCACAGTGACTGTTTGACTTCAGTCAGGGCATGAAGGACTGAGGTGAAGGTAAGAAATGTTTCCTGAACTTCCATTCATTAATCCATCATACTCACCTGTGAAGACTATGGGGCAATTCCTAGTTCCAACACATTCTTTCTCAGTTTACAACTTGACTGGAGTTTCAGTGTTAGCAGAGCCGAAGTCTGTTCCATCCTCATTTTACTTTATTTTCCAAAGTCCAGGATATTTTTTAAACCCTAAAATAAAGTGTTATATAATTTAATATATTAGTCAATGATATGTATTTGGTTTTAGAAGTGTTTCTCAGCTGGGCATGATGGCTCACACTCGTAATCCCAGCACTTTAGGAGGCCCAGGAGGGAGGCTCGCTTGAACTCAGATGTTCAAGACCAGCCTGGGCAACATGGTAAAACCCCATCTCTACAACAAATTAGCTGGGCATGGTGGCACACACCTATAGTCCCAGCTACTTGGGTGGCTGAGGTGGGAGGATCACTTGAGCCCAGCAGGTCGAGGTTGCAGTGAGCTGAAATTGTGTTGCTGCACACCAGCCTTAGTGACAGAGTGAGACCCTAACTCAAAAAAAGAAAAGTGTTTCTCATCTTTAAGATATCATGATATTTAGCCGGGCGCGGTGGCTCAAGCCTGTAATCCCAGCACTGTGGGAGGCCGAGGCGGGTGGATCACGAGGTCAAGAGATCGAGACCATCCTGGTCAACACGGTGAAACCCCGTCTCTACTAAAAATACAAAAAATTAGCTGGGCATGGTGGCGTGTGCCTGTAATCCCAGCGACTCAGGAGGCTGGGGCAGGAGAATTGCCTGAACCCGGGAGGCGGAGGTTGCGGTGAGCCGAGATCGCGCCATTGCACTCCAGC